>NC_061508.1:100140784-100339132 GCF_022539505.1 Lolium rigidum | reverse complement strand
ACAACAAATTCATGATCTATTATGGTTGTGCCTTTTCTTTTGCTACCTCACTAGGGATAAGGTGAATGCATGTGCTATGTTTGTCACGTGACAAAAGTGATGATCTTGTTTGTTCAAGGTAGCATATTTGATATTCAAACATCATGTCAAAGTACTTATGGCTATGCTCTGTTAATTATTAATACAAGATTGCATGGATTTTTCCCTTTCGTGTGGAGTATAGGAGAGATGTGTTGCATCATCTCTATGTTAGGACATGATGCCCATATAAATGTGTATCTTTCACATGTTTTTATTTTGCATCTTCATATCTCATTGATGAATTGCTATTGTCCACTAAAACTTAAAAGAGAGAGTAGTCAACTGCACCCATGAACCTCGGTCCACGTTTTGTCATAAGAAACACCTTTATATTGCTAATTTTATCTTGTTTTCTATTTATTGCACTATTTTAATCTGAAAATACAAAAATATCTATTTTCTTATTTGCATCCAAAACACCAAATTCAATCAACCTTTTTAATTTTTTACTTAGTTACTTTATTCTATCTAGTTTTACTTGTTTTGTTATTACTTGTGTTTTATTTACTTACGTGAAACCTTGTGCTTGACAACCACACGGTGGAGTTGGGGACACAAGGCTTTATTTTACTTTGCATGATTGCTAGAAGAAGAGAGGCAGAGATAACTGTTTTCTCAGTTCCCTGGAGTTCGATATTAACCCTCGAGTCACCCTTGTGGGGAAAATTGCTTCATGGACTACACAGTCTGCACTTTGAGTCCCAACGTTTCAAGAGATTTTGTTGGTGTTGTAAGCGCCATCAAGATATTTTTTTGGCATCGTTGCTGGGGAGCTAGCTGGAAGATTTACATCATAGTTGTTGATGCGTAAGAAGTATTTTCTGGTATCAATACCATGAAGAAGTGTCTTACAACTGCGTCTCACCTAAGCTTGGGGAGGTTAGACCACTGTGAGCTCTCTTATCTCTTTTAGATTTTGCATCATATTTTACTTGTCTTGGTTTTAGTCTTTGCTTGTTACTTATTTTTCCTAAAAATTCAAAAAATACATAAAAAATATTAGTAATTATCTTCTGAGAAGCATGGAGAGAAGAACGCATTGTCCCTTTAGTGTGAATTTTTTTCCTCACGATAATGATATCCCTATAGAGTCTTTTGAAATTGATCCTAAAGTAGTGAAAGCTATTTATGAACTTCATTTTGAAGATCAAATGATTGTCCTATGGAGCATTTAAAAAGATTCAATGAAAAGTGCAAAATTCTCAATGTAAGAAAACGAATAATAACATAATCAAGGTTAAGTTCTTCCCTTACTCTCTTGGTGGTAAATCTTTTTTTGAAACCTTTGGTGGTAAAGTTTTAGATTGGATTTTGACATGGTCACCTGGAAACTTTAGTTGTTGGTTTAATTTTGAAGTTGCCTTTGTGGAAAGATTCGGATCTTCTGAAGTAGTAAGCCACCTTAGAGAAATCATTACTTCCTTTAAGCAAAATAAATAGAATTACTAGTAAATGCTTGGGAAAGATTTAGAGGACTTGCATATGGAACAGAAAGTGGTTTTAAGGATTGTGTGCTAATATACGTGTTCTATAATGGTTTGGAAAACACCTGTAGGATGTATCTTGATAATCAAAGTGGTGGTAGCTTCAGGAAATTAACAGCCCAAAATGCTTTTGTGATGTGATACCTTCGATCCGGATTACAGATTGTAGTATGATAAGCTTTTTCCCTAGTAGACATAGGTTTAATGGAATCTTGGGAAGCACTGCTAAAATGGTGTAAAGAAAACGTCTACAAGACTTTCTAGTTAATTTGATTTTATGTTTACCGGACTGATACGTCTCCGACGTATCGATAATTTCTTATGTTCCATGCCATATTATTGATGATACCTACATGTTTTATGCACACTTTATGTCATATTCGTGCGTTTTCTGGAACTAACCTATTAACAAGATGCCGAAGAGCCAGTTCCTGTTTTCTGCTGTTTTTGGTTCCAGAAATCCTAGTAAAGAAATATTCTCGGAATTGGACGAAATCAAGACCCAGGTCCCTATTTTTCCCGGAGCCTTCCAGAACACCCGAGAGCCGCCAGAGGGAAGCCCTGGGGGCCCCACACCACACCCTGGCGCGGCCAGAGGGGGGGCCGCGCCGCCCTATGGTGTGGGCCCCAGGCCCCCTCGAGGCTGCCCTTCCGCCTATTTAAAGCCTCCGTCGCGAAAACCCCGATGCGAAGAACCACGATACGGAAAACCTTCCGAGCCGCCGCCATCGCGAAGCCAAGATCCGGGGGACAGGAGTCTCTGTTCCGGCACCCTGCCGGAGCGGGGAAGTGCCCCCGAAGGCTTCTCCATCGACACCGCTGCCATCTCCACCGCCATCTTCATCACCACCGCTCGCTCCCATGAGGAGGGAGTAGTTCTCCATCGAGGCTCGGGGCTGTACTCGGTAGCTATGTGGTTAATCTCTCTCCTATGTGCTTCAATACAATAATCTCATGAGCTGCCTTACATGATTGAGATTCATATGATGATGCTTGTAATCTAGATGTCATTGTGCTAGTCAAGTGAATTTTACTTATGTGATCTCCGGAGACTCCTTGTCCCACGTGTGTAAAGGTGACGAGTGTGTGCACCGTGTGGGTCTCTTAGGCTATATTTCACGTAATACTTATTCACCGTTATGAATGGCGTAGTGAAGTGCTTATTTATATCTCTTTATGATTGCAATGTATTTTGTATCACAATTTATCTATGTGCTACTCTAGCAATGTTATTAAAGTAGTTTTATTCCTCCCGCACGGTGTAATGGTGACAGAGTGTGTGCATCCGTGTTAGTACTTGGCGTATGCTATGATCATGATCTCTTGTAGATTGTGAAGTTAACTATTGCTATGATAGTATTGATGTGATCTATTCCTCCTACATAGTGTGAAGGTGACAAGTGTGCATGCTGTGTTAGTACTTGGTTTAGTCGTGTTGATCTTTCTTGCACTCTAAGGTTATTTAAATATGAACATTGAATTGTGGAGCTTGTTAACTCCGGCATTGAGGGTTCGTGCAATCCTACGCAATGTGTTCATTATCCAACAAGAGAGTGTAGAGTATGCATTTATCTATTCTGTTATGTGATCAATGTTGAGAGTGTCCACTAGTGAAAGTCTAATCCCTAGGCCTTGTTCCTAAATACTGCTATCGCTGCTTGTTTACTGTTTTACTTGCGTTACTACCGCTGCGTTACTACTGCTTGTTTACCGTCCCGGGCAAAGCACTTTTCTCGGTGCCGTTGCTACTACTTATTCATACCACCCGTATTTCACTATCTCTTCGCCGAACTAGTGCACCTATTAGGTGTGTTGGGGACACAAGAGACTTCTTGCTTTGTGGTTGCGGGGTTGCATGAGAGGGATATCTTTGACCTCTTCCTCCCCGAGTTCGATAAACCTTGGGTGATCCCGATGGCGTGTATTTCACACGTTCGTTGGGCAACCCCAAGAGGAAGGTATGATGCGCACAGCAGCAAGTTTTCCCTCGTAAAGAAACCAAGGTTTATCGAACCAGGAGGAGCCAAGAAGCACGTTGAAGGTTGATGGCGGCGGGATGTAGTGCGGCGCAACACCAGGGATTCCGGCGCCAACGTGGAACCCGCACAACACAACCAAAGTACTTTGCCCCAACGAAACAAAGTGAGGTTGTCAATCTCACCGGCTTGCTGTAACAAAGGATTAACCGTATTGTGTGGAAGATGATTGTTTGCAGAGAAAATAGTAAAACAAGTATTGCAGCAGATTTGTATTTCAAGTATTAAAAGAATGGACCGGGGTCCACAGCTCACTAGAGGTGTCTCTCCCATAAGATAAAAGCATGTTGGGTGAACAAATTACGATCGGGCAATTGACAAATAGAGAGAGCATAACAATGCACATACATTTCATGATAAGTACAGTGAGATTTAATTGGGCATTACGACAAAGTACATAGACCGCCATCCAACTGCATCTATGCCTAAAAAGTCCACCTTCAGGTTATCGTCCGAACCCCTTCCAAGTATTAAGTTGCAAAGCAACGAGACAATTCTATTAAGTATGGTGCGTAATGTAATCAATAACTACATCCTCGGACATAGCATCAATGTTTTATCCCTAGTGGCAACAGCACAACACAACCTTAGAACTTTCTCATCACCGTCCAGGTGTCAATGCAGGCATGAACCCACTATCGAGCATAAATACTCCCTCTTGGAGTTACTAGCATCAACTTGGCCAGAGCCTCTACTAATAACGGCGAGCATGCAAGATCATGAACAACACATATGCAATAACTTGATAATTAACATAACATGGTATTCTCTATCCATCGGATCCCGACAAACACAACATATAGTATTACAGATAGATGATCTTGATCATGTTAGGCAGCTCACAAGATCCAACAATGAAGCACAATGAGGAGAAGACAACCATCTAGCTACTGCTATGGACCCATAGTCCAGGGGTGAACTACTCACTCATCACTCCGGAGGCGACCATGGCGGCGTAGAGTCCTCCGGGAGATGAATCCCTCTCCGGCAGGGTGCCGGAGGAGATCTCCAGAATCCCCCGAGATGGGATTGGCGGCGGCGGCGTCTCGCAAGGTTTTCCGTATCGTGGTTTTTCGCATCGTGGGTTTCGCGACGGAGGCTTTAAGTAGGCGGAAGGGCAGAGTCGGAGGGCCGACGAGGGGCCCACACCACAGGGCGGCGCGGGCCCCCTTGGCCGCGCCGCCTTGTGGTCCGGCCACCTCGTGGCCCCACTTCGTATGCTCTTCGGTCTTCTCGGAAGGTTCGTGGCAAAATAGGCCCCGGGTCTTGATTTCGTCCAATTCCGAGAATATTTCGTTACTAGGATTTCGAAACCAAAAACAGCTAGAAACAAGAACCGGCACTTTGGCATCTTATTAATAGGTTAGTTCCGTAAAATGCACGAATATGACATAAAGTGTGCATAAAACATGTAGGTATCATCAATAATATGGCATGGAACATAAGAAATTATCGATACGTCGGAGACGTATCAAGCATCCCCAAGCTTAGTTACTGCTCGTCCCGAGCGGGTAAAACGATAACAAAGATAATTTCTGAAGTGACATGCCATCATAACCTTGATCATACTATTTGTAAACATATGTAATGAATGCAGCGATCAAAACAATGGTAATGACATGAGTAAACAAGTGAATCATATAGCAAAGACTTTTCATGAATAGTACTTCAAGACAAGCATCAATAAGTCTTGCATAAGAGTTAACTCATAAAGCAATAAATCAAAGTAAAGGTATTGAAGCAACACAAAGGAAGATTAAGTTTCAGCGGTTGCTTTCAACTTGTAACATGTATATCTCATAGATAATTGTCAACATAGAGTAATATAACAAGTACAATATGCAAGTATGTAGGAATCAATGCACAGCTTCACACAAGTGTTTGCTTCTTGAGGTGGAGAGAGATAGGTGAACCGACTCAACATAAAAGTAAAAAGAATGGTCCTTCAAAGAGGAAAGTATCGATTGCTATATTTGTGCTAGAGCTTTTATTTTGAAAACATGAAACAATTTTGTCAACGGTAGTAATAAAGCATATGAGTTATGTAAATTATATCTTACAAGTTGCAAGCCTCATGCATAGTATACTACTAGTGCCCGCACCTTGTCCTAATTAGCTTGGACTACCGGATCTTTGCAATGCACATGTTTTAACCAAGTGTCACAATGGGGTACCTCCATGCCGCCTCGTACAAAGGTCTAAGGAGAAAGCTCGCATTTTGGATTTCTCGCTTTTGATTATTCTCAACTTAGACATCCATACCGGGACAACATGGACAACAGATAATGGACTCATCTTTAATGCATAAGCATGTGGCAACAATTATTATTCTCATATGAGATTGAGGATGTGTGTCCAAAACTGAAACTTCCACCATGGATCATGGCTTTAGTTAGCGGCCCAATGTTCTTCTCTAACAATATGCATGCTCCAACCATTAAGGTGGTAGATCTCTCTTACTTCAGACAAGACGGACATGCATAGCAACTCACATGATATTCAACAAAGAATAGTTGATGGCGTCCCCGTAAGCATGGTTATCGCACAACAAGCAACTTAATAAGAGATAAAGTGCATAAGTACATATTCAATACCACAATAGTTTTTAAGCTATTTGTCCCATGAGCTATATATTGCAAAGGTGAATGATGGAATTTTAAAGGTAGCACTCAAGCAATTTACTTTGGAATGGCGGATAAATACCATGTAGTAGGTAGGTATGGTGGACACAAATGGCATAGTGGTTGGCTCCAAGTATTTTGGATGCATGAGAAGTATTCCCTCTCGATACAAGGTTTAGGCTAGCAAGGTTATTTGAAACAAACACAAGGATGAACGGTGCAGCAAAACTCACATAAAAGACATATTGTAAACATTATAAGATTCTACACCGTCTTCCTTGTTGTTCAAAACTCAATACTAGATGTTATCTAGACTCTAGAGAAACCAAATATGCAAACCAAATTAGCAAGCTCTAAGTATTTCTTCATTAATGGGTGCAAAGTATATGATGCAAGAGCTTAAACATGAGCACAACAATTGCCAAGTATCAAATTATCCAAGACATTTTAGAGTTACTACATGTAGCATTTTCCAATTCCAACCATATAACAATTTAACGAAGAAGAAACTTCGCCATGAATACTATGAGTAGAGACTAAGGACATACTTGTCCATATGATACAGTGGAGCGTGTCTCTCTCCCACAAGGTGAATGCTAGGATCCATTTTATTCAAAAAAAACAAAAAACAAAAACAAACCGACGCTCCAAGCAAAGTGCATAAGATGTGACGGAATAAAAATATAGTTTCAGGGGAGGAACCTGATAATGTTGTCGATGAAGAAGGGGATGCCTTGGGCATCCCCAAGCTTAGACGCTTGAGTCTTCTTAGAATATGCAGGGGTGAACCACCGGGGCATCCCCAAGCTTAGAGCTTTCACTCTCCTTGATCATATTGCATCATACTCCTCTCTTGATCCTTGAAAACTTCCTCCACACCAAACTCGAAACAACTCATTAGAGGGTTAGTGCATAATAAAAATTCACATGTTCAGAGGTGACACAATCATTCTTAACACTTCGGACATTGCATAAAGCTACTGGACATTAATGGATCAAATAAATTCATCCAACATAGCAAAAGAGGCAATGCAAAATAAAAGGCAGAATCTGTCAAAACAGAACAGTCCGTAAAGATGGATTTTATTAGGCCACCAGACTTGCTCAAATGAAAATGCTCAAATTGAATGAAAGTTGCGTACATATCTGAGGATCATGCACGTAAATTGGCTTAATTTTCTGAGCTACCTACAGGGAGGTAGACCCAGATTCGTGACAGCAAAGAAATCTGGAACTGCGCAGTAATCCAAATCTAGTACTTACTTTACTATCAAAGACTTTACTTGGCACAACAAAACTCAAAACTAAGATAAGGAGAGGTTGCTACAGTAGTAAACAACTTCCAAGACTCAAATATAAAACAACAATACTGTAGTAAAAACATGGGTTGTCTCCCATAAGTGCTTTTCTTTAACGCCTTTCAGCTAGGCGCAGAAAGTGTAACTCAAGTGTTATCGAAGAATGGAGCATTGATATCATAAGCTCCCCCATTTGCAGTGGTACTAGGGGCCTTGTCAATTTTAAGCCTATAATAATATTTCTTTGGTTTAGGCACTTTAGAGGCATACATAAACTTTTGCTCCTTTCCCACATAAGCTTTCTCTCTAAACTGTAAAGATGAAAAGGTTGAACCCAAGGTTCCCATAGCTTTTTCAAGTTCGCCAATCCTATTAATTTGATTATCATGGTCAACACAAGTTCCTAGGACACTAATTCTTTCATCAATTCCTCCTAAGGATTTATCAAGTTTATCAGTTTTAACAAGTAACATCTCCAACTTAGTTTCAACACTAAAATTTTTCTCTATGGTTTCCAATTTTTTCATAACATCCTCAAGGGAGGTTTCAATTTTAATTTCATTAATAGGTGGTGTTCCAAATAAACTCTCAATAATGCAACTAGCTTCTAAAGCGGGGGCACCTAGGAAGTTACCTCCCGCGAGACAATCAAGAACATATCTATTCCAACTAGAGATACCAACATAAAAATTCCTGAGTAGGATAGTGGTGGAGTGTTTCTTAGTGCACCTATTATGGGCATCACTAATTCTATACCAAGAATCTTTTAAACATTCTCCTCCCTGTTGCTTAAATGAACGAACTTCAACTTCTGGATTACTCATTTTAGCAGTAGTAAATAAAGCAAACTAGATAAAGTAAATGCAAGTAAGCTAATTTTTTTGTGTTTTCGATATAGCAAACAAGACAGTAAATAAAGTAAAACTAGCAACTAATTTTTTTGTGTTTTGATATAATGCAGCAAACAAAGTAGTAAATAAAATAAAGCAAGACAAAAACAAAGTAAAGAGATTGAGAAGTGGAGACTCCCCTTGCAGCGTGTCTTGATCTCCCCTGCAACGGCGCCAGAAAATATGCTTGATGGCGTGTATTTCACACGTTCGTTGGGCAACCCCAAGAGGAAGGTATGATGCGCACAGCATCAAGTTTTCCCTCAGAAAGAAACCAAGGTTTATCGAACCAGGAGGAGCCAAGAAGCACGTTGAAGGTTGATGGCGGCGGGATGTAGTGCGGCGCAACACCAGGGATTCCGACGCCAACGTGGAACCCGCACAACACAACCAAAGTACTTTGCCCCAACGAAACAAGTGAGGTTGTCAATCTCACCGGCTTGCTGTAACAAAGGATTAACCGTATTGTGTGGAAGATGATTGTTTGCAGAGAAAATAGTAAAACAAGTATTGCGGCAGATTTGTATTTCAGTATTAAAAGAATGGACCGGGGTCTACAGTTCACTAGAGGTGTCTCTCCCATAAGATAAAAGCATGTTGGGTGAACAAATTACAGTCGGGCAATTGACAAATAGAGAGAGCATAACAATGCACATACATGTCATGATAAGTACAGTGAGATTTAATTGGCCATTACGACAAAGTACATAGACCGCCATCCAACTGCATCTATGCCTAAAAAGTCCACCTTCAGGTTATCGTCCGAACCCCTTCCAGTATTAAGTTGCAAAGCAACAGACAATTGCATTAAGTATGGTGCGTAATGTAATCAATAACTACATCCTCGGACATAGCATAAATGTTTTATCCCTAGTGGCAACAAGCACAACACAACCTTAGAACTTTCTATCACCGTCCTAGTGTCAATGCGGGCATGAACCCACTATCGAGCATAAATACTCCCTCTTGGAGTTACTAGCATCAACTTGGCCGAGCCTCTACTAATAACGGAGAGCATGCAAGATCATAAACAACACATATGCAATAACTTGATAATTAACATAACATGGTATTCTCTATCCATCGGATCCCGACAAACACAACATATAGTATTACAGATAGATGATCTTGATCATGTTAGGCAGCTCACAAGATCCAACAATGAAGCACAATGAGGAGAAGACAACCATCTAGCTACTGCTATGGACCCATAGTCCAGGGGTGAACTACTCACTCGTCACTCCGGAGGCGACCATGGCGGCGTAGAGTCCTCCGGGAGATGAATCCCCTCTCCGGCAGGGTGCCGGAGGAGATCTCCGAATCCCCCGAGATGGGATTGGCGGCGGCGGCGTCTCGCAAGGTTTTCCGTATCGTGGTTTTTCGCATCAGGGGTTTCGCGACGGAGGCTTTAAGTAGGCGGAAGGGCAGAGTCGGAGGGCTAACGAGGGGCCCACACCACAGGGCGGCGCGGGCCCCCCCTTGGCCGCGCCGCCTTGTGGTCTGGCCACCTCGTGGCCCCACTTCGTATGCTCTTCGGTCTTCTGGAAGGTTCGTGGCAAAATAGGCCCCGGGTCTTGATTTCGTCCAATTCCGAGAATATTTCGTTACTAGGATTTCGAAACCAAAAACAGCAGAAACAACAGAATCGGCACTTCGGCATCTTGTTAATAGGTTAGTTCCAGAAAATGCACGAATATGACATAAAGTGTGCATAAAACATGTAGGTATCATCAATAATATGGCATGGAACATAAGAAATTATCGATACGTCGGAGACGTATCAGATCCACTTAAGGGAAACTTGCTGCTGTTCTACAAACCTCTGCTCTTGGAGGCCCAACACTGTCTACAAGAATAGAAGCTCCCGTAGACATCACAGACCTATCTGGTTTACTTTTAAGGGGGTTGTGTTCAATGATGGAAAATAGGTCAGGGTTAAGGTTTCTTCTGCAGCTATGCATACATATATAATTGAAGCGCAAATGTGTAACAAATAAAATAGAGATAAGAAATTTGTGAGCAGCACATCCGTAAATTAATACTCTTGCCCCTAATTCCAGAGGTGACAAGAGCCTCTTGGTCCAACCACTGTCTTCATAGCCGTGAGCAACAACAATTATTAAGCATATGAATATAGACCAAAGCATTAAGCTAGATGATTGTGTTGTGATAGTGAATGAATCACTAAACATGTACCGTTACTTTCCCCTTTCTGTGACTGAGGTTTTGCGGTAGCATGCTATTCTCCACTCATCCCACCTCTTACCTTGATCGATCCAAATGATATGGGTACCTGCAGATCATCGAATTGAGGCAAAGAGATAAGGATACATGATTGCAAAACTCCTATTCAATCCTTGCACATAATATAAGATTGGGATTTCTATTTCGGTGCCCTCGGGTCCTTAGTTGTGCTCAGTTTTCCCCAGCTCCTTACTTTTTCCTTAGTTTTCCCTAGGCCTTGTCTGAAACCCGTAGAAGGAGCTCGGACGGGAGGAATCCCGTTAAGTTTACCGTTAGTGGGGCCACTGTTGGTGCCCCGCCGTGGACACGTCTCCACTTATCCAGATTATCGTGGGACCCACAAATTGTCCACGCTAGCATGCCGGACCCACAGCTTACCCAGGTGACCGTTGAAAAATGGGAGCCCGAGCCAGCCCCGTGCCCGTGCCATTGCTTCCCCTTTCTTTCCCCGCACCCCATTGTTCTTCTTCTCCGCCAGCGGCAGCCCTTCTCCGGCAGGCGGGTGATGTCTAGTTTCTCTTCGACCTCCCATTCTTCATGGCCGCAGTATGGACCCGTGCCTTTGACAAGATGCCCTGACTGCCCACGCAAGGAGCCTCTGAAGCGGTCGATCTGTAAGACGGATGACAACGACAACCGTGGACGTGAGTACCTTGCATGCGAGAGCTTGCCATATAGAGATGGGGATAAGGTTAGATCTCGCTCCAATTGCTCTGTTTTCTCTCGGTTTTCTTGGTATTCCCTCGAATTTGGGATTTAGGGTTCACGTTGTTTTTCAGATCCTGAAGAAATGCAGACATTTCGAGTGGATCGATGTGTACGTTCAGAGGCTTCAATTGCAGGAATCAATTGGCGCTATTGGGGAGCGCAATTTGGGAGGGGGACTTGTTGTAGAGAATGCGGCGGAGAGAGGAGCCGTTCCGATTAGGTCCCTTCCGATTATGCCTAATGCTCCCAATGCAGAACTGGTGGAAGTGAAGGGAGAACTGAAGAAAATGAACAAGCAGTTACGACAGATGATCGAGTTGAAGAAGCAAGCTAATCTGATGGTTGGTTGTTTTTTGTTGTTGTATAATTGCGGTCGGACTCTTATCATTGCTCATCAGGCGCTAGAAGTTGTTACAAGGGATCCCTTGTTACAAATCCATTATTCAGTTACATGTACTTGTAGTTGTTTTCAAAGTTTAGTGTGTGCATTCACCGAAATTACCAAAAAAAAACGTGTTAGGGAATATAGGAATGCTAAAGATAGTTGATAATTGTTAGATGGGTGACTAATAATGCATTCACCGAAATCCCACAAATATGTATGTCTCATGTTTATACCAAAATTGTACCACTTTTGGGATGTTTCAAATAACCAACACTATAATCCCTAAAAGAAAAGGAATGCTAAAGATAGTTGTTGATAATTGTTAGAGGGGTGACAAATAATGCATCACCAAAATCCCACAAATATGTATGCCTCATGTTTATACCAAAACTATACCACTTTTGGGACGTTTGAAATTACCAAAACTGTATCCCAAACTGTATCCCCTAAAAGAAAAGGAATGCTAAAGATAGTTGATAATTGTTAGAGGGGTGATAAATAATCCATTCACCAAAATCCCACAAATATGCCAAATATGTATGTCTCATGTTTATACCAAAATTAAACCATTTTTGGGCCGTTTCAAATTACCAAAAATATATTCCCTAAAAGAAAAGGAATGCTAAAGATAGTTGATAATTTTTAGAGGGGTGACAAATAATGCATTCACCGAAATCCCACAAATATGTATGCCTCATGTTTATACCAAAATTATACTACTTTTGGGACATTTGAAATTACCAAAACTATATCCCAAACTATATTACCTAAAAGAAAAGGAATGCTAAAGAAATTAGGGGTGATAAATAATCCATTCACCGGAATCCCAAAAATATGCCAAATATGTATGCCTCATGTTTATACCAAAATTATACCACTTTTGGGTTGTTTAATATTACGAAAACTATATTCCCTAAAAGAAAAGGAATGCTGAAGAAAGTTGATAATTGTTAGAGGGGTGATAAATAATCCATTCACCGAAATCCCACAAATATGTATGCCTCGTGTTTGTACCAAAATTATACCACTTTTGGGACGTTTCAAATAACAAAAACTCTATCCCAAACTATATTCCCTAAAAGAAAAGGAATGCCTACAAGAGTTTATAATTTTTAGCGCATGAAAAATAATACAGATAGAGGGTGGAAGCTAGCCGCCGACAGAGAGAGAGGGTGGTGGCCCCGATCAGAGAGAGAAAGGGGTTATCCTGCCCGTTAGATCATACGATCAATGGTCGGCGGGCATGATCCGCGTGACAAGGGCTAGACCAATCAGGGCAAGGTTGCGCATCCCCTGTGAGAATTTGTGAAGGGAGAGGACAAAAATGAGTAGTATCAATAAACCAAGGGCACGTGAGTAGTAAACAGACTAAGAGATTCAAATATGAGATTTAAAAAATGGAAAATGCGTGTTTTGTACAATGAAACCCATCTTGGCCTACCTCAAACTATTTGCAATACAAATATACATGAGTGTGAAAATTGTGGCCTCATTCAGACAAAGTATGTGTTGGGGAAAGCTGTTTTGGGAAGGCTTGTTGTGGAAAGCCATGCAGCTTCATAACTACTAGGTGATTTGTGAAGTGGCAATTTGTGGTAAAACTTGATTTATCTATGATTGTTATGGTTCCCAGCGTGGCAGGTCGCGTAAGAAGACTCCATGAGTAAGTGCCAATATGGTTTTATCTTTTTTGGAATTTTTTGCGCATGAAATGACTCAATTAGATAGCTTAATCCCATTGTTGACTCTCTGTTGACCAGCCACTTGAGGGTAAAACTGAGTATATTGCACTAGCCAGTATTAGCACTCAAGGGGAAAACTGAGCACACACAAAATGCTAGTATAAGACTCGAGGGTATACCTGAGTATATCTAAATTTCGAGGGTTAGAATCGAGGACGCGTGTTGCGGTGCAGAAGTGGTAGACCTGCAATTGTTGACGCGTAGGATGCGGGTCGCGGTGCAATGTGCAATCGTGGACGCGGGTCGCGGTGCAGAAGTCGAAGACGTGCAGACGTGCACGCGTACGACGCGGGTGGAATTTATGACCCATAGCCTTTATAGACGCCTCCCCCTGTTCGCCTCCTCCCACTATCTCACTATCACTCTCACTCCCTCACGCAACGCCGCCTCTCACGTCCCATCATCTTCTCCAAAGCACAAAAAAACATCTCCCTCTCCGCGCTCCCTCTCCTCTGCCGGCGATAGACAAGGAGAATGCGAATCTGTCCTCCGTCCTCGACGTCGTCCCCGCTAACCACGACGCCTCCGTCTTCGGCGGCGTCCCCTCTACGGTCGTCGCCGCCGCCGGTGCATCGGAGGCTGCCGCCGGTGGCGGTCAGATCCCGCCGGGATGGGACCCCTACGAGGTGGTGCCGTACGACTGTCCGCCGAACCCCTACGACACCTGCATGGAAGACCCTTGGAACGAGGTAACTACGGTTTGCTCCCTTGTTGTTCCCCTTCCCTTGCTTTTTCAACCATATTTTTGCTGGTTCCATGATTACTTGCCGATATGTCGGTAGGATGAGTATTGGGTTAATATTTGTGCCGATTTTATTCCATTTTGATTCGATCCCTTCTTGATTTATGCAAGTAATCATGGGATCTCAATCAGTTAAGATTTGGGGTTAAGATTTGGGGTTCGGTCGTTCGGTTAATTTATGCAAGTAATCATGTGATCTCAATCACTTAAGATTTGGGGTTAAGATTTGGGGTTCGGCCATCCGGTTAATTTATTCAGATTTGGAATTTGTTTCTTTGCCTATGATGAATCGTTGGGCACAAATTTGTACAGAGCGGGTTCAGCGAACCATTGCTGTGTACAAATCTGTTGTGCATGAGCTTTGGTTCACTAACCCCGTCCATATAGATATATAATTGTGTTCAATCTAACTAAGGCTGCCTCTGTTTTTCCTAGCTTTGTTATGTTGCAACTCATTCACTCATACTTTCAGTTTGATATGGATCAGTTGTCTGGCAGCGACCAGGAGGAACAGCATGTCCAGACTCGGCAGATGCTGCGGAGGCTGCAGGTCGGCCAGTTTGCCTCCTACTTCGCCAAAGGTGTCTACAAGTGCCCCTTCTACACTAGGATACTCAGCGGCACCAACTTCAACGGCCTCCTCACGCATGCCGAGGACATCAGAAGGACCTTCCCCAAGGTCGGCTCGATGGTGAACGTCTACTCCTTCCGCGCCAAGCACAAGACGCTCGTCATTCACCTTCGCAACTTCCAGCGGGTGGAGATTGCCGTCGGGCGCATGCCTCCGCTCAAGCCCAACGTGCCCAAGATCAAGGGACATGGGAGCAAGAACTGGAGGAGGAGGAGGAGGAGGAGGAGGAGGAGACAGATGGAGTAGGCGGAGTCCAGGACGTGTGCTGCTGGTGCAAAGCAGCTTTTTATTTTTTTGTTGTTAATATGTTGGTGTTGTCAAAAACCTAAGAACCTTATTTTCGCTGCTGTACGCAGCTTATTATATACCTATTATCTATCCCTATTGTACTATACTTGATTGTTGGGTGCCCTTGATTGCTTAGATGTTTTAGAGTGTACTGCATTCAAACTAAAAAGAGTGAACCTACACACTAAAACCTAGACTAGATACAAACTAAAGTAGATGAATTAAAGAAAAAACCAAAACATCTTATATACATGCACGGAGGGAGTACATATAAACCAAGTTTGGTGAGGTCATTAATATGGACCAGAGAAAGTACTAGATTTGCTGCCATATTTAGCAAAAAACGAGGGCCAAAAGGAACAAATAATTGAAGAAAGACAGAAATGGAAGCTTCTCTAAATTTGATAATAGTTTGGTGAAAAAAGACAGAGAGAAAAAGGGGAAAGGTGCTCTTAAAAAGGATATGCCAATTTGGGCCGAGAGAGACAGAACTCAGCCCCTGCTCACGTACAACCAAACGCGGTCTCGTCCTGTCCCACGCGATCCTTTTCTACCAGCCCCACGCGACGCGGCCCCACATGATGTGGCCCCACATGTCAGCACGGAACGGTCAACTAAACGGGAATCCTACCGTCCGACCTCTTTCTGCGGGTTTCAGACAAGGGCCTGGGGAAAACTGAGGAAAAACTAAGGAGCTGGAGAAAACTGAGTACAACTAAGGAACCGACGGCACGGAAATAGAAATCCCTATAAGATTAGATGCACATAAACGCTGCGAGGATTCACCCCAACCCACAGCCCGTGAGAACTACTCACACATAATATCAAGATCAATAACAAAGATAGAAATCATTGTGGCAAATACTTGGATTGAAATCATAATATTCTTACAATGGTCGCTAATTCTCAAGGAGATCTCGATTACAATGGTGATGGTTATGGCTATGGAGGAGATTGGAGATGTAATGGATGAACTATGGTGGTGGATCTCCTTCGGTGTGGTGTAGATGGATCTGATGGATGGCGACTCTGTTTGGTGACGAATGGCTCTCTTTTTGGCGTCGGGTCCTTCACAGAACTTATAGGGTTTGACCTCAATAAGGTTGTGGCACATGGTACGGGCGGGGCTTGCCCGTACCGATGCCCGTTAAAGTCCCTAGAACCGCCTCTTCGAGCGTAGTCAACTTTGTTGTACTCTTGACGCAATTTTCTTCAGTAATTGCAGGTCCATTTGTCATTATGACGTGATTTCCCACACACCATTCAAAAATAGAAGAGATTGCACATCTTTGCATTAATTAGTCATTAGTAGCAAGTTAAGAGGTAAACTTAGTCCATTTCTTGACTTAGCTAAGGGTTTAAACGCGAGAAAAAGTGGCGTATTTCACAGCCATCAACTTCCCCAAGCTTAAACTTGACCATCCTTGAGCAAGAAACAAAGAACCATAAGGAACTTGGCGGTTAAGCCAAAATAACGAGAAAGTAAACTCACTTACAACTAGTAGTGTTGTGGGTATAATTTATGGGTATGCCAACGACATGGTCTAGATCCGGCAAGCCCAGGTGGCCCACAGATGGTGGTGGTGGCATATGGCCCACCGGGCGGCCCAGTTGTTGTTGATAGAAGATGGATGAAGTCCAACCCAAGAACATGAACCGGATCCCAACCGACCTATGAAAGTAGGCGGATCTATGGAGGCCCATGAAGTATCTGGATCCATGGCGGCAAGTTAGATCTAGGTGGATCCTTGATGTGCACGGCAATGTATATTCCGTAGTTAGGCATCTTGTATTCCGGCTAGGACTCTCCGTGTAAACCGTAGATCCGGGCGCCTTTATAAGCCGAATCCTGGGAGCCCTAGTGACAAGGGATTAACTTGTCAATGCCTACGGATTGTAGACTAGGGTTTAGTTGGAAGTAGAGGGCAAGTAGATCTCGAGGGTTTCAGCCGAAAAGTACTCGACGATTAAGAAACTAGGGTTATGTTGACAATGGATTCGATCCTCTCTTTGTCCCTCCACTCCCCCTTATATAGGAGACGGAGCCGAGGGTACCGTGTTACACAAGATTACAGATTCCGGGAGACTCTCTGAGTTCAACCCGTAAAGTTACAAATCTCTATATTTCCTAATACAACTCTATCTTTCCTTAATACTAATTGGGCCTCCGAACTTCATATTCTTCGACTTGTGGGCCTTCAATAAACCCCGAGTACCATTGATGGCGCGTGAAGCACACGTACGTTGGGAACCCCAAGAGGAAGGTGTGATGCGCACAACAGCAAGTTTTCCCTCAGAAAGAAACCAAGGTTATCGAACCAGTAGGAGATGAAGGCCATGTGAAGGTTGTAGGTGGAGGAGTGTAGTGCGGCGCAACACCAGGGATTCCGGCGCCAACGTGGAACCTGCACAACACAATCAAAATACTTTGCCCAACTTAACAGTGAGGTTGTCAATCTCACCGGCTTGCTGAAAACAAAGGATTAAACGTATGGTGTGGAGAATGATGTTTGTTTGCGAAGAACAGCAGAGAACAGAGTTTGCAGTAGATTGTATTTCAGATATAAAAGAATGGACCGGGGTCCACAGTTCACTAGTGGTGTCTCTCCAATAAGATAAATAGCATGTTGGGTGAACAAATTACAGTTGGGCAATTGACAAATAGAGAGGGCATAACAATGCACATACATGTCATGATGACTACTATGAGTTTTACTTAGGGCATTACGACAAATAACATAGACCGCTATCCAACATGCATCTATGCCTAAAAAGTCCACCTTCGGGTTAGCATCCGCACCCCTTCCAGTATTAAGTTGCAAACAACAGACAATTGCATTAAGTATGGTGCGTAATGTAATCAACACAAATATCCTTAGACAAAGCATTGATGTTTTATCCCTAGTGGCAACAGCACATCCACAACCTTAGAACTTTCGTCACATCGTCCCGCGATTCAATGGAGGCATGAACCCACTATCGAGCATAAATACTCCCTCTTGGAGTCACAAGTATCAACTTGGCCGAGCCTCTACTAGCAACGGAGAGCATGCAAGATCATAAACAACACATATATGATAGATCAATTAATCAACTTGACATAGTATTCCATATTCATCGGATCCCAACAAACACAACATGTAGCATTACAAATAGATGATCTTGATCATGATAGGCAGCTCACAAGATCTAAACATGATAGCGCAAGAGGAGAAGACAACCATCTAGCTACTGCTATGGACCCATAGTCCAAGGATGAACTACTCACGCATCAATCCGGAGGCGGGCATGATGATGTAGAGCCCTCCGGTGATGATTCCCCTCTCCGACAGGGTGCCGGAGGCGATCTCCAGAATCCCCCGAGATGGGATTGGCGGCGGCGGCGTCTCTGGAACTTTTCTCGTATCGTGGCTCTCGGTACTAGGGCTTTCGCGATGGAGAGAATAAATAGGCGAAGGGGCAGAGTCGGGAGGCGGCCGAGGGGCCCACCCCATAGGCCGGCGCCCCCCCTCTTGGCCGCGCCGCCAGGTGGTGTGGGGCCCCCTTGGCCCCTCTTCGTCTCCTCTTCGGACTTTTGGAAGGCTCCTTGGAAAATAGGACCGTGGGCTTTTGTTTCGTCCAATTCCGAGAATATTTCATGTGTAGGATTTCTGAAACCAAAAACAGCAGAAAACAGGAACTGGTGCTTCGGCATCTTGTTAATAGGTAAGTGCCAGAAAATGCATCAAAATGATGTAAAGTGTATATATAACATGTGAGTATTGTCATATAACTAGCATGGAACATAAGAAATTATAGATACGTTTGAGACGTATCAAGCATCCCCAAGCTTAGTTCCTACTTGCCCTCGAGTAGGTAAACGATAACAA
The DNA here is from genome assembly GCF_022539505.1 of Lolium rigidum. Lineage (NCBI taxonomy): Eukaryota > Viridiplantae > Streptophyta > Magnoliopsida > Poales > Poaceae > Lolium > Lolium rigidum. The sequence continues at coordinate 100,320,113 of NC_061508.1, read as the reverse complement.
GGATAATTTCGAAGTGACATGCTACTATCATAATCTTGATCAATACTATTGTAAAGCATATGAGATGAATGAAGTGATTCAAAGCAATGGTAAAGATAATGACTAAACAACTGAATCATATAGCAAAGACTTTTCATGAATAGTACTTTCAAGACAAGCATCAATAAGTCTTGCATAAAAGTTAACTCATAAAGCAATAGATTCTTAATATAAGGTTTTGAAGCAACACAAAGGAAGATATAAGTTTCAGCAGTTGCTTTCAACTTCAACATGTATATCTCATGGATAATTGTCAATACAAATAATATGATGAATGCAAATAAGCAAGTATGTGAGAATCAATGCACACAGTTGACACAAGTGTTTGCTTCTAAGATAGAAAGAAGTAGGTAAACTGACTCAACATAAAGTAAATGAAAGGCCCTTCGCAGAGGGAAGCAGGGATTACTCATGTGCTAGAGCTTTTTATTTTGAAAACATGGAAACAATTTTGTCAACGGTAGTAATAATTCATATGTGTTATGCATAAAACCTCCTATAAGTTGCAAGCCTCATGCATCGAATACCAATAGTGCTCGCACCTTGTCCTAATTAGCTCGGATTTCCATGGATTATCATTGCATTACATATGTTTCAACCAAGTGTCACAAAGGGGTACCTCTATGTCACCTGTACAAAGGTCCAAGGAGATAGATCACATTTGATTTCTCAATTTTGATAAATCTCATCTTGAGGACATCCATACCGGGACAACATAGAAAACAGATAATGGACTCCTCTTTAATGCTTAAGCATTCAACAACAGATAATATACTTATAAGAGATTGAGGATTAATGTCCAAACTGAAACTTCCACCATGATACATGGCTTCGGTTGGCGGCCCAATGTTTTTCTCTAACAATATGCATACTCAAACCATTTAATCATGATAAATCACCCTTACTTCAGACAAGACGAACATGCATAGCAACTCACATGATATTCAACAAAGGTGTAATAGTTGATGGCGTCCCCAGAAACATGGTTACCGCTCAACAAGCAACTTATAAGAAATAAAATACATAAGCAACATATTCAATACCACAATATTTTTTAAGCTATTTTCCCATGAGCTATGTATTGCAAATACAAGGAATGAAATTTTTAAAGGTAGCACGCAAGCAATTTACTTTGGAATGGCAGAGAAATACCACATAATAGGTAGATATGGTGGACAAAAATGGCATGGGTTTTGGCTCAAGGTTTTGGATGCACGAGAAGCATTCCCTCTCAGTACAAGGCTTTGGCTAGTAAGGTTGTTTGAAGCAAACACAAGTATGAACCGGTACAGCAAAACTTACATAAGAACATATTGCAAGTATTATAAGACTCTACATTGTCTCCTTGTTGTTCAAACACTTTTAACAGAAAATATCTGGACTTTTAGAGAGACCAATCATGCAAACCAAATTTTAACAAGCTCTATGGTAGTTCTTCATTAATAGGTTTAAACTACATGATGCAAGAGCTTAAACATGATCTACTTGAGAACTCAAAACAATTGCCAAGTATCAAATTATTCAAGACCATATACCAATTACCACATGAAGCATTTTCTATTTCCAACCAAATAGCAATGAACGAAGCAGTTTTCAACCTTCGCCATGAACATTAAAAGTAAAGCTAAGAACACCAGTGTTCATATGAAACCGCGGAGCGTGTCTTTCTCCCACACAAGGAATGTTAGGATCCGAATTTATTCAAACACAAACAAAAATAAAAAAAAATACACACGCTCCAAGTAAAGCACATAAGATGTGACGGAATAAAAATATAGTTTCACTAGAAGTGACCTGATAAGTTATCGATGAAGAAGGGGATGCCTTGGGCATCCCCAAGCTTAGATGCTTGAGTCTTATTGAAATATGCAGGGATGAACCACGGGGGCATCCCCAAGCTTAGACTTTTCACTCTTCTTGATCATATTATATCATCCTCCTCTCTTGACCCTTGAAAACTTCCTCCACACCAAACTCAAAACAAACTCATTAGAGGGTTAGTGCATAATCAAAAATTCACATGTTCAGAGAGGACACAATCATTCTTAACACTTCTGGACATTCCTCAAAGCTACTGAAAGTTAATGGAACAAAGAAATTCATTCAACACAGTAAAAGAGGCAATGTGAAATAAAAGGCAGAATCTGTCAAAACAGAATAGTCCTTAAAGACGAATTTTTTTGAGGCACTTAACATGCTCAGATGAAGAAGCTCAAATCGAATGAAAGTTGCGTACATATCTGAGGATTACTCATGAATTTTTGCAGATTTTTTAGAGTCTCCTACAGAGAGATCTACTCAAATGCGTGACAGCTAGAAATCTGTTTCTGCGCAGAAATCCAAATCTAGTATCAAAGACTTTACTTGGCACAACAATGCAATAAAATAAAGATAATGAGAGGTTGCTACAGTAGTAACAACTTCCAGGACACAAATATAAAACAAAAATTGCAGAAATAAAATAATGGGTTGTCTCCCATAAGCGCTTTTCTTTAACGCCTTTCAGCTGGGCGCAGAAAGTGAAAATCAAGTAACATCGAGAGAAGAAGCATCAACATCATAACTTATTCTAATAGTAGAATCAAAGGTAACTTCATTCTCTTTCTAGGGAAGTGTTCCATACCTTTCTTAAGATGGAATTGATACTTAATATTTCCTTCCTTCATATCAATAATAGCACCAACAGTTCGAATAAAGGGTCTTCCCAAGATAATAGGACAAGATGCATTGCATTCAATATCCAAGACAACAAAATCAACGGGGACAAGGTTATTGTTAACCGTAATGTGAACATTATTAATCCTCCCCAAAGGTTTCTTTATAGAATTATCAGCAAGATTAACATCCAAATAACAATTTTTCAATGGTGGCAAGTCAAGCATATCATAGAGTTTCTTTGGCATAACAGAAATACTTGCACCAAGATCACATAAAGCATTACAATCAAAATCATTTACCCTCATTTTAATGTTGGGCTCCCAACCATCTTCTAACTTCCTAGGAATAGAAGCTTTAAGTTTTAATTTCTCTTCTCTAGCTTGAATGAGAGCATTTGTAATATGTTTAGTAAAGGCCAAATTTATAGCACTAGCATTAGGACTTCTAGCAAGTTTTTGCAAGAACTTAATAACTTCAGAGATATGAAAATTATCAAAATCAAAACCATTATGATCTAAATCAATGGGATTGTTGTCCCCAATATTCTGAAAAATTTCAGCACTTTTATCACGAACAGTTTCAGCAGTTTCAGGCAGTTTTGCACGCTTTGTACTAGGAGTAGAAACATTGCCAACACCAATTATTTTACCATTGATAGTAGGAGGTTTAGCAACATGTGAAGCATTAACATTACTAGTGGTGGTTATAGTCCAAACTTTAGCTACATTATTCTCTTTAGCTAGTTTTTCTTCTCTTTCCCACCTAGCATGCAATTCAGCCATCAATCTAATATTTTCATTAATTCGAACTTCGATAGCGTTTGTTGTAGTAAGTATTTTGTTATCATTATGTACTAACTTTCTTCCGACACCCTTGCTAGACTGTGATCCGGAAGTGGAGGCCATCAACGATGGAGCACCAGAGGGAAGCTACGAGCTGGTCTACGAAGAACCTGATCTTACCGGCGGAGTGGAAGGCGTAGACTATGGGATAGTCTACGGACCAGACGACACGGAGGTGGAGGAGTAGTGACATACCCTAGCATCATAGAGCCGAGCAACGTAGAACTTACCTAAATAAGTTGTTGAGCTCTCTTTTATATTGTTATGAGTTGTAATCGTACTTAAGTAGTATCTTAGGGTGTTCTCATAGGACCTGTGAGAATACCAACTTGTTAAGACAATGTTTGTAATAAAGTATGGAGTGTTATGACCTGCAATGTTTCTGTTGTACCACTCTGAGGGATATGGCAAATTGTGAAGAAGTCCCTTCGCAAAGATCATATCAACGACTTGTATACTACAACATGCAGTGGTATGCTGGGTCACCGCAGCTATATCCTCAGGTTTAGCAGCCATTTTATTAATTAAAGAAGCTTGTGACTCAGACATGTATGAAATTCGGTTTTCAGCATTCGAAAGCTTAGTTTGCAAACCAGAAATTTCCATATTCAAATTTTCAAGTTGATTCCCTATATTTTTCAACAAGGAAGATTGGTCATTCATAGTTTTAGTAAACAATTGATTTTGCTCATATTGTGATTGCATAAAGCTCTTAGTAGCTCTTTCAATTTCTAGAATCTTTTCCTCACTAGGCAAAACAGATCTACCATAAGAATTACCACTATTAGAAGTATATGGCATATAGTTGTTACCATAATTATTCCAATAAGCATTGTTGTTGAAATTATTGTTTTTAATGAAGTTCACGTCAACATGTTCTTCTTGGGCAACCAATGAAGCTAAAGGAACATTATTAGGATCAACATTCGATCTACCATTAACAAGCATGGACATAATAACATCAATCTTATCACTCAAAGAAGAGGTTTCTTCAACAGAATTTACCTTCTTACCTTGAGGAGTCCTTTCAGTGTGCCATTCAGAGTAGTTGATCGTCATATCATCAAGAAGATTTGTTGCAGCACCCAAAGTGATGGACATAAAAGTACCTCCAGCAGCTGAATCCAATAGGTTCCTCGAAGAAAAATTCAATCATGCATAAAAGGTTTGGATGATCATCCAAGTAGTTAGTCCATGGGTAGGGAAATTCCTTACCAAAGATTTCATTCTTTCCCATGCTTGGGCAACATGTTCATTATCCAATTGCTTAAAATTCATAATGCTACTTCTCAAAGATATAATTTTAGCGGGAGGATAATATCTACCAATGAAAGCATCTTTACATTTAGTCCATGAATCAATACTATTTTTAGGCAAAGATAGCAACCAATCTTTAGCTCTTCCACTTAAGGAGAAAGGAAACAATTTCAATTTTATAATGTCTCCATCTACATCCTTATACTTTTGCATCTCACAAAGTTCAACGAAATTATTAAGATGGGCAGCAGCATCATCAGAACTAACACCAGAAAATTTCTCTCTCATAACAAGATTTAGTAAAGCGGGTTTAATTTCATAAAATTCTAATGTAGTAGCAGGTGGAGCAATAGGAGTGCATATAAAATCATTATTATTGGTGCTAGTGAAATCACACAACTTAGTGTTCTCAGAAGTATTCATTTAACAATAATAAAAATAAGTAAAGCAAACTGAATTAAATAAAGTAAATGCAAGTAACTAGTTTTTTTGTGTGTTTTTGATATAAAGAAAGCAAACAAGACAGAAAATAAAATAAAGTAAAGCAAGACAATAAACAAAGTAAAGAGATTGGATGTGGGAGACTCCCCTTGCAGCGTGTCTTGATCTCCCCGGCAACGGCGCCAGAAAACAGTCTTGATGGCGCGTGAAGCACACGTCCGTTGGGAACCCCAAGAGGAAGGTGTGATGCGCACAGCAGCAAGTTTTCCCTCAGAAAGAAACCAAGGTTATCGAACCAGTAGGAGATGAAGGCCACGCTAAGGTTGTTGGTGAAGGAGTGTAGTGCAGCGCAACACCAGGGATTCCGGCACCAACGTGGAACCTGCACAACACAATCAAAATACTTTGCCCCAAATTAACAGTGAGGTTGTCAATCTCACCGGCTTGTTGAAAACAAAGGATTAAACGTATGGTGTGGAGAATGATGTTTGTTTGCGAAGAACAGCAGAGAACAGAGTTTGCAGTAGATTGTATTTCAGATGTAAAAGAATGGACCCGGGTCCACAGTTCACTAGTGGTGTCTCTCCAATAAGATAAATAGCATGTTGGGTGAACAAATTACAGTTGGGCAATTGACAAATAGAGAGGGCATAACAATGCACATACATATCATGATGACTACTATGAGTTTTACTTAGGGCATTACGGCAAATAACATGGACCGCTATCCAGCATGCATCTATGCCTAAAAAGTCCACCTTCGGGTTAGCATCCGCACCCCTTCCAGTATTAAGTTGCAAACAACAGACAATTGCATTAAGTATGGTGCGTAATCTAATCAACACAAATATCCTTAGACAAAGCATTGATGTTTTATCCCTAGTGGCAACAGCACATCCACAAACTTAGAACGTTTTGTCACTGTCCCAGATTCAATGGAGGCATGAACCCACTATCGAGCATAAATACTCCCTCTTGGAGTCACAAGTATCAACTTGGCCAGAGCCTCTACTAGCAACGGAGAGCATGCAAGATCATAAACAACACATATATGATAGATCAATTAATCAACTTGACATAGTATTCCATATTCATCGGATCCCAACAAACACAACATGTAGCATTACAAATAGATGATCTTGATCATGATAGGCAGCTCACAAGATCTAAACATGATAGCGCAAGAGGAGAAGACAACCATCTAGCTACTGCTATGGACCCATAGTCCAAGGATGAACTACTCACGCATCAATCCGGAGGCGGGCATGATGGTGTAGAGCCCTCCGGGGATGATTCCCCTCTCCGGCAGGGTGCCGGAGGCGATCTCCAGAATCCCCCGAGATGGGATTGGCGGCAGCGGCGTCTCTGGAACTTTTCTCGTATCGTGGCTCTCGGTACTAGGGCTTTCGCGAATGAGAGAATAAATAGGCGAAGGGGCAGAGTCGGGAGGCGGCCGAGGGGCCCACCCCATAGGCCGGCGCGCCCCCCCTCTTGGCCGCGCCGCCAGGTGGTGTGGGGCCCCCTTGGCCCCTCTTCGGACTTCTGGAAGGCTCCGTGGAAAATAGGACTGTGGGCTTTTGTTTCGTCCAATTCCAAGAATATTTCCTGTAGGATTTCTGAAACCAAAAACAGCAGAAAACAGGAACTGGCGCTTCGGCATCTTGTTAATAGGTTAGTGCCGGAAAATGCATCAAAATGATGTAAAGTGTATATAAAACATGTGAGTATTGTCATATAACTAGCATGGAACATAAGAAATTATAGATACGTTTGAGACGTATCAACCATCTTCGGCAGGCCCATTGGGGATGCCTATGTCAGTATTGGCGCCGTCTGTGGGAATTAGAGGCGACAAGGAGCTGATCTCGATGGCACGTTCAAGATCGTCGACTTCTTCGGTAGCAAGCAACGCGATGGATAGAGGTAAACGGATCGAAACTGATCTAGTCGATTTTGTTCCTCACCCGCCCTCCCGTTTGGATGCATATGTGTATCTGGAGGAGCCCATGGAGATGACATTCGGAAGATTCCACTTCCGCGTCGAGAATTTAGGATCGTATCGTCTCGAAGTTCCGATCTCGTCGGGATTATCAGCGGTCGACTCCGACTTTTCGGACTCGTCGTCACCGTTCGAAACTGGCGATGAAGAGATTTCGCCGCCATGCTTCATCCAAACTACGGCAAGCGAAAAGCTCGTCAAGATCTTTGGCGACATGTCTTTCGAGTCGTATGCGAACTCCAATATAAGTAGCGACTCAGACAGCATCGACAGCATCAACTTCATCGACAAATCCACTATTGTTGGAGAGGTCTTCACCGATCTATACGACGGTGTCACCAGTTCCGACAGATATCAAAATTCAAAATATCATCAAATTTATGCAATTGGAGAAACAAGCCGGCCACAAGAAGAGACATCAGAGAACTTCGATAACGCGGGGAATCCATACGTCGATCCCGCTGATCTTACTCGAGGCTTGGGAACCAAATATATCGGGACTGGAACACGAGAGATGGTACAACTTACACAATCAGCTTGGGACAGAGCTGCAAGAGCCATGGATGGTACGGAGCCAACGACTATGACTGCCACAGCTGAAGAGTTGCAAGCATATCAATATAGACTCGCCCGCGTAGGACGAGAACTCGAGAAACAGAGAGCCGAGCTTAACAGGAGGAGAGCCGCAGCTTCTGAGTCAAGCAGGCGAAGAGCTGAGTTAAGTCGACAATCAGGCACTTCGGGAGGAGATAGCCATAGAGCATCTCGAAATAGAGCAAGATCTCGGCTGCAAAACATACCTGAGGCTGACAGGGAGAATTTAATTCAAAATCTAGACATGTCCTTTATGTCGATCGACACGAGGGGGAATATTATTCCCAGAACACTAGAAGCTGGGTACATGGCAACACAAGCTTTCATCCTGGCATCCAGGCCACCTCCGGGAGATCCACGAGAAGCACTGTATAACATGGCCATGGTAGGCGTTGGAGCCATGGGAACATCGTTTGCAAATACGCCTCCCGAAGAAATAGTCCACGACCTGCTACAGCGGCACAAGATCCCGCGAGAGCAAGTGGAGCAAGAGATACAACGACTCAAGCAAGGGTGGACAGAGCGCGACAGGACAGAAGGGAACGTCGGCATTCACCAGAAGTTGATGAAGAGGATATGTGTGGACTCCCATGCTTTACGAGACGAGTTCGAAAAACTCGAGTTCCGTCAGGATTTAAGTTGCCCGATAATTTCAAAAAATTCGATGGCCTCCAAGATCCTGAGGACTGGCTAGTTGATTATCTCGAGATGGTAAAGTTGATAGGAGGAACCAGAGCAACAGCCATGCAGAGCATCCAAGTACACCTGAGTGGAGCCGCATGATCGTGGATAAAGAAGCTGCCTCCAGGATCTATCGACAACTGGGAAAGCTTTGAAGACATATTCGTGAAGAATTTCCGATCCACGTGCAAGAAACCCACATCACTGGAGGAGTTGAGGGCGTGTAGGCAAAAATACGACGAACCAATGAGAAAGTATATCCAGAGGTGGAACATAATCAAAAACTCGGCAGAGAACATATCGGACGAAAGAGCAATAGATGCGTTGGTAGCTGGTATTCGAAGGAGGGACTTTGTCGAAGATTTGGGAAGAACCAACCCAAAATCAATATCAGCATTGATGGAGATAGCGAAACCACAACTCATTGTAACAATGCGAAAGTTCCCAGATAATTCCAGACAAGCAGTAGCAGGCCCTGTCCTCGAGCAGGTATTTCGAAGCTGGGTAAATCGCGTACCACCGTCCCGAGTGCTCTCCGCCCTATGGCCCCTACTTATTCCCCCTTCGTGAGGATCCCTCTTCTAGGGCGTCGAATAGGGAACGACAGTTGGCGCCCACCGTGGGGCTAGCGGCGTCTGGAGGCCGGAACCGGGAGGGTTCCGCCATGGGAAGCTTCAACGATTCCATCGCAGTGGGCGTGTTCTGTACACCGACAACTTTCTGATCGTCCCTTAGGATGAGTGCTGGATTTCCGGCTAAGACCTACCCCGTCAAGCTCTCCAACGTCCCAATCGGTGGGATTCACATCTTCATCTGTGAGACCGTCGATTCCGACGGAAACGCACTAGTAAGTAACATAGACGCGACCGCCGCTAAGCAGCACGCTGTCGCGAATATCCGATCTGACTCGCAAGAACTTCCTAAGGAAGATTTCGCCTTAGATCTGAAAAATTCAAAGCCCACCTAATCCGCCCATGAGAAGGAAACTACGGTGGAAGACCAATGCAGATCCGCCTGGGTTTCCCAGGTGTTAGAGAAGCAAAGGTGTCACTCCATGCACTTCCTCACACATACCACAGGAACCGCCCCTCCTCGGGATGGAGCTGGACCTATGCAGGTTGAGGATGCCGGAGACAACAACGCTCTGGGCCAGCATGAAGGTGCCAGAGACAACGAAGACTCGATACTCGAAAATCTGAGCCCACTATCAGGCGACGCGTCTTCCGTGGACTCGAAAGAGTACAACTGTCCGATGAAGGAGATGGAGGACAAGGAGAAAGCTGAAGCAGAATCCACCCCACCCAAGCAGGTCCTTGCAACCGTGACTGGGTTGGATGAAGGAACTGATTCAGAGAAGACTCCGCCCAATGCCACAATACCGGGCCCATCCGATCCGGGTGCACCGCATCGGGTTGTACCCGTACTATGCCGGAGCCCCGACAAGGATAGGGCCTTGACTTTGGTGAAGGGATGTCAATGGAGGAGCTCACCAGGATAGCATGCAAGGATGGAGAGAACATCACACACATGGAGATCCTCACCAATCCATTAACAGCAGAAGAGGCCGCAAATCTGGAAGCTTTGGAAGCTAAAAGGAAAGAACTACTGGCTGAAGCTCAAAGGGTGGTCAAGGTCGCAACATCAGTCCTTCAGGACAAGATGGAGACCGACCAGATGATGGAAGGGGTTGCGGAACAAGAACGCAAGACCGAGGAATACATGTACAAGGCCACAGAGCTACGGGATCGATGGAGGAGGACAGTCGATAAAGCTCGCGAGGAGGCAAAAAAGCTCCGTCAGGAGGCTATTCGCCCTCGGAATATCAATTTTGACAGCCCCACCGATCATCGGCTGCTTGCGACTCCGAAGGACAACATGAAGATGGCCGCGGAGCTCCTTGCCAAAAAAGCCCGCGCAACTGCAGTTTGCATCCTCCTTTTTTCCTCTGCAATTACCAGCGATTCTGCCAGATTTGATCCGGCTGAAGCGGTTTCCAGTAAGACTTTGTAGTTTCCCACCACAGTTAAGGGTCCACGAGGTGCCGGCATCTTCATCTTGAGATACGCCGTATGAGTGGAGGCCATAAACGCCGCCAATGCTGGTCTCCCCAGCAGCGCATGATAAGGACTATCTAGATCCACCACCTCGAACAGAATGTTTTCCACCCGGCAATTCTCACGTCCTCCGAATGACACATCCACCCGGACTTTTCCCATGGGCGAACAGGACAACCCCGGAACGATTCCGTGGAAAGTAGTGTGAGTTGGTTATAGCATGTTCTCTGTTATCCCCAGCGTATGCATGGTGTGCCGGTACATGATATTTATGCTGCTGCCATTGTCTATCAGCACTTTGCTGAATTTGACTCGAGTCGTTGGCCCATGCATGATTGGGTCTACAACAAGAGCATAACCACCCGGATTTGGCATTATTTTGGGGTGATCTTTGCATGACCAGCTGATTTCCTGATCTGACCACAACATGTATTTTGGTACTGCCAGCATCACAGCGTTCACTTCCATGGAACGGCGATGCAGGCTTTGCCTGTCTGTTGGCTCAGTGACGAACACAACACAGCACACGTACGGATCCTGGTAAATGTTCCGGCCCAAAGGTGCCAGTGGAGGTGGTTGGCCATTGCCTTCTCCCACCTGATGAACTTGCTGGTGCTGCTGCCGGTTTGGTTGAGGCTGTACCGGTAGGGCGTTTGCTCCGGTAAGCGGTGGCGGTGGTGGTAATTGTTGCCGCAACATGTCTTGCGATGGTGGTAGTATGGTGGTACTGCCTTGTGCTTGCTCATCTTTTACCGCACCTTTCAACATCAAGTACTTGATCCAGGAACAATCTTTAGTCAAATGGTTTGCCGGCTTGGCCGGATTCGGAGTGTGAAACCGGCATGGTTGCTCCATTGCGGATTCCATGGTGTATCTTGAAGGTTCTTGCCAATTCTTATTCTCGCCCCACGGTTTCTTTTCAACCCATTGTTTTTTAGGACCCGCCCATGGCTGCGATCCGGTTTTTTGCCTCTGGCTTCCGCTGGCGCCGGAATTATCCTGCACCGCGGCTACTTGCTGCCCATACCTTTGATACGTCTCCAACGTACCTATAATTTCTGATGTTCCATGCTTGTTTTATGACAATACTTACATGTTTTGCTTGCACTTTATAATGTTTGTGTGCATTTTCCGGAACTAACCTATTAATGAGATGCCGAAAGGCCAGTTGCTGTTTTCTGTTGTTTTTCGTTCCAGAAAGGCTGTTCGGGCACTATTCTCGGAATTAGACGAAACGAAGACCCAACATCTTATTTTTCCCGGAACCTTCCAGAAAGTCAAAGAGGGACCAGAGGGGAGCCCTGGGGGCCCCACACGTGTGGTCGGCGCGGCCCAAGGGGGGGGCGCGCCGCCCTAGTGTGAGGAGGCCCCGTGGCCCCTCCGACTCCGACTCTTCGCCTATTTAAGCCCTGGTGACCTAAATCTTCGATACCAATTGACGAAACTCCAGAAAGACTCCAGGGGCGCCGCCACCATCGCGAAACTCCGTTTCGGGGGACAGAAGTCTCTGTTCCGGCACCCTGCCGGGACGGGGAAGTGCCCCGGAAGCCATCTCCATCAACGCCACCGCCTCCATCATGCTCCGTGAGTAGTTCCCCCATGGACTACGGGTTCTAGCTGTAGCTAGTTGGTATTCTCTCCCACATGTACTTCAATACAGTGATCTCATGAGCTGCCTTACATGATTGAGATTCATCTGATGTAATCGGTGTTGTGTTTGTCGGGATCCGATGGATTGTTACATTATGATTTTCTATCTACAAAGTTTATGAAGTTATTGTTGCTGCAATCTTGTTATGCTTAATGCTTGTCACTAGGGCCCGAGTGGCATGATCTTAGATTTAAGCTCTATACTTATTGCTTAGATTGTATCTACAAGTTGTATGCACATGTCTATGTCCGGAACCAAAGGCCCCAAAGTGACAGAAATTGGGACAACTGGAGGGGAAGGCTTAGATATGAGGATCACATGTTTTCACGGAGTGTTAATGCTTTGCTCCGGTGCTCTATTAAAAGGAGTACCATAATTTCCAGTAGATTCCCTAGAGGCCCGGCTGCCACCGGCTAGTAGGACAAAAGATGTTGTACAAGTTTCTCATTGCGAGCACGTATGGCTATATATGGAAAACATGCCTACATGATTAATGATCTTGATGTTCTGTCTTAATGCTATTTCAATCCTATCAATTGCCCAACTGTAATTTGTTCACCCAACACTTGTTATTGGAGAGTTACCACTAGTATAGATAGCTGGGAACCCCGGTCCATCTTTCATCATCATATACTTGTTCTACATGTCATTGGAAGTAGTATCAACTATTTTCTGGTGCCATTGCTCTCATATTACCTGCTACTGCTGTCGTGTTACTTGTTACTACTCGCTCTCATATTACTCGCTACTTTCACATCACCCCTGTTACTAGTGCTTTTCCAGGTGCAGCTGAATTGACGACTCAGTTGTTAAGGCTTATAAGTATTCTTTACCTCCCCTTGTGTCGAGTCAATAAATTTGGGTTTTACTTCCCTCGAAGACTGTTCCGATCCCCTATACTTGTGGGTTATCAAGATTATTTTCTGGCGCCGTTGCCGGGGAGGTATAGCTCTACTCATAAGTTCACCTGGGGAGTACACTCCACCTCTCTCTCTATTTTATTTTGTTTTGTTTTGCTTAGTTTACTTTTGTTTAGTTTATTTGTGCTTAGTTCATTTCTGTCTAGTTTTATTTTGCTTAGTTTACTTTTGTCTAGTTTGTTTTTGTCTTGTTTTATTTTCCTCATATACCCAAAAATCCATAAAAATTTGAAAAACCGAAAAATTAAAAACTGCTATTATGGGAGAACCTACAACCTATTTGGAGCTTATTGAATTATATAATAATTATAGAGAATCAAGAACGGGAAAAGTTATGAGTGATGTGATAGAAAAATTGAATACAATTGCTAAAATCTTGCTTAAACGCCATGATATAAACTGTTGCTCTAAACAGGATACTAAACATCTTAACTTTCAATGTGGCTTTAGTGAGGAAGTTTTAATTAAGAACTATAATTGGAATAGCTATATTCATTTTGGGTTCGAAGAAGTAGAACAATTTGTTTTGTTTATGGGAGCTTCTGAGATTGAATCCTTCATTGCTAGAAATTATGAAACTTGTGTTGTTTGTAAGGACCTTAAAGATTATGTCTCTTCTATCCTTAATTTTTGCATAGAAAGCTACAGTGATAATCCCTATATCATTGATTATAAAGAGAGACTCATTAATGCACAAGTATGCACTCACAATTTGTAGGAACCAGTGGAAGAAGAAATTGATGAACCTAAAAGCTCATTGGATGAAAAAGAGGAGGAAATTGATGAACCTGAAAGCTCATTGGATGAAAAAGAAGAGGAGAGTGATGAACAAAAGAAGGAAGAATGGATTAGCTACCCATGCCAACCTTCGAATGAGAGTAACTCTTTATCTCTTACACTATTTGATTGTCCTCCATGCTTACCAAAGGTGGATGAATGTTATGTTCCTGTGGATTCTCTTGAAATATTCCCTATGAGTAAAACTTGTGAGAATAATTATGCTCATGTTATCTATGATAATCCATGCTACTTTGATAAATCTTATGATAATGCTTTGTTTGTTCCTGATGTCGAAATGCATGGTACTAAAGAGTTTTGCTTGGCAAATGTTTATGATAAATCTCTAGATGATGGTCCTATGTTACTTGATAATATTAATTGTACTACTAATGAAAATGGGATTGGAGAGGTCTTGACTTTATCTATGAGTCCCATATCTTTTGAGATTGATCAATCATCTTGTTACATTATTGATAAAAGTGGGTTTGAAAGTTTTAATCCTATTATTTCTGAGCTTGATAAAAATTATGTGTTTGTGAATCATGAAAAGCATGCTGTATGTGATAGTTAAGTTGTTGAGTTTGTTCATGAAGCTACTGAAAAGTATTATGAGAGAGCAAAATATGGTTGTAGAAATTTGCATGGTACCAAAACACCTCTCTATATGCTAATTTTTTTGAAGTTACTCTTGTTTTATCTTCTTATGCTTGTCACTTTGTTCTTCATGAATTTATTTGTATACAAGATTCCTATGCATAGGAAGTGGGTTAGACTTAAATGTGTTTTGAATTTGCTTCTTGATGCTCTCTTTTGCTTCAACTCTTATTTCTTGCGAGTGCATCATTAAAACTCGCTGAGCCCATCTTAATGGCTATAAAGAAAGAACTTCTTGGGAGATAACCCATGTGTTTATTTTGCTACTGTTTTGTTGTGTTTTGGAAGTTGTTACTACTGTAGCAACCTCTCCTTATCTTTATTTAATTGCAATGTTGTGCCAAGTGAAGTCTCTAATAGAATGTTGATGCTAGATTTGGATTTCTGCGCAGAAACAGATTTCTTGCTGTCACGAATCTGGGTATGATTCTCTGTAGGTAACTCGGAAAAATCTGCCAATTTACGTGAGTGATCCTCAGATATGTACGCAACTTTCATTAGTTTTGAGTTTTCTGATTTGAGCAACGGAAGTACCTCTTAAAAATTCGTGTTTACTGGCTGTTCTGTTTTGACAGATTCTGTCTCTGTTTTTTGCATTGTCTCTTGTGGACTTTAAGCAAGGTTTTCTAGACGTGGAGAGCTGTAGCTAATTTTTTATTGAGTTCTTGCAATGTGTCACTACAGGACCAAGGTGGATTAAAGTTTTTTGAGTACTAACCCCTCTAATGAAGTTTATGAGAAGTTTGGTGTGAAGGAAGTTTTCAAGGGTCAAGAGAGGAGGATGATATATGATCAAGAAGAGTGAAAAGTCTAAGCTTGGGATGCCCCCGTGGTTCATCCCTGCATATTTCAAGAAGACTCAAGCGTCTAAGCTTGGGGATGCCCAAGGCATCCCCTTCTTCATCAACTTATCAGGTTCTTCTATTAAAACTATATTTTTATTTGGTCACATCTTATGTGCTTCACTTGGAGCGTCTGTGTGTTTTTATTTTTGTTTTTGTTTGAATAAGATCGGATCCTAGCAATCCTTGTTTGGGAGAGAGACATGCTCCGCTTTTTCATATGAACACTTGTGTTCTTCGTTTTACTTTTAATGTTCAATGATAAAAGTTGGAAGCTATTGCATTTATTGCTATTTGGTTGGAAACAGAAAATGCCTCATATTGTCTTGGATAATTTGATAATTGGCAATTGTTTTGAGCTCTCAAGTAGATCATGATTAAGCTCTTGCATCATGTAGTTTAAACCTATTAGTGGAGAAATACCGTAGAGCTTGTTGAAACTGGTTTGCATGATTGGTCTCTCTAAGGTCTAGATATTTTCTGGTAAAAGTGTTTGAGCAACAAGGAAGACGAGTGTAGAGTTTTATAATGCTTGCAATATGTTCTTATGTAAGTTTCTGTTGTACCGGTTCATACTTGTGTTTGCTTCAAACAACCTTGCTAGCCCAAAGCCTTGTACTGAGAGGAAATGCTTCTCGTGCATCCAAAACCTTGAGCCAAAACCTATGCCATTTGTGTCCACCATATCTACCTACTATGTGGTATTTCCTGCCATTCCAAGTAAATACTTCATGTGCTACCTTTAAACCTTCAAAATGCTTCTCAATTTGTGTTGATGTTTTATAGCTCATGGGGAAGTATGTGGTGTTTATCTTTCAATCTTGTCATTTACTCTTGACAGACTCTCACCAATGGACTAGTGGCTACATCCGATTATCCAATAATTTTGCAAAAAAGAGCTGGCAATGGGGTTCCCAGCCCCAATTAATTAACCTTCACTAATAATAATTCTCTTCACGTGTTTTGCCCTGATTCATCAGTAAGCAACTTAATTTTGCAAATAGACACTCCTTCATGGTATGTGAATGTTGGAAGGCACCCGAGGATTCGGTTAGCCATGGCTTGTGAAAGCAAAAGGTTGGGAGGAGTGTCAACCATAAATAAAACTAAAATACATGTATAAACAAAAGAGAAGAGGGATGATCTACCTTGCTGGTAGAGATAACGTCCTTCATGGGAGCCACTCTTAAGTCTGGTTGATGAGGTAGTTAGAGTGCCCACTATCATTCGTTGACAACAACAAGCACCTCTCAAAACTTTACTTTTATGCTCTCTATATGATTTCAAAACTGAAAAAGCTCTAGCACATGATTTAATCCCTGCTTCCCTCTGCGAAGGGCCTTTCTTTTACTTTATGTTGAGTCAGTTTACCTACTTCCTTCCATCTTAGAAGCAAACACTTGTGTCAACTGTGCATTGATTCTTACATACTTGCTTATTTGCATTCATCATATTACTTTGTGTTGACCATTATCCACGAGATATACATGTTGAAAGTTGAAAGCAATTGCTGAAACTTAAATCTTCCTCTCGTGTTGCTTCGATGCCTTTACTTTGAATTTATTGCTTTATGAGTTAACTCTTATGCGAGACTTTTGATGCTTGTCTTGAAAGTACTATTCATGAAAAGTTTTGCTATATGTTATCTATTTGTTAGCAACTATAGATCATTGCCTTGAGTCACTGAATTCATCTCATATGCTTTATAATAGTATGATCAAGGTTATGTAAGTAGCATGTCACTACAGAAATTACTCTTTTTATCGTTTACCTACTCGAGGGCGAGCGGGAACTAAGCTTGGGGATGCTGATACGTCTCCAACGTACCTATAATTTCTGATGTTCCATGCTTGTTTTATGACAATACTTACATGTTTTCCTTGCACTTTATAATGTGTTTGTGCATTTTCCGGAACTAACCTATTAACGAGATGCCGAAGGGCCAGTTGCTGTTTTCTGTTGTTTTTGGTTCCAGAAAGGCTGTTTGGGCAATATTCTCGGAATTCGACGAAACGAAGACCCAACATCTTATTTTTCCCGGAACCTTCCAGAAAATCAAAGGGGGACCAGAGGGGAGCCTTGGGGGCCCCACACGTGTGGCCGGCACGGCCCAAGGGGGGCGCGCCGCCCTAGTGTGAGGAGGCCCCGTGGCCCCTCCGACTCCGACTCTTCACCTATTTAAGCCCTGGTGACCTAAATCTTCGATACCAATTGACGAAACTCCAGAAAGACTCCAGGGGCGCCGCCACCATCGCGAAACTCCGTTTCGGGGGACAGAAGTCTCTGTTCCGGCACCCTGCCGGGACGGGGAAGTGCCCCCGGAAGCCATCTCCATCAACGCCACCGCCTCCATCATGCTCCGTGAGTAGTTCCCCCATGGACTACGGGTTCTAGCTGTAGCTAGTTGGTATTCTCTCCCCCATGTACTTCAATACAATGATCTCATGAGCTGCCTTACATGATTGAGATTCATCTGATGTAATCGGTGTTGTGTTTGTCGGGATCCGATGGATTGTTACATTATGATTGTCTATCTACAAAGTTTATGAAGTTATTGTTGCTGCAATCTTGTTATGCTTAATGCTTGTCACTAGGGCCCGAGTGGCATGATCTTAGATTTAAGCTCTATACTTATTGCTTAGATTGTATCTACAAGTTGTATGCACATGTCTATGTCCGGAACCAAAGGCCCCAAAGTGACAGAAATTGGGACAACTGGAGGGGAAGGCTTAGATATGAGGATCACATGTTTTCACGGAGTGTTAATGCTTTGCTCCGGTGCTCTATTAAAAGGAGTACCTTAATTTCCAGTAGATTCCCTAGAGGCCCGGCTGCCACCGGCTAGTAGGACAAAAGATGTTGTACAAGTTTCTCATTGCGAGCACGTATGACTATATATGGAAAACATGCCTACATGATTAATGATCTTGATGTTCTGTCTTAATGCTATTTCAATCCTATCAATTGCCCAACTGTAATTTGTTCACCCAACACTTGTTATTGGAGAGTTACCACTAGTGTAGATAGCTGGGAACCCCGGTCCATCTTTCATCATCATATACTTGTTCTACATGTCATTGGAAGTAGTATCAACTATTTTCTGGTGCCATTGCTCTCATATTACGCTACTCGCTTGCTCGTGTTACTCGTTACAACTGCTCTCATATTACTGCTACTTTCACATCACCCCTGTTACTAGTGCTTTTCCAGGTGCAGCTGAATTGACGACTCGGTTGTTAAGGCTTATAAGTATTCTTTACCTCCCCTTGTGTCGAATCAATAAATTTGGGTTTTACTTCCCTCGAAGACTGTTGCGATCCCCTATACTTGTGGGTTATCAACCTTCTATCCGGAAAATCTTCCCTTCTCTTATTGTGCCGGTTATCTCGGTACTGCTCTTGGCACTGCTGAGGTTGATTTGTTTGTTCCGGCTCAGCTTGTACTGCCGGTTGCATTGGGTCTCCCAACGCGTAGTTATCCGCCACACGTATCATTTCCGCCAAAGTTGTTGGCATGTTCCTTTGTAGCTTTTTCCACAGCGGTGATCCTCTTCTGCACCCATTGCTAAACCAAGCAATGGCTTGTGCCTCGATTACTCCTTCACAAGAGTTTCTTATGGAGTTCCACCGGGTCAGATAATCCCGATCTGTTTCATGTTGACGCTGCACGCACAAGGCGAGCTGCTGAGGCCTGTTTGGCCTCCGGTAGGTACTGCTGAAGTTGCTCACAAAAGCTTCCTCAAAGTCCAGCCAGCCGTTTATGCTTCCTGCCGGCAATTTGTTTTGCCAGATGCGTGCCGGTTCTACCAGGAAAGATGGTACAATTCTCACGGCCCAGCGCTGGTTTCCTCCACCGGTAACGGTTCCTCCGCCACCAGCAACATAAACTGCGGTTACGTAATCCGCAAGCCAGTCTTCCGGCTTAGTGGTGCCTGATACGTCTCCGACGTATCGATAATTTCTTATGTTCCATGCCACATTATTGATGATATCTACATGTTTTATGCATACTTTATGTCATATTTATGCGTTTTCCGGAACTAACCTATTGACGAGATGCCGAAGGGCCAGTTGCTGTTTTCTGCTGTTTTCTGTTTCAGAAATCCTAGTAAGGAAATATTTTCGGAATCGGACGAAATCAACACCGAAGATCTTATAATTCCCGGAAGCTTCCAGAGCACCGGAGAAAGGCCAGAGGGGAGCCAGGGGGCCCCACCCACAGGGCGGCGCGGCCCAGGGGGGTGCGCCCCCCTAGTGTGTGGGTCCCCTGTGGCCCCTCCGAATCCGCCTCTTCGCCTATTTAGTCGTCCCTGACCTAAAACCTCGACCACGTTCGACGAAACCAGAGAAAACCTTCCAGAGCCGCCGCCATCGCGAAACTCCAATTCGGGGGACAGAAGTCTCTGTTCCGGCACCCTGCCGGGACGGGGAATTGCCCCCGGAGTCATCTCCACCGCCGTCTCCACCGCCATCTTCACCGCCATCGCTGTCTCCATGATGAGGAGGGAGTAATTCACCCCGGGGCTGAGGGCTCCGCTGTAGCTATGTGGTTCATCTCTCTCTTTATGTGATCTAGTTGAATATCATCTATGTGCTACTCTAGTGATGTTATTAAAGTACTCTATTCCTCCTCCACGGTGTAATGGTGACGAGTGTGTGCATCGTGTAGTACTTGGCGTAGTCTATGATCATAATCTCTTGTAGGTTATGGAGTTAATTATTACTATGATAGTATTGATGTGATCTATGCCTCCTTCATAGTGTGATGTTGACGAGTGTGCATGCTATGTTAGTTCTCGGTGTAATTGTGTTGATCTATCTTGCACTCTAAGGTTATTTAAACATGAATATCGAATATTGTGGAGCTTGTTAACTCCGGCATTGAGGGTTCGTGTAATCCTACACGATTAGTGGCGTTCATCATCCAACAAGAGGGTGTAGAGTGGTTCTATTATGTGATCATTGTTGAGAGTGTCCACTAGTGAAAGCAGGATCCCCGGGCCTTGCTTCCAAGCATCGAATCTCCATTTGTTTACTTGTTTTGTTGCATGTTTACTCGCTGCCATATTTTATTCAGATTGCTATTACCACTCATACTCATCCATATTACTTGCATCTCACTATCTCTTCGCCGAACTAGTGCACCTATTAGGTGTGTTGGGGACACAAGAGACTTCTTGCTTTGTGGTTGCGGGGTTGCATGAGAGGGATATCTTTGACCTCTTCCTCCCTGAGTTCGATAAACCTTGGGTGATCCACTTAAGGGAAACTTGCTGCTGTTCTACAAACCTCTGCTCTTGGAGGCCCAACACTGTCTACAAGAATAGAAGCGTGCGTAGACATCAAGCTATTTTCTGGCGCCGTTGCCGGGGAGGAAAGGTAAAAGGTACTCACACTCCGGATCTCGGCTACTAAGCTATTTTCGCCGTTGTAAGTACTCGAAGCTATTTCCTTTAGATCCTGCAATTGCATCTTTTTGTTTCTTGTTTTACACTAGTAAGGCATAATGGAATACAACTATGATCTTTTTAATTTATTTCCTAAGTTAAGATATGAATTGTGTAATGCGAAAATTAAAGAACCTATGGAGCCTCAATTGCATGCTAGTAGCAATGTTATTAGTATGAACACAATCACTGCTAATGCTATGGATAAGTCTAAGCTTGGGGAAGCTAGTTTTTGTGATCTTTTTAGTTTCCCATCTTTAGGGGAGAAAATTTGTTCTGATAATGCTTTATCTCCCATATGCGATAACTCTAATGATGCTTGTCCACCAACCGCAAGTACTGCTTTCAAGATACCCATGAAAATTATTGAATGTGTTATTGATAACCGCTATGAAGGGGATGGAACTGTCCATCCTGGAGATCATTTACTGTTTTTGCATGGATTATGCGGGTTATTCAAGTGTGCAGGTATCTCTATGGATGAAGTGAGGAAGAAGCTATTCTCTTTTTCGCTGTCTGGTAAAGCGGCGCATTGGTATAAATTGTTGAAGAATAGTCATTCTCTTGGTTGGGAGGAAATTTTACCTCTCTTTTATTCTAAATTTTATCCTCCTCATGAAGTGCATATTGATAGGAATTATATTTATAACTTTTATCCTCGTGATGGAGAGAGTATTTCTCAAGCATGGGGGAGATTGAAGTCACTAATGCTCAAATGTCCCATTCATGAGCTCCACCGTAATGTTATTGTTAACAATTTTTATGCGAGGCTTTCAGGACAACACAAGGACTATCTGGATGCCTGTTCAGAGGGATCTTTCACAAGCAAGGATGTTGAAGCTAGGTGGGAACTTCTTGATCGGTTTGAGGAGAATGATGAAGGATGGGAGAACAACAAAGGTGAAGAGTCAGGTATAAATTATGATTATGAATGCATTGAAGCTTTTATGGATACTGATAAATTTCGAGATATGAGTGCTACTTATGGTCTTGACTCTCAAGTTGCTGCAAATCTTTATAAAGCCTTTGCTTCTCATTTTGAATTGCCTAAAAGGAATTTTGATAAGTATCATGAACCTTTTAAAGAGGCTTGCATGAAGGATGAAATTGTTGTTAATGATTGCAATAAGCATGCTCAAACTCCTAAGAATGCTATTTCCTATAAGCATGTTAATTTTTGTGGAATGCATAGACCTTGTGGAATTAATCAAATCAAAGATGAATATTGTATCCATCATATTAATGAAAAAACTAGAAAGTGGGCTAGGGCTCTAGATGATCTTGGTAAAAAAGTTTGTGCCCTCTATCCTTTTATTTGTGAAGTTTGCCATGAAGTGGGTTATTTTAATTTTCAATGCTCCACCAATGATAATTTGAACTCAATGAGTGCTGCAAATTTGTATTGTGATGATGAAATTACTCCTAATCAGCATGATGAACTCACTTTATTTTTGTGGTGTGAAGAGTTATCAAGGAAAATTTCTTTGTTAGATATTAATGATCTTGATATTGATGATGTCCTGCATGGGTGTTTTTCTGATTGCATTGATAATAGCCATACAAATACTTACATACAAAATATTTTAGAAGATGACACCTTGCCAAAATATGATAGGACCGCTGTGTGTTTTGAACTAATTAATGAAAAAACTAGAAAGTGGGCTAGGGCTCTAGATGATCTTGGTAAAAAAGTTTGTGCCCTCTATCCTTTTATTTGTGAAGTTTGCCATGAAGTGGGTCATTTTAATTTTCAATGCTCCACCAATGATAATTTGAACCCAATGAGTGCTGCAAATTTGTATTGTGATGATGAAATTACTCCTAATCAGCATGATGAACTCACTTTATTTTTGTGGTGTGAAGAGTTATCAAGGAAAATTTCTTTGTTAGATATTAATGATCTTGATATTGATGATGTCCTGCATGGGTGTTTTTCTGATTGCATTGATAATAGCCATACAAATACTTACATACAAAATATTTTAGAAGATGACACCTTGCCAAAATATGATAGGACCGCTGTGTGTTTTGAACTAATTAATGAAAAAACTAGAAAGTGGGCTAGGGCTCTAGATGATCTTGGTAAAAAAGTTTGTGCCCTCTATCCTTTTATTTGTGAAGTTTGCCATGAAGTGGGCTAGGGCTCTAGATGATCTTGGTAAAAAAGTTTGTGCCCTCTATCTTCTATTGTTTCTGAAAGTAAACCAGGTTATGCACCAGGTTATGCGGACAAGCCACCCTTCAAGCCTCTTCCTCCTAAAGAAGGGAACGATGAGAAGGAGATCTTCCTATGCCCTTTACATACATTAGTGATCATGATTTGAATGAGCACACTACTTTTGATATTGCAAATCTCTGGGAAACTAATTTTGAAAATGATGATGATAATAATTGCCATAGTATCAGTGCTATCCATGCTTCCTCCCATAATGATATAGAAAGCTCTAAGCTTGGGGAAGAGGTGTTTGAAAATCCTTTTGCTACTGATCATTATGTGTTTGATACATCTCCTTCTCATAACAATGATGGTATGGTCACGGATAAACCGATCGTGAAAGATAACTATTCTATTTCTTATGATGAGATCTGTGCCTCCGACCTTTAATGATTATTATAAAGAATGCTATGATATAGGTTATAACTATCCTTATGAAACTTGTCATAGTTATGATTGGATTGCCAAAAACAATTCCCTTAATATGCAACTTGTTTACCATGTTCAAATTCTTGATAATAATCCTGCTCCAATTACTATTAATGAGAAGAATTCTTCTTATGCCAAAACTAATGATACTTCTATGCATATGAACCATGATAAGAATGTTTTAAGTGATGGGTATATTGTGTATTTCATCAATGATGCTACTGAAAGTTATTATGAGAGAGGGAAACATGGGTATATGCATCTTAATAATATTAAGTTTCCCCTCTTTATGTTGAGAATCTTGAAGTTACTCGTGTTTTATCCTCTTATGCTTGTCACTTTGTTCTTCATGAATTCATTTGTGTACAAGATTCCTTTTCATAGGAAGCATGTTAGGCTTAAATTTGTTTTGAATTTGCCTCTTGATGCTCTCTTTTGCTTCAAATACTATTTCTTGCGAGTGCATCATTAAAACTGTTGAGCCCATCTTAATGGCTATAAAGAAAGAACTTCTTGGGAGATAACCCATGTGTTTATTTTGCTACAACTTTTATTTTGTATTTGAGTCTTGGAAGTTGTTACTACTGTAGCAACCTCTCCTTATCTTATTTTATTGCATTGTTGTGCCAAGTAAAGTCTTTGATAGAAAGGTTGATACTAGATTTGGATTACTGCGCAGAAACAGATTTCTTGCTGTCACGAATCTGGGCCTAATTCTCTGTAGGTAACTCAGAAAATTATGCCAATTTACGTGAGTGATCCTCAGATATGTACGCATTTTCATTCAATTTGGACATTTTCATCTGAGCAAGTATGGTGTCTCAATAAAATTCGTCTTTACGGACTGTTCTGTTTTGACAGATTCTGCCTTTTATTTCGCATTGCTTCTTTTGCTATGTTGGATGGATTTCTTTGTTCCATTAACTTCCAGTAGCTTTGAGCAATGTCCAAAAGTGTTAAGAATGATTGTGTCACCTCTGAACATGTGAATTTTTAATTATGCACTAACCCTCTAATGAGTTGTTTCGAGTTTGGTGTGAAGGAAGTTTTCAAGGGTCAAGAGAGGAGGATGATATACTACGATCAAGAAGAGTGAAAAGTCTAAGCTTGGGGATGCCCCGGTGGTTCATCCCTGCATATTTCAAGAAGACTCAAGCATCTAAGCTTGGGGATGCCCAAGGCATCCCCTTCTTCATCGACAAATTATCAGGTTCCTTCTCTTGAAACTATATTTTTATTCGGTCACATCATATGTACTTTACTTGGAGCGTCTGTTTGTTTTTTTTTGTTTTTGTTTGAATAATGCTTGTGTGGGAGAGAGACATGCTCCGCTGGTTCATATGAACATATATGTTCTTAGTTTTTAATTTTCATGGCGAAGGTTGAAACTGCTTCGTGAATTGTTATATGGTTGGAAACGGGAAATGCTACATGTAGTAATTGGTATGATGTCTTAAATAATGTGATACTTGGGAATTGTTGTGCTCATGTTTAAGCTCTTGCATCATATACCTTGCACCTATTAGTGAAGAAATACATAGAGCTTGCTAAAATTTGGTTTGCATGATTGGTCTCTCTAAGGTCTAGATATTTTTTAGTAAAGGTTTGAACAACAAGGAAGATGGTGTAGAGTCTTATAATGCTTGCAATATGTCTTTTTATGTGAGTTTTGCTGTACCGGTTCATACTGTGTTTCCTCTAAACAACCTTGCTAGCCTAAACCTTGTATCGAGAGGGAATACTTCTCATGCATCCAAAATCCTTGAGCCAACCACTATGCCATTTGTGTCCACCATACCTACCTACTACATGGTATTTCTCCGCCATTCCAAAGTAAATTGCTTGAGTGCTACCTTTAAAATTTCTATCCTTTACCTTTGCAATATATAGCTCATGGGACAAATAGCTTAAAAACTATTGTGGTATTGAATATGTACTTATGCACTTTATCTCTTATTAAGTTGTTTGTTGTGCGGTAACCATGTTTCCTGGGGACGCCATCAACTACTCTTTGTTGAATATCATGTGAGTTGCTATGCATGCCCGTCTTGTCTGAAGTAAGGGAGATCTACCACTCATTTAATGGTTAGAGCATGCATATTGTTAGAGAAGAACATTGGGCCGCTAACTAAAGCCATGATCCATGGTGGAAGTTTCAGTTTTGGACATATATCCTCAATCTCATATGAGAACATTAATTGTTGCTACATGCTTATGCATTAAAGAGGAGTCCATTATCTCGTTGTCTATGTTGTCCCGGTATGGATGTCTAAGTTGAGAATAATCAAAAGCGAGAAATCCAATGCGAGCTTTCTCCTTAGACCTTTGTACAGGCGGCATAGAGGTACCCCTTTGTGACACTTGGTTAAAACATGTGTATTGCGATGACAATCCCGGTAATCCAAGCTAATTAGGACAAGGTGCGGGTGACATAGGCATCCCAAAAGGGCCTGCCAAAGATAGTACCCGGGGTTTCACGAAGGCCCACTACCCGAAGAATAAGAAGGTTCGAGAGCCCAAGATATATTAAGGAAAGTAGAATTGTAATAGGAAGTGTTGATTGTAAATCTAGCGGGATGAGTTAGAAACCGTCCCGAATTCTCGTAACTTGTACAAAACGAAACCCTTGGCTCCACCTCTTATATAAAGGGGGAGTCAAGGGACGAAGAGATCATCGAATCATTGTCTGCAAACCCTAGTTTTCATAATCGTCGAGTACTTTTCGGCTGAAACCTTCGAGATCTACTTGCCCTCTACTTCTAACTAAACCCTAGCCTACAATCCATAGGCATTGACAAGTTAATCCCTTGTCAATTGGCGCCGTCTCGTGGGAATTAGAGGCGTAAGGATCCGATCTCGATGGCACGTTCAAGATCTTCGACATCGTCAACCGGAAGCAACACTATGGATCGAGGTAAACAGATCGCTACTGGTCTTGTTGATTTTGTTCCTCACCCACCCTCCCGTTTGGATGCATATGCGTATCTGGCGGAGCCCTTGGAGATGACGTTCGGAAGGTTTCACTTTCGCATCGAGAAGGAAGGATCGTATCGTGTCGAAATTCCGATTTCGTCGGGATCGTCGGCGATCGATTCTGATTTTTCAAGCTATGCATCGTCAACTGAGTCAGAAGAAGAAACTTCGGCAACACGTTACGTCAGCATCAGAGCAAGAGAGAAACTCGCCAAGATCTTCAGCAACACATCGTTTGAGTCATCTGCGGACTCATATATAAGCGATGGCTCAAGCGATGTCGACGAGTTACGACTTCATCGACAAATCTCTCACGATGGGCAAGGTCTTCATCAATCTCAACAATGATGTCACCAAACCCAACATAGATCGAAGTACAAAATATCATCAGATTTATGCTATCGACAATCAAGAGGAAACATCAGAGGCTTTCGACGATTTGGGTAATCCTTTTGTCGATCCCTCAGATCTAAGGAGAGGTATGGGTACTAAATATGTCGGGCCCACACCACGCGTCGAGTTCAACTTCCACGAGCAGCTCTGGGATAGAGCGGCAAAAGCCCTAGATGGTTCGGAGCCAATGACGACAACAGCTACAGCTCAAGAACTGCAAGCTTATCAATATAGGCTCGCACGAACTGCTCGAGAAATAGAAAAACAGACAGCTGAGTTGAACAGGAGAAAGGAGGCAGCTTCTGCATCCAGCAGGAGAAGGGCAGATCTAAGTGGACAATCTAGAGTTTCGGGTGATAGCCACAGGGAGGCTCGGAACAGAGGAAGATCAAGGTTACAACACATACCCGAAGCGGAAAGAGAGCACTTGGTTCAAAACCTCGACATGTCCTTTATGTCGATAGATACAAGAGGAAATATTATCCCTAAGACACCGTAAGCTGGGTATATGGCGACACAAGCTTACATCCTCGCATCCAGGCCACCCCGGGAGATCCAAGGGAAACATTATACAATATGGCGTTAGCAGGGGTTGGAGCTATGGGGACAGCGTGCTCGTAGCAACGCCTCCCGAAGGAGCGGCAAGGCAAAATAGTCCACGACCTGCAGCGGCAACAGCGGCGGTTCCTGAAGGACCAAGCGGAGCAAGAGACACAGGAGCACAAGCAAGAGTCGATAGAGCGAGACAAAGCAGAAGGGATCATCGGCAATCCCCGGAGCTTAACGACGAGGATATGTGCGGCTTGCCGTGCTTCACAAAGAGAGTACGAAAAACTCGAGTCCCGTCGGGATTTAAGTTGCCCGATCACTTCAAAAAGTTCGACGGCCTGCAAGATCCAGAGGACTGGCTAATTGATTACCTCGAAACGGTGAAGCTAACTGGAGGAACTAGAGCAACAGCCATGCAAAGTATTCAGGTGCACTTAAGTGGAGCCGCACGATCTTGGATCAAAAAACTTCCGCCAGGATCCATCGACAGCTGGGAAAGTTTCGAGGACGTATTCGTCAAGAACTTCGGGTCCACGTGCAAAAAACCTGCGTCGTTAGAAGAGCCGAGGGCATGTCGACAAAAGCCAGATGAGTCAATGAGAAAATATATCCAAAGGTGGAACATCATAAAAAACTCGGCAGAAAATATATCTGACGAGAGAGCAATAGATGCGTTTGTCGCAGGAATTAGACGTGGAGATTTTGTCGAGGACTTGGGAAGAACCAATCCAAAAACAGTATCCGCGTTGATGGAGATAGCAAATAGATGGGCAGACGGAGAGGACGCTGTCCACAATAAACGACACAGGTCGCCAGAGGAGGACCGTGGTCGAAATTATCAATCGAGGCGACGATTTCCTCGGCAGTACCAGAACTACGACGCTCCAGGGCAAATTTCGGCTGGATTCCGAGCCAGCGCAGGAGGAAATAGCAGAGATGATTATCAGAGAAGTAATGAGCAGAGAAGCGATAACAGAGACGACTCCCGCAATAGACAAAATAGTGGGCCGAGGTTTCCAAGACCTTTCGTGTCCCCCGAAGAAATGTTGAATGGACCGTGCCAGATGCACTTCTTCCTCGACAGCAACGGGAAAAGACAGTCAGGGCACCTGCAGAAAGATTGTCGAAATTTTCAGAGCAATGTTCGAGATACGCGGAAAATGCTCACGCTCGAGCAGCACAGAGAAATCCTCGGGAGCCCAGGAGCGAAGTTCACCTACCGCCACCTCCCGCGATTACAGACGACAATCGGCATCAGCTCAGAATAGCGGCAGCACCTCCACCACCACCTTACGTTGATCCCAACTCAAACGGAGCAGTGTCGATGATTCAGAAGGGAAGGCCGTCGAACAGAACTCAAAAAGTAATCTCGAGACAGGTGTTCATGGCAGAGAAAATGCCTCCACCAACAGTTGAGTACCTCAATTGGTCAGGGGAAGACATCGGCTTCACCATAGCGGACCACCCGCAGCAGGTTCCTCGACCAGGGCAGTCAGCACTTATTCTACCAACAGTTATTGCGGGTTTTGATGTTTCTCGAGTATTCATAGATGGTGGCAGCAGCTTAAACCTTATGTATGCAGATACATTGAGGAAGATGAACATATCTTTAGCAAACTTGAAGCCAACGGACACAAGGTTCCACGGCATCACACCGGAGAAACCAAGTTACCCATTGGGGAAGATCAACCTCGACGTTCGGTTTGGAACCCGAGAAAACTATAGAATCGAGAAACTAGAGTTTGAAGTCGTGGATTTTCCATCACGAGTACCACGCTTTGTTGGGACGACCAGCATATGCTAGATTCATGGCAGTACCAAACTATACATACCTATTGTGGAGATTGCCCGGACCCAAGGGACC
This sequence comes from Lolium rigidum, assembly GCF_022539505.1. Taxonomy (NCBI): domain Eukaryota; kingdom Viridiplantae; phylum Streptophyta; class Magnoliopsida; order Poales; family Poaceae; genus Lolium; species Lolium rigidum. Next base: position 100,290,832 of record NC_061508.1, on the reverse strand, counting down.
AATCACGGTCAAAGGGAGTTTCGCCTTAGCTGATAAGTGCGACAAGGATTTCCATCGGTTATCAGAAACTTTCGGGATGCAAGCCGAGTATTTGGCATCAAAAAGTATGACTGATTACGACGTACTGCCAGACGTTGGAAGGCCAAATAAAGAATCAACTTTCAACACAGAGAAAAATTCTAAGGAGGTGCAGATTCACCCGACAGACCCAAAAAAGACGACATCCATCGCGAACAACATGGATATCGCATAGGAAAGCGCGCTCGTCGAGTTCCTCCGTGAGAATTGGGAAATCTTCGCATGGTGTCCAGCTGACATGGAGTACCCAGGGAACTTGCCGAGCACCACCTAAATTTGGATCCAACAGCGAGACCAATCAAACAACCTTTGCGGCGTTTTTCGGAACCAAACCGCAAAGCTATGCTGTCAGAAATCAATCGGCTACAAGAAGCTGGTTTCATCAAAGAGATATTCACAGAAGCCACATGGGTAGCAAATCCCGTGATGGTGCCAAAGAAAAACACTAAGGTCCTTCGCATGTGCGTCGACTTTACGTGTCTCAATAAACATTGTCCAAAGGATCACTTCCCCCTCCCGAGGATCGATCAAATTATCGACTCCACGGCTGGATGCGAACGTCTTTCCTTCCTGGATGCGTATTCTGGTTACAACCAGATCAGGTTAAAAGAAGAAGATGAAGTAAAGACCGCGTTCATTACACCTTATGGCGTGTTTTGTTACAAAACGATGCCCTTTGGTCTGAAAAACGCGGGAGCAACATATCAGAGGATGATGCAGAAGTGTTTGGCGACACAGATTGGGAAAAACGTGCAAGTATACATCAACGACGTCGTCATCACATCAAAAGAAGGATCAACACTGATAGAGGACCTCAAGGAAACGTTCGACAACCTCAACAAATTTTGTCTGAAGTTGAACCCGACGAAGTGTTCCTTTGGTGTCCCAGCAGGAGAACTCTTGGGGTTTCTAGTCTCAGCAAGAGGGATTGAAGCGAATCCCGATAAAATACAAGCCATTGTAACAATGAGAAAGCCAACAAAGCTGAAAGAGATACAACAGTTAACTGGGCGAGTCGCAGCTTTGAGCAGATTCGTCGCCAGGCTAGGAGAAAAAGCGTTACCATTTTACGCTTTGATAAAACAAGGAGACAAATTCCGAGTGGAACGAAGAAGCCGACGGAGCTTTCGAAGATTTGAAGCGCAAAATCTCGACACCACCAATCTTGGTGGCACCGAAGGAAAAGGAACCTCTCCTGTTATATATCGCAGCCACGCCCCAAGTGGTGAGCACGGCGCGGTTGTCGAAACGAGAAGAAGAAGGAAAACTCCACGGAGTACAGAGGCCGGTTTACTTCGTCGGCGAAGTTTTATCGCCGTCAAAACAAAGGTATCCTCGGTATCGGAAGTTAGCATATGGAGTGTTCACAACAACACGAAAATTGCGCCACTATTTTTCGGCACACCCGATCATAGTGGTCAATGAGGCTCCTTTGTCAAATATACTGAACAATCCAGAAGCTACGGGTCGTGTCTCCCTTTGGGGAATAGAACTTTCCCCTCGGGACATCACGTATGAAAAAAGAAAAGCAATCAAGTCGCAAGTTCTGCCGGACTTCATCGCAGAGTGGATGGAGCTGCAAAACACGGGACCCCCAGACCTGTCGAGAACCTGGACTATGAATTTTGACGGGTCCAAAAGAGTAGAAGGAGCTGGAGCAGGAGTTATACTTATATCACCTGAAGGCGACAAATTGAAGTATATCCTTCGGATGACGTTCCCTAACGCATCTAACAACGAAGCAGAATATGAAGCCCTCATACACGGAATGAGGATGGCGAAAGCATGCGGTGCAACTCGACTAAAAATCTTTGGCGACTCACAATTGGTGGCTCAGCAAGTTATGAACCAATGTGATGCAGTCAATGATAGCATGATAGCATATAAGGAGGTGTACAATGAACTCGAGAAGCTATTCGCTGGATGCGAGGTAAACCACATCAGTAGATTGAGCAACGATGAAGCCGACGTCCTCGCAAACATCGGGTCGCAGTGTCTCCCAGTCCCGCCAGGAGTGTTTTGGGAAGAAATATCGGAGAGATCTACAAAGTCAAAAAAGGTGCAGAGAAAAGAAAAAACCTCGACACCCCTCGCAGAAACCACGGAGGATGAAGATGAACAAGAGCTTGTGATGATGGTACAGGTTCCTTGGATGCAAGCATATGTATCATACATCCTCAGGAAAGAAATACCCGACGATTCAGTTGAAGCAAGGCGAGTAATTCGACGGTCTAAAGCCTTCACGGTGGTCAAAGGAGAACTATACAAGCGAAGTATTTCAGGTGTTCTGCAAAGGTGTGTAACACCCGAAGAAGGAAGAGTAATTCTGAAGGACGTGCACGAAGGAATATGCGGCCACCACGCGAGTAGTCGAGCTATCGCGGCCAAGGTTTTTCGGGCAGGTTTCTACTGGGTTGACGAGCAATCGAGGACGCCAAAGAAATAGTAAGGACTTGTGATGCGTGTCAAAGGTTCGCCGCAAAACCTCACTCTCCAGCGAGCGGAACTAGCACCAATACCTTTGTCGTGGCCCTTTGCACAATGGGGACTCGATATGGTGGGCAAGTTACACAAATCATGGCCAGGAGGAAAGGAATACATGCTAGTAGCTGTTGACAAATTTACAAAGTGGATAGAAGCGAAGCCGATAAATTCGCCAGATGGAGCATCCGCAGTAAAATTCATAAAAGGCCTCGTCTTCAGATTTGGAGTGCCTCATAGCATCGTCACGGACAATGGCGGTAACTTCACATCCAACGAATTCAAAGATTACTGCAAAGAAGTGGGTATCAAGCTGCACTTTGCGTCAGTTGCACATCCTCAAACCAACGGGCAGGTCGAGAAAGCCAATGGCATTATCTGCAATGGCATAAGGAAACGTCTGTTGGGACCTCTAGAAAAAGCTCGACATACCTGGCCTGAAGAACTACCAAGTGTGCTGTGGAGCATCCGAACAACACCAAATACGGCGACACAAGAAACCCCGTTTTTTCTAGTCCATGGCGCGGAGGCGATACTACCAATAGAAATAGAGCACGACTCCCCTAGAGTCACAGCATATGATGAAGAAGCTTCAAGAACAGCATTGGAAGACGATGTGGACGCACTCGACGAAGCTCGAGACGAAGTATTATCAAGGGTCACCAAATATCAACAGGACCTGAAGAATTACCACAATCGACGTTTGCGGCCAAGATCTTTTCAAGTGGGGGACTTAGTTCTTCGGCTCACGCAAAAAAGTCATGAAAAACTCGAGTCACCATGGCTTGGTCCCTATATCGTCACGGAAGTAATTGGAGGAGGAGCATACAGGATAAAGGACAAGAAGACAGGGGTAGAGGAGCAAAACCCCTGGAACGTGGCGCAACTCAGGCGGTTCTACGCCTAGAGCTAAAATATAGTCCTTGTAAAAACTTCAATGTACTGAAACGCCCACGAGTTTTCAGACGCACTCTTTTCCTTTTTCGGGGCACCGAGTGGGGCCGGGAAAGGTTTTTAATGAGGCGGGCTCGTGGTGCTGCAATATAATAAAGATAGTGGAGATATACTTCTTATTTTTCGACACGCTCGGGGCTCAACGCCCAAGTCTCAAAATACATACAATATAGATTCACTGAAATATTTCGCCTTGGTACATTAATACCTCGCCAAATATAACAAAATCGGAAGCCAGCAATCATAAATACGAGTGTACACATCAAAAAACGTAAGTGCCTTGGTCTAAAAACCTCGCTATGTAAATATAGAACTTCGACATCAGAGATACTCGAAGATCGGCAATCCATCCAAGGGACAAACAAGGATGTCCTATTACAACAGAAAAGATAGATTTCAAGGAGGGAAAAATAGTGCAACCTTCGCCCAGTTAGGCTCGGGGGCTTCAACAACATAGAGGATCTCAGCAATATACAATAAATTTCTTCGGAAATATAAAAAGAGGGAAAATTAAAAAGAGTGAGCTACAAGGTTTCCAACATAATACAAGTCGGTTAAATCCCAAGATAGTATCTACGGACAAGCCCCTGGTTGTTTTATGTTCAGCATAAGAACCCTTGGTGAAAAACTCCGAGTCCATCCGAAGAAGTTCATCTATCATCGATTCGGCCACAGGAGCTACCATCGCATCGATTGAGTCAATATCATTTTTTCGACGCGTTTTCTTGGCCAGGCAACCAGCAACAATCTTCGTCGGGTCCAACTTTGGATAACAGATGTTTATCATAATCATGGCAAATCTCGCTCCAGCAGTGAGTTGAGCTCGCACAAAGTTATGGATGCGGGGAGCATCTCTCGAATACCTCCAATAACTCGGGAAGAGTTTTTGGAACCTCGTTTCGCGGAAATAGATTCCTATAGACAAGGGTTAATGTCGCTGTGCAAAAATTGAGAAAGTCGCGTACTTGGCAAGCACGATCTTGGAACCTAACAATTTGTTGGGTTCGTTCGGGAGTGGCCCGAACAAACACCCATGATTAAGGGAAAGATTGACAAGAAGATTTGTCCTTTCATTCACTCTACGATCTTCGGCGGCGAGAATCGAGAACCGAGCCTGTTAAAGCAACAAGGCAAGGAATTGGAAAAAAGGCACGGCAAAATGAAGAGAAGGCGCCTTGAGGTTGCAAAAACGTACCTAACATATCACGTGCTAGCTTCCGACATTAGCTCAAGCATACTATTTTCTCGGGTTGTGGCTCCTTTCGCTTCTACGATAGCAGCGTCCTTAGCAGCCATAGCTTCTTGGGCTTGTCGCAAAGCAAGTTGTTCTCGTTCAGATACTTCCCGAGATTGTTCCATCATGGCCAAAGTTTGTTTCTTCATAGACTGAAGTTGTTGTCGAAGTTCTTGCAAATCTTCCGACAAATGTCCGCTTGGTGAACTCTCGAGGAGACTATGGTCGACTAGTACTTTCTTCGAGAAGGAAGATGCAGGTGAAGCAGCGGCAGAACAAGGAGGGGTCGAGTAATTATCAAATATTAAGCTGGAAAAGAAAGGCCCGGGATCAATGAAAAGCACGAAGAGAAATTTCATTACTTGCTAGAAAATTTACACGAGATATTACAAAAAAAAGTTTCCCGGGAGGACTAAGAGAGTAATTGTCGCCAAGGCTAAAATGGCGACAAGAGCAAAAGAAACGAGAAAAAGAAACAAGGAGGCATGCAACTAGACCTCCGGCCTCGAGGAGCTAGGAGTCGAAGCCGGCTTGATCCCGAGATACGCCAAGATCTTCTTCGTGTTGGGCTTGGCCGCCTTAATCAGTGACTTCCATCTCGACTGTTCTATCTGATCGGTGTCGCCAACCTTCATCCAGTCAAGAGTTTGTTGGCTGTCAGCAACCAGAGCAACAGTATTTTCAACAGCCACCTTCATATTTTCATGGCGCATCTTCAGTCCAAGGTCTTCCGACGAATTGAAAAGCTTGGCAAGGGCAAGGAAAGTCGAAGGTTCCTCTTTCTTCGGGAAGAAGTAGGGGAACAACGCCGACAAACCTGCACTGGCATTGGCCACGCCTTCACGAATTTCGCGCCCATGAAACTCCAAAGAGAAAGTGCGTCAAGGAGAGGGTCATTGACGGGATTCTCCAGATCAAAATCTTGGTCTGTTTGGGCTGCCACATGAGACAAAACATTAGTCGAAAATCAAGATACAGGAAGTACAATAAAATAGAAGGAATTGAGGATATTACTCAGCGTACGTCGACTTTGCGACTTCAAACGCTTGATGATCCCTTGCTCACGTGCAGCTTGTGCAGCTTTACGCTCGTCTAAGGCAGATTCAGCATCTTTGAGCCTTTGCTGCGGTTCCTCGACACTAGCGGCCTTTGCTTTGGCATCATCAGCCTCAGCTCTAGCTTCGCTAGCGGCAAGTCCAGCTTTCTTGCGAGCCGCCTCACTTCGCTCAAGTTTTCGAGCAAGTGTGTCGGCGCGTTCGTTAGCCTCTGCAAGTTTCTCTATTGAGATATGGAAAAGAGAGCGAAGGAAGATCAAAAATAGCGACAAGCAGCAGGAGTAAAAAATCAAGGAAAAATAGCAAGTATAAAAGTCGTTACCTTCGGCTCTATTAGCATATTCACGGTACCCAATAAATTGGGAACCGATGCGGAGAAGATCCTTGATCATAGGCTGTTCAATGTGAACACAGCAAGAGAAACATCGGCATAAAAAAACAAAAAAAAGAGAGAAGGTGTGGAAAAACAAAACAAGGAAAATATAGATGTCGACAAGCTTACATCATCTAGGAGAGGAGTCGACGAATTGCCCAACTGAGGGGCAGGTTCAGCGATCCTTTCAACCCTTGTCCTTTTTGGCGAAGGAGCAAGGGGGCTTGATGGTGGAGTAGTGGTGACGACGTTTTGTTGAGGAGGCGACGTTTCATCTCCTTCAACTAGCGTGTACGAGACAAGTACAGTACGTGACGTGCTTGTCCGAGGAGCCACGTCAGTAACTGGTACTTCTTCTTCCTCATCACTGTTGAACAAAAAAACGACAGTATAAAAAGCAAGACAAGATAAATATTTCGAGTACAAAAAAAGGGAGAGATAAAGTCGACTTACGAGCTGATGAGGGATTCAACATAAGGATCGTAAGCTGCCTTCGGATGAGAAGGAACAACTTCCTCAACCTTAGAGGTGCCAGAATCCTCGGCATCAGTCCTTTTCCTTTTGTTCCTTGTAGAAACAGCAGGAGGAAGGGATTGCGTCGATTCACTGGCCTCAGACTCAACTTCTTTTTCATGAGAAGCCGCAGATTTGTGAGAACCCGCGACTTCACTTAGAGGAATAGAAGAACCTTGAGTATCTTCGGCAACGATGGCCTGTTCTTCGACTTCTCCACCCTCAGGAAGAGGAGGAAGGGAAGTCATAGTAGGATGGTTCTGTAAAAAAATAGAGGCCAAAGGAAAATTAAAAAGATGACAATACAATGAGATGCAGAGAAAGTGCGGAACAAGATAAAAATTCAGAAAGACAAGATACCTTGGGGAGTGGATTGGTGGAGCTGTACGGTTCCACGCGACAAGAGGAAGGAACTGGATCCTTGCCCAGGCGAGAAAGTCTTCGAACCAACTTCTCCAAGTCCTTGGTGGAAAGATCACCAGAAATTCTGTTGGCGTCATTTTCACCAGAGTATGTCCAAAGGGGATTTTTGCGAGCCTGAAGAGGCTGCACTCTAATCCTAAGGAAGTAGGCAGTGATTTGAACACCAGACAGCTCCTTGCCTCGAGTGTTTTGAAGCTGACGAATGCGAGACATGAGTGCCTCTGTCGCTTTTTCTCTTCCTCAGAAGCTTCGGCATCCCAGGAGCGACGGCGCTGAATTTTGGCATTCCCGTCGAAAGGAATTATGTTGTGCTCAACGGAGTTGGCGCTTTCTTCGTGAATGTAGAGCCACTTTTTGCGCCATCCTTGGACAGAATCAGGAAACTTGACATCGAAATAGTCGACATCGGTACGAACACAGATAACAACGCCACCTATGTTATAAGTGACGTTGTGGGAGCCATTGCGACGGAGGCGAGAAAATGCGTTTCCACAGAGCCCAATTGGGAGGGATTCCGAGGAAACATTCGCAAAGCGTGATGAAAATGGAAATGTGAAGGATGGAATTGGGGGTCAACTGGTGCAGTTGAATCCCATAAACGAAAAGAAGGCCGCGGAGGAAATCGTGGATTGGGGTCGAAAGGCCGCGGATTAAATGATCAACAAAACTAACCCGGTACTCCATTGGAGGATTGGGGTAGCTCTCTTCGCTAGGGAAGCGGATGGCGTCCTCCTTCTTCATAAGGCCGAGCCTCTTCAGCATGTTGGTATCTTGGTTGGAGATTTTCGATCTCTCCCACTCAAGATCCTCGGCGGCCATCTTGGACTCCGGAGTGCTGTGGCGAGTCAGACGTGCGCGCGGTGGCATCAACGGCAATGGGCAGAGCAATGTATGCGAGTGCGGAAAATCTGAGAGAGTTGGGCGCAGGGGAAGATTTGTGAAAAGGAACAGGTGAGCGGCGCAAGCGAGGGGATGAACGGAGGTTGAAGACAGGTTTATATAAGAATTGGGTGAAGCAGTGGGCCGTTGGATGAAGAAATCGTGTGGTGAGAATAGATCTTCTACCCACAAGGGCAAAAAAGTATTTTTACTGAGATAGGCGTTACCGTACGTGCGCCAGAAAAAGCGGAGGACGTGTGTCCCCCACTTGCACGACGTGTCAACGTGGTGGGAACAATGGACCCACAAGGCAGGAAAATTTTGACTATTGACAGAGCTGAAGAGAATTTGACAAAGTAAAATATGTCGGCAAGGAAAATAAAGGAGAATGGCGACAGGAGAAATTATTTGAGTACTTCGAGAGCCTTTGGTCATAAACAAGTTTTTGCCCAAATGCTCGGGGGCTACTTCGATAAAAGTAAAATTTCGACTATGGCAAATATAGAAATTGTGGGAGCCTACAACCAAGCACAAGTTCTTGGCTGTAGCCTCGGGGGCTACTCCCATCGGGAGCGCTGTTCGCGCACCCGATAGATAAAAAAAGAAGAGAAAGAATATCGGGAGATAATGGCAATATAGCGACAAGGTGGACTAAAGTGTTGAGCCTACAACCAAGCACAAGTTCTTGGCTGTAGCATCGGGGGCTACTCCCATCGGGAACGCTGTTCGCGTGCCCGATGAAATATAAAAAGGAAAAAGAAAGAAAGATAGAAAAGCAAGAGAGTATATTTCGAGTTATAATTAACTCTACATATACTCCCATCGGGAGATTAATATAAGTCATATTTGACTCGATAAAATGTGCCATTCCAACAGCCGGAAAAGCACTCAACAATATATTCTCAGAACGCCAAAGTTGCGATCAATTTCTGAATGCCGCAAATTTGCGAAGGTAAGACCCCAGATCTATTCTGCTGGGCGTGGCATCGCCGAAGACTGCGCTCTGCTATTTTTATCCGTATCAACAGATACGAAGAAAAATCCTAACGGACGCGTTAGGTACTCGATAAATTTGACTGGGACTCGACAGAATGGTAAGACCTTAAGCGGCACCTGTCGAAGTTTGCACCGGTATCCCGAGATCATGTCCGGGGACGTGATCTTGAAGTAGGTTTTTGCGGATTGCCACTAGAGCGAGTTAACTAGTACACGATCCGTCAGATGAACTAGCCCCAACTACCAATATCCCTGTGCAATATAGAAATTTATATAAAGAAATATAGAAAAGTTTAAATTGTTGAATAAGAATAAGCAGTGGAGATTTTCCCTGATTCTACGATTCAAGCAAAATCTCGGGGGCTACTGACATAGGCATCCCAAAAGGGCCTGCCAAAGATAGTACCCGGGGTTTCACGAAGGCCCACTACCCGAAGAATAAGAAGGTTCGAGAGCCCAAGATATATTAAGGAAAGTAGAATTGTAATAGGAAGTGTTGATTGTAAATCTAGCGGGATGAGTTAGAAACCGTCCCGAATTCTGTAACTTGTACAAAACGAAACCCTTGGCTCCACCTCTTATATAAAGGGGGAGTCAAGGGACGAAGAGATCATCGAATCATTGTCTGCAAACCCTAGTTTTCATAATCGTCGAGTACTTTTCGGCTGAAACCTTCGAGATCTACTTGCCCTCTACTTCTAACTAAACCCTAGCCTACAATCCATAGGCATTGACAAGTTAATCCCTTGTCAGCGGGCACTATTAGTATACTATGCATGAGGCTTGCAACTTGTAAGATATAATTTACATAACACATATGCTTTATTACTACCGTTGACAAAATTGTTTCTTGTTTTCAAAACCAAAGCTCTAGCACAAATATAGCAATCAATGCTTCCCTCTGCGAAGGGCCTTTCTTTTACTTTTATGTTGAGTCAGTTCACCTATCTCTCTCCACCTCAAGAAGCGAACACTTGTGTGAACTGTGCATTGATTCCTACATACTTGCATATTGCACTTGTTATATTACTTTACATTGACAATATCCATGAGATATACATGTTATAAGTTGAAAGCAACCGCTGAAACTTAATCTTCCTTTGTGTTGCTTCAATACCTTTACTTTGATTTATTGCTTTATGAGTTAACTCTTATGCAAGACTTATTGATGCTTGTCTTGAAGGTACTATCCATGAAAAGTCTTTGCTATATGATTCATTTGTTTACTCATGTCATTACCATTGTTTTGATCGCTGCATTCATTACATGTGTTTACAATAGTATGATCAAGGTTATGATGGCATGTCACTCCAGAAATTATCTTTGTTATCGTTTCCCTGCTCGGGACGAGCAGAAACTAAGCTTGGGGATGCTGATACGTCTCCGACGTATCAATAATTTCTTATGTTCCATGCCACATTATTGATGATATCTACATGTTTTATGCATACTTTATGTCATATTTAAGCGTTTTCCGGAACTAACCTATTGACGAGATGCCGAAGGGCTAGTTGCTGTTTTCTGTTGTTTTTGGTTTCAGAAATCCTAGTAAGGAAATATTTTCGGAATCGGACGAAATCAACACCGAAGATCTTATAATTCCCGGAAGCTTCCAGAGCACCGGAGAAAGGCCAGAGGGGAGCCAGGGGGGCCCACCCCACAGGCGGCGCGGCCCGGGGGGCGCGCCCCCTAGTGTGTGGGTCCCCCGTGGCCCCTCCGACTCCGCCTCTTCGCCTATTTAGTCGTCCCGACCTAAAACCTCGACCACGTTCGACGAAACCAGAGAAAACCTTCCGAGCCGCCGCCATCGCGAAACTCCAATTCGGGGGACGAAGTCTCTGTTCCGGCACCCTGTCGGGACGGGGAATTGCCCCGGAGTCATCTCCACCGCCGTCTCCACCGCCATCTTCACCGCCATCGCTGTCTCCATGATGAGGAGGGAGTAATTCACCCCGGGGCTGAGGGCTCCGCCGTAGCTATGTGGTTCATCTCTCTCTTTATGTGATCTAGTTGAATATCATCTATGTGCTACTCTAGTGATGTTATTAAAGTACTCTATTCCTCCTCCACGGTGTAATGGTGACAGTGTGTTCATCGTGTAGTACTTGGCGTAGTCTATGATCATAATCTCTTGTAGGTTATGGAGTTAATTATTACTATGATAGTATTGATGTGATCTATGCCTCCTTCATAGTGTGATGGTGACAGTGTGCATGCTATGTTAGTTCTCGGTGTAATTGTGTTGATCTATCTTGCACTCTAAGGTTATTTAAACATGAATATCGAATATTGTGGAGCTTGTTAACTCCGGCATTGAGGGTTCGTGTAATCCTACACGATTAGTGGTGTTCATCATCCAACAAGAGGGTGTAGAGTGGTTCTATTATGTGATCATTGTTGAGAGTGTCCACTAGTGAAAGCAGGATCCCCGGGCCTTGCTTCCAAGCATCGAATCTCCGTTTGTTTACTTGTTTTGTTGCATGTTTACTCGCTGCCATATTTTATTCAGATTGCTATTACCACTCATACTCATCCATATTACTTGCATCTCACTATCTCTTCGCCGAACTAGTGCACCTATTAGGTGTGTTGGGGACACAAGAGACTTCTTGCTTTGTGGTTGCGGGGTTGCATGAGAGGGATATCTTTGACCTCTTCCTCCCTGAGTTCGATAAACCTTGGGTGATCCACTTAAGGGAAACTTGCTGCTGTTCTACAAACCTCTGCTCTTGGAGGCCCAACACTGTCTACAAGAATAGAAGCGTGCGTAGACATCAGTGCCATCATATGTTTTTGTGTCCCGGGGCAACATGAAGTTGCGAACTGATGGTTCCTCTTTCATGATCCGAGGGCCAAAGCACTTTGGGCCAGGAGGACCTTCTGCCTCGATCATTTCAGATAAGTATACCCTATCCAGCCTGTGCCTCGCATCCCGGTCTGGTAGGCATCTTTCCCCTAGCCGTGCCCCTAAAGGGTTCCGGTAGGCTGCAATTCTTTCAGCTCCTGAGTCAGCTTCATCGTAACGTTCCGGTACCACGGCTCTTGCCTGCCGGTACCTTTGCGGAGGCATTTCTTCCTCCAAGTACGCTGCTCTTGGTGCACGATAATTTTGCCCGCTTTCTTCTCTAGCGGCATAATCATTTCCGGCATAGCCCTTTCCGGCATAACCGCGAGCTGCCCCTTGGATTTTTCTACCGGCCTCGTGTCGCCCGACTTGTTGTTTTCCGGCAAGCACCGGATCGTACACAGTCATTTGCTGCGCATTCACTTCTTTTTCTTTCCTTTTGTCCGGATGGGGGGACGATGCCTACCCATGGGACTTGCTTCCGGTATTCTTTGTGGAACACACAGATTTTGAAGCCGCAGCTTTGTTTACTTTAGCAAGCTGCTCAGCATTTTGTGCCTCTATCATGTCAAGCAACTCCCTAACACGATCCTGTTGTTTAGCTAAAGCATCTCCGGTAAGCGATTCACACAGCTCTACTGCAGCCCTAGTAGCTTTTATGGTTTTATCTGGGCTACTGTACTTAGGTTTCTCTACCATGCTCAAAGATACAGATGTACTCTTTCCAGCAAGAACTTCCTTACGCAGATCATGATCTAGGTTGCGAGCTCTAAGCCGGTTTTCCGGTATCCTGGCAGCCTGAGCGCTAACAGAAGCAAAGCCATGGGCAGCGTTATACTCACGTAGGGTCAGGTTCAGCTCGCGCTGCGCCCGGATGATGCCCGCGCCTGCGGAGAGCAGCTTCTGTTGTTGTGCTTCCAGCTCCGCCTGAGCCGCTGTCGGATCGATGTTCTGCGCCAGGGGCATCGCCAGCACGTTCATGGCCTCTTGGAGTGGAGTCTCCGGTGGCGCTGCGGATGCACCTGCAACCTCCTGGTTGCGCTCGGTCGGCGGCTTGGCCGTGCGCGTGGAATTCGTCGGTCCTGCGCCTTCTGCCGCAGCTCCCTTGCCGGCGTCATCCGCGCCAACCACTAGCACCTCGACGCTGCCGGCGGTGCGGCCGTTGCGAAGCGCAGACCTTGGCGGGTCCGGAGCCACCAGCACCGGCGAGAGGCACTGGCGCTCGGGGACGGTGCCGTAGTAGACGCGGAAGCTCCCGAACTCGATGACGCGGCCGTTCTCGGGGAACTTACCTCCATTGGCGAAGCAGCCCGTGTTGTCGTTGATGAAGTCCATGGCGAGGACGCGTTCGACGAGCGCGGTGACGATACGCTCGCCGGCGATGGTGAGGAGGCCCGCCCGAATATGAACTCCAGCAAGCGCAGCTGCTGGCCCCATGGTGGGCGCCAACTGTTGTCGTGGTGAACAGACAGATGCCATGGGATGGCTTAAGTTGGGGCCGAATGTGCTCGAGAGGATTCGGGTGAGGGTTTTGGTAAGGATGGGATGGATTCCGGATGGATCTCCTACGGACTTGGCCTTGGCCAGAGGTTGAAGAAGAAGAACACAAGAGCTATTTCCCCTTCAGATCTTTTTATTTATTGATCATAAGAGGTTACAAGTTTCTGGATACAAGATAGGACGTACCCGCGTATGGGTGTACCCCCTCTCCTTATATAGGGGAGAGGGTGGCTTACAGGGGAAGAAACCCTAGGAAACTCTAATGGCATCTTTGACTAGACAAACTACTTTACAAAGCTTCTTTAGCTTCTGGTGACGCCGGTATCTCTTTAATCAGGGAGGCTGACGTCCTCCGGTACCTTTTACGTCATCATCTGCTTTGGCCTCAGAGCTTCGATTAAAGCTGAAGTGCTTCGCTCATCTTTGTCCTCTAGCTCCTTAGAGAATCTTTGACCAGTCTTGCCGACGTGCTACAGTGTAGCCTGTACCGGTAATCCGGTACCTTCTTAGCTCACTCCAGTATACCCCTCCTGGGATATCGGTATAGATTTACTTAGCTGAAAGCTTAGCTGCACAGTCCGGAATGATCTTTAAACCGGTAACTTGATGGCTCAAACCAAACAGTTTGGCATGCCTTTGGCATACCGGGGGTCATCCCCCAACAGTTGGAACCGGAAGAGGGTGCCGCAGCTAACACCTCCAACCCATTTGTGAAGGAAAGCGCTGGTGCATATTACACCTTCCTCGGAACTCCAACAGTTCGGGCGAAGAAATCCGCCCTCCAGACCCTGAACGCCACACTTCCGGCTGTTCCGCAGTACGTCAGGTGGTCAGACACACCTTGCACCTTTGACAGAGTCGATCATCCGGTCGTCATACCTAAGGAGTGCTATGCTTTGGTTGTTAGTCCCCGCATCGACGAGTATGACTTCTCCAAGTGCCTCATGGACGGTGGAGCCAGCCTAAACATCATGTACCTAGAGACTCTGGAGAAGATGAACCTTACCAAGGAACACCTCAAGCACAACACCACAGAGTTCCATGGTGTAGTTCCGGGTAAAAAGGCAAACTCCCTGGGTAGCATCAAACTTCCCGTGGCCTTCGGCGATGTTAATAATTACCGCGAAGAGATGATCATGTTAGAGGTTGTGCCCTTCAAAAGATCCTACCATGTAATTTTTGGCAGGCCCACCTACCACAAGTTCCACGCTAGAGCGTGCTACATCTACAATAAGCTGAAGATTCCGGTCCTAACGGTATGATCACCTTATTCGGAGAATACAAGAAAGCTCGAGACTGCGAAGAGGGCGAAGCAGCCTTCGCGGAGTCAGTGATTTCCGGATCAGAGTTGCAAGGCTACAGAGCCGCGGTGGATCCGTCTGAGATGCATACCACCAAGAAGAAGATCTCCGACCAGAAGACCTCGTTCAAGGTCGCGATGGATACCAAGAAAGTTGCCTCAAAGAAGGCGATGCTACCAAGCAGGTGTCTGTCGGAGCTAGCCTGGACCCCAAATAGGAAGGCGCGCTCGTCGAGTTCATTAAGTGGATCGAGGCTAAACCAGTGAGAAAAGCCGATGGTGCTACAACACTAAAATTTGTTTGCAGCCTCGTAGTGAAATATGGCATCCCACATAGCATCATCACAGATAATGGCACAAACTTTGCGCAGGGAGAACTGAAGGAGTACTGCAATGATATGGGGATCCGGCTAGACCTTGCCTCTGTGGCGCATCCAGAATCTAACGGGCAGGTCGAGCGAGCCAATGGCCTTATACTAGCTAAACTTAAACCTCTCCTTGAAGAACCACTGCAGCGAGCAACCGGAGCTTGGGCTGATGAGTTAGATTCCGTCATGTGGAGTTTACGAACAACCCCTAACAGATCAACTGGTTTTACACCTTTCTTCCCGGTATACGAATCTAAAGCAGTGTTGCCCTCCGACATCATCCATAATTATCCGCGAGTTTCCGCCTACAATGAAGAAAATGCGGATGAGGCTCGACAGCTATATGTGGACCCGCTCGAAGAAGCTCGGAACCTAGCTGACAAGTGCTCCACCATCTACCAGCAGATACTCCGACACTATCATAGCTATCGAGTCCGGAACCGCTCGTTTAAGGAAGGTGACATGGTCCTCTGCCTTCGGCAGGTGATAGAGCATAAGTTGCAATCCCCATGGGAAGGACCTTTCGTCGTGAGCAAAGTGCTGCACAACGGATCCTACTATCTCGTTGATATCCGCAAGTTAAAGGATAGACCTATCAATTGGCATCAGAAACGCAAGAGGGAGGATTCAGGTGACGTATACGATGAAACAGACCGTCATTGGAATATAGCACAGCTACGTCCTTTCTACACTTAGCAATTTTCGCATTACATACATTGTAATAGTTATGATACATGATCAATGAAATAAAGCATATGGTTAACTCTTTGAGTCTTTTACCTCCTTTTATTGTTCATTTTTGGATCGTGTATGTTTTCCGACAAAAAACGCAGAGTTGGATGTTTCCGACTAGGAGTGTATAAGCATATGGTTAACTCTTTGAGTCTTTTACCTCCTTTTATTGTTCATTTTTGGATCGTGTATGTTTTTCGACAAAAAACGCAGAGTTGGATGTTTCCGACTAGGCGTGTATAATGTTGTGATTTTCAAAATCATCCAGTAGGACGTAAGCTTAAGTTTTCTGGTGAATGAGTTTTCTGTTGCGAACTTATGGATTCCTGTTAGCGACTTCCGGCACCTCGGCTGGGGGCTTGTTTCCGCGGTTATTGACGGATTGCCAATGGGCTTCGTCGCTGTCGTCGAGCGTTTCCGGCTCGTGGAAGGTCAAATAAGTGAGCCGGAGAATTCAGAAACTAGCACTTGCTTTAAAACAAAAGACCACACATATATATAAAACGGTAGCAGGATAAGTGTTTCCGCCCATAATTTTGCCTGCGTAGTTTTTTGTCCTAGCTACTTCAAAATAAGTTTATATTACAAACCCACGAAGGGGCCGAATGATGCAGTGTTCATGTTTTTCCCGCAGGAACAAGTTTTTCACTTCTCCTCTTCTTTAGCCGGAGAAGAAGCACCTTCGTCGCCACTCTTGGCCTTGTTATTTTCTGCCTCCTTGGAACTGGTCCATGTGTATCGACTCCCATCCTCGGATCCGGTAGGTCTCACTTCCGCTTCACGTGCCTTTTCACGCTCCGCTTCGAGGGGTTCGTCAGCGGGAAGCACGACCTTGTCGTAGAATTCATCGTGGCGTATGCGCCGAGCGATCCGGGTGTCGTAGCCACTGCAAGCATCTAGCAGTTAGTTCGGATTTGCATCCTTTCTGGGAGGTTAATTTCTTGCGTGAGCTTCTTCATCTCTCTTCTGGAAATGCCAGTTTTGTGAATCATGCTCATCTGTCCCCGCGGTGGAGGGAAAGCTTCATTAGAGTTGCGAGTTTGAACTTGCTGAACTTGGTGTTGAGGTGGAGGTGGTGGCGGATTCGGCTGCTGTGGTTGCCTTGTCTCATAGAATTTCTGCATTTTTGTACTTGTTTTTTCCTCTTCTTCATTTAAACATAGTTCCAAACATTACATATTGGAACATGCTTTTACACAAACTAATACATAATTGGGAACATGGTTTACACAAACTAATACATAATTGGGAACATGGTTTACACAAACTAATACATAGTTTGAACCATGGTTGACAAAAATAAAAACATTGCAAAAAAAGAAAACTAGTTCTGTTGATTTCGTATGTTCGATGCCAAGAAAGAACACACGTAGGCACACTGAGTCACCCAAACTTGAAAATTCAGCTGGTGACGGTACCCCTCTTGGTTCTTTCAAGGAAGAACAACCAGAAACCTTCACTACTGGCTTCAACTGGCCCGTAGTCATATTCGTTGCAAAGAAAGAACACTCTAAGTTCTAACTATCGGTGTCCGAGCCGGATTCTCCGGTGTGGTAGTGCCTGCGGCAGGCTGTGTCGTCGAACACCTTGACGATCATCTCGTTTTCCCCCTCGTAAAAGGTGAGTTGGCAGCCGGGCTCAAGCGCGAGGTCGCGGGCGAACTTGTCCCACCCCGTGTGCAGGTACATCTTGCCGTGCCCGTCGAACAAGACCTCGACAGTCCACCAGAAGAAGTTGCAGCTGGCTTCCCGTAGCTGCAAGTGCGCCGGCTCGACGCCATCGACGAACTCGGCGAACTTGTCTGGGAGCCGCTTGATGCTGAGTGGGTCGTCGTCGATGCGGAGAAGGAACTCGAAGCAGCGGTCTTCCTGAGAAGACGAGGAGGGCGCAGGCGACGACGACCGTGGGGCCATAGCTGCTCCACCACGGCGGCCCCTGCCCTAGCCCCGGGAGCGCCCTGGCCCGCGGCCTCGACCGCCTCGCTGGCCACCAGGATCCGCCATGGATTTCCTCGCGGGCCTGGCTGCGTCGCAGGAAGAGCTAGGCGGTGCTACAGTGCAGCTTGTGGCGGTGTTGACGCATAAAGCACACTCCCGTTGGGAACCCCAAGTGGAAGGTGTGATGCGTACAACAGCAAGTTTCCCTCAGTAAGAAACCAAGGTTGTCGAACCAGTAGGAGTCAAGGGCCACGTGAAGGTTGTTGGTGACGGAGTGTAGTGCAGCGCAACACCAGGGATTCCGGCGCCAACGTGGAACCTGCACAACACAACCACAGTACTTTGCCCCAACTTAACTGTGAGGTTGTCAATCTCACCGGCTTGCTGTGAACAAAGGATTAAACGTATGGTGTGGAAAATGATGTTTGTTTGCGAAGAACAGTAAAGAACAGAGTTTGCATTAGATTGTATTTCAGATGTAAAAGAATGGACCGGGGTCCATAGTTCACTAGTGGTGTCTCTCCAATAAGATAAATAGCATGTTGGGTGAACAAATTACAGTTGGGCAATTGACAAATAGAGAGGGCATAACAATGCACATACATATCACGATGACTACTATGAGATTTAATAAGGGCATTACGACAAAGTACATAGACCGCTATCCAGCATGCATCTATGCCTAAAAAGTCCACCTTCAGGTTAGCATCCGCACCCCTTCCAGGTATTAAGTTGCAAACAACGAGACAATTGCATTAAGTATGGTGCGTAATGTAATCAACACAAATATCCTTAGACAAAGCATTGATGTTTTATCCCTAGTGGCAACAAGACATCCACAACCTTAGGGGTTCGTCGTCACTCCCCAGCATTCAATGGAGACATGAACCCACTATCGAGCATAAATACCCCCTCTTGGAGTTACAAGTATCAACTTGGCCAGAGCCTCTACTAGCAACGGAGAGCATGCAAATCATAAACAACACATATATGATAGATTGATAATCAACTTGACATAGTATTCCATATTCATCGGATCCCAACAAACACAACATGTAGCATTACAAATAGACGATCTTGATCATGATAGGCAGCTCACAAGATCTAACATGATAGCGCAAGAGGAGAAGACAACCATCTAGCTACTGCTATGGACCCATAGTCCAAAGATGAACTACTCACACATCAGTCCGGAGGCGATCATGGTGATGAAGAGTCCTCCGGGAGATGATTCCCCTCTCCGGCAGGGTGCCGGAGGCGATCTCCTGAATCCCCCGAGATGGGATTGGCGGCGGCGGCGTCTCTGGAACTATTTTCGTATCGTGGCTCTCGGTAATAGGTTTTCGCGACGGAGAGTTTAAGTAGGCGGAAGGGCAGAGTCGGAGGCGGCGCAGGGGCCCCACACCATAGGCCGGCGCGGGCCCCATGCTGGCCGCGCCACCCTATGGTTACGGCCCCTCGTGGCCCCACTTCGTATGCTCTTCGGTCTTCTGGAAGCTCCGTGAAAAAAAAAAGACCCTGGGCGTTGATTTTGTCCAATTCCGAGAATATTTCCTTTGTAAGATTTCTGAAACCAAAAACAGGAGAAAACAACAACTGGCTCTTCGGCATCTTGTCAATAGGTTAGTGCCGAAAAATGCATAATAATGATGTAAAGTGTGTATAAAACATGTGAGTATTGTCATAAAAGTAGCATGGAACATAAGAAATTATGGATACGTTTGAGACGTATCAGGCGGCTAGGCTTTGTTTGGAGGAGTGGATGAGAAAGAAGAACGTGCACCCTCTTTATAGAGGCCGGATAAAGGCGACGGCCGCGGGACGCGTGGCATCGCCATTACTGCGTTGGCGGAGGTGGGCGTCGGCCGCTCGGCAACCGAGACATCGCCACTAACGTGGCGCAGACTGTCGACGCGACGCAGCGGCGCCAGTCGTTGGCGCGCCTGAGAAGATGCATCGACGCAGGGTCGGGTCTAGGCGGGCCCGACGAAACGTCCGCCAGACGCAAGCGGACACTTTGCGCGTCCGCATAGCGTCCGCCGCGACGCATCCGAGGCGCATATTTGGGCTAGATTCGCGTCGCCGCGGACGGCCCGGTCACTTTGTGTCGCCCCGCTGAAGGTAGTACCAAACGCATTTTTCGGTCCGGTGACCGTTTGCGTCGCCCCGTTGAAGATGCCCTTAGATATATAGAAGAGATTATATGCTTGAATCTTTCTATTCATATAGTGATCATGGATATGAGAAGATTTTCTGAAGAAAATGCTCTCTCATATATAGTGGAGTGGGAGCATTCGCAAAACTTTATCAAACAAGTGTAATCAAGTGAGATGTTCCATCTTGAAATAGACAAGATCGTCATCATGAAACTCAAGTATAATGCTCAAGGTAAAGGTTTGTTATTGATAGATTTTCTTTCTTAGTTGTTTCATTATACTAATTGGGAGGCAGGTTTGTAAGATAGATAGACATACTATTAAGAGAGGCTCTCGGGTCAATAATAATTAGGGACGGTACACTGTTGGTATGCATGAGTAGTTGTGCTTGCATATTTGCTAATTTAGGGGATTGCGCGTAGTAATTAAAGACGATTGATCGATAAATGGAGATCCATGCGCGATCGATGTGTCTGCTCCTCGTACGTTCGAACTCACCATGCACAGAAGCCGACGGGGAGACTCTCTCTTTCCCATCCTTTTTTTATAGCTAGCCTGCCACTGCCAGCAGGGTTGTCAGTGATGAATATAATCTCCAATGGAGTATTTTGTTCACTGCAGCAGCAGAAATGTGTACGCTGCAGTCTCAGCTCGACAGCGCCGCGCATGCACGTACGTGTGACGTGTACTTCCTAACCCCATATGGGTAACCGTGCACACCCATGCATGCAGCTTAATTATTGCTCTATGCTTTCTCCACCACAGTATAGTACACCTATAGTAGACCATAGTCAAACCAGTGTGGCTTTTCCCTACCACGAGAAATGAGAACTGCAGTCGATTTTTTGGTACAGTCATGATATTTCATAGGTAAGAGCATCTCCAGCCGCCGTGTTCCCTCAAAGCGTTTCTAAAGGTATTTGCGATGCGCTGGACATTTTTTCGTTTCCAGCCGTATGGCTTAAATGCTCTTCCATCCGGCGCGATACGGTATCCGGCGCTTCGAACCCGTCCTCGGTTCATAGGGAAGCTCCGGCGCGCCGGACACAACAAGAAGCGAGGCGGGAAGTGGCGGGCCCGACGCATCAGCCACACATGAACGAAGCGTCGCAGCTTTGCCTTAATGGCGACGGAGGGGCGGGTGAGACGTCTCGTCGGCGCTGCGCAACCTCCACGTGTCGCCGGCGTTCGCACGCCACATCGCGTTCTCGCTCTTTCTTCCCTCCGCCTCTGGCCTCTTCCCGCGCTTTCTTCCCTCCTCTTCTCGCGACGTTGGCGTCTATAAAAGGCTTCCCCAGCTCAATGGTAGCCACCACAGCCGCCGCCATCCCTTTCTCCGCCGCAACAAACACATACCTCATCGCATACACACCACCTACGCAATGATGAACCGCGTCAGCGTCGGCCAGTTCCCTCCACCACCGTCTCCACCTCCACCTCCACCACCGCAGGAGTTCCACGTCGACCCGGAAACTGCGGAGAATGAAGCGTGGGAGGAGGCGGCGCTGGTGGACACCATAATGGTGTTCGACGCCGCCACGGCGGAAGAGGCGCGGCGTCGCTGGGCGGAGGAGATGGGCGAGCGGTGGCGTGCAGAGCTGGAGCGCTTGCGCATGGAGCGGGTGCTCCATCAACATCAGCGGCGGGAGGTGCTAGAGCAGCAGCTGCGGGAGGAGTCGGCGGCAGCGGAGGCGGCGGTCTGGGCAGCGGAGGCAGATGCGTTGGCTGCGGCGGCGCAAATGGAGGAGGAGGAGGAGGAGGACGAGGACGAGGCGGAGGCGGTGGAGGAGGACGAGGACGAGGACGAGGCAGAGGCGGTGGAGGAGGACGACGACGACTTCGACTGATCCGAAGACGACGGGCCGGACCCGGAGGAGGCGGCAGCGCAGCAACGAGCGCTCGTTGAGTCGTTTGAGTTGTAGAAGAAGCTGCAGGACGACGCCCGTGCACGTGAAGAGGAGCAGATTCGCCGTGCCATCTTACTCTCCCTCCAGGAGGCGCAAGAGGGGAGGGCAGACGACGACTCGTTGATGAATGAGCACCGGGGTCTTCTCGTCACCCTCCGTAGGGAGAGGCGGAGCGCGGCGCAGGAGCTACGGCGGAGGGGAGGAGACGATGGGGCGGGGCCATCGAATGCACCACCGGGCGGCCAGTAGGCTATAATCTAGCCGTTTTCATTCAAACTTTTAAAATATAATCGAATTTGAATGAAAACATTTATTTTCGTGCACTTTATTTATTTGGGGGCGTGTTTGGGGGCGCAGCTGGGGAACTACGTCCTCTAAACGCGTCACGAAGAAAACGCGTCCCCCAAACGCTCGATCAGACGCCATTTGGGGACGATTTGGGGGACGCTGCTGAGATGCTCTAAAAGATATGCCATATACTCCGTCCCTCCCAAATTATTTCTCCTAGATATGTCTAGATAACATGTCTTTTTTGTATAAATACATTTGAATTTAGATAAATCTATAATTCGAGATAGACGGAGTACATCTGAACCAGATACTACCTCCATATCGGTTTATTATTAGGGCGCTCTTCGGGAAAAAAATTTAATCATTAATTTATCATAAAATATGATACATGTCACATAAATTGTATTATTGGATTCATATTTAAAATAGCTATCGAATGGTATAATTTTTTGCGGTGTATATCTTATATTTTATCGTACAAATTAGTTGTCAAAGTTTTTTTCTCGAAATGTATAATACCTCTTTGAACCGGTATGGAAGTAGTAGGATTTTAGTTAACTTATTTGATTGCACCACATAAAATACAAAGGTTTTTCTAAGGTATATGCGTGGACGGAATTCTCATAAAAAAGATTTTACAGCTCAAATATCTAACATAGGAAACACTCATAAGAATCAAACCCTCCAAAATTCCTATGAAAACCATTTGAACCATATAGACCCTACATTTAGCCATGGAAATCTCTCACCTAGCTCCCTTCCGTTGAATATAAAT
Source organism: Lolium rigidum (assembly GCF_022539505.1). Classification (NCBI taxonomy): domain Eukaryota; kingdom Viridiplantae; phylum Streptophyta; class Magnoliopsida; order Poales; family Poaceae; genus Lolium; species Lolium rigidum. Next base: position 100,268,035 of record NC_061508.1, on the reverse strand, counting down.
ATAGTGCATAGTCTCTTTCCATTAGTTTAGATTTTTAGAAAAATTTAGCTAGTGCATTAATATTTTGTGGTGCTATAGCCAAGAGGTCTCAAATTTAAAATTCTGCTCGTGCAATATAAAAAAAATGTGGCTTGCACTGAACTCACAATAGGAACTAAAATGGCCTAGACGTGAGTTAGTGTCTCTCATCCGTTCGGACTTTTAGAAAACTTGGCTAACGCATTAATCATTCACCTCCTCAAACTATGGTAACTCATTAAGATGTTGCATGTTTGGAAATTTGCCAAAAAGAAGGGAAAATAATTTACATCAGTCCAAAAATAGGTTCACACTCGTGGGCCATGATGTATGCTGGAGGCTAGATCACAACCTGCTGCGCAAAACTTGGGGCTGGATATTCTGGTGGAACTGCCGGGGTGTAGTCATCAAGTTATGTGGAGGTGGAGTGGGCCACGTACGAGACGTAAAGGCGGCACAGGGAAGGAAAACCACGGCGGTCGCTTCTGTTACCATTTTGGGCTGTTTCTTGCTGCCTGATTTTCCTCAAATCCTCACCGTGCCATACTACTCCTTCGGCTCCACAATTCTCGTGGTGATTTTAGATTAAAATTTATGGAACAGAGAAAGTACAACTTTTGTTTAGGAAAAAAAGCACCAGCTCACGGTGGCAAGTCGATCTCAAAAACATGTGTTAGCCACACATATATGTATCATGGATCCACTCTCGGACTATCTGATATACCCAAAAAAAAAACGTGATCGAAACATATGCAACGGCGTAGATCCAGCAGCGGCGTCACAACACTACGGGAAAACAATTCATTGCCGTGCGACAATTCGCACGGCAAAGGCCCTTATTTGCCCGGCAAAGGATTTGCCGTGCGTCGACGCACGGCAACGTCTGCACGGCAACGCCCTCGACGGCAAAGAAGACATTGCCGTGCGCCTGACCAAACCGCACGGCAAAGGGACGGGACACGGCAGTGCCCAGGCCTTTGCCGTGCGGTTTTTCTTTGCCGTGCGGCTTGCAGGGACTTTGCCGTCCTAAAATCTTTGCCGTGCGCTGCTCCCATTCTTTGCCGTGAGGAACTTCTTTGCCGTGCGCCATATCTTTATTTGCCGTGCTATGTTTCTTTGCCGTGCGCTGCTCTTATTCTTTGCCGTGCTTTTTTGCGTTGCCGTGGGCTCTTCTTGCTACGCACGACAAAGAAATCTTTGCCGTGCAGCAGCTCACGGCAAAGATTGGCTGCACGGCAGCGCCTGATTTTCCCGTAGTGCAAGATTTATATGACAGAGACACGAGGGGGGCTACGTGATCATCGATGGATGGATGCGGTACCTCTAGTTGCTGGTCGGTATACATCTCTATCGTCCTTGGTTAACTAACTAATGCTCAACTTTTATTTACTCCTTTTTTGCGAATTTATTCATTACTATTTTGGAAGAGGGGATAACGGAGAATGGATGCACCATCCGTCCAGGCAGCTGCTTCTCGGCCTTTCGTACAATTGGCCGCTTTTTTATGGGAAGATGCTACATTCGTTCTAAATTTAGTTCTCTGTTTATTTTTCATTCTTCGTAGTTGAACCACGTATGTGCAAAACTTGATATGCCTTTTCCTATCATGATGAAGAAAACGATTAGAAAGTCTACTCGGTTGTCCCTTCTGGTTTCTTTTTAACTTTTGTGCACCTAAAGGGACAGGGGAGAGGGGATTCAACAACAACAAAAAATTGCCACATGACACCGTTTTTTTCGGTATTTGCCGAAACACACTACTGAAATGTGTCTTTGCCTAGTATCATTATAATTTTGCGGTACGTTTGCCAAAACACATTGGACGGTCTAAAACGGAAAGTTCAACTTTTTTACTTAGGATGACCATCTATATCTGGTTTAGACCGGTTTTTTCTCTGTAGTTTTTTCCCTCAAAATTTTGGCCAGGTCGTCTGTGTATTTCCAGCAGATTGACATGACACATTTTCAGCAGATTTGTAGCAAATTGCTCACGAGACTGAGTGGACATGTACATTGAATAAAGTAGGATATACACTGAATAAACCAGAAGATTGCAGATTGATTATGAGACTCGAATTTCCATGACATTGCTTTTGAAACCCAACATATACAATAAACAACTCGATGAACATAACAGATTTTGGAAAATCGCTGACGAGACGTGAGCTACTACTAAATCACTTGTATGTGCTCAATTAATATTCATGCACTAGTCCCTGTTTGCCGTCCATGGGCGCCCGCAGATCCTTGTCCACCGTCAGGGCGCAGGCGCAGTATCCCTGCGACAGGTCGTCGATATGGTACGGACGAGAGATGGGGACGATCGGGGAAAGATGACCCGCTCGGAACGAGGTAGGAGTGCTCGCCGGTGACGGCGAGCGTGATGGAGGACGGCAGTTCCCGGAGCCCTCTAGGGCTCGTTGTTGATCGATGCGGGAATTCGTCCCCTTTGACGTAAGGTGTACGGTAGAAAACCAATTGTGATTTGGTTTTCTGTTTTAAGATTAGAAGGAAAACCGGTTTGATTATGGGTAGTTTGCAATTTCGCGATAAAATAAATTAATATTTTCGTTTTTGGCGTTCGGTGTGTTTTAGCAAACGTACCGCAAAATTGTAATGGTGTTGGGCAAAGACATGTTCTGGTAGTTTGTTTCGGCAAAGACCGGAAAATACCAGTGTCTCGTGGCAAATTTTCCCAAAAAAATAAAGGATCTATGGTTCCATCCCCCTAGTCATCGACGCCGCCGGTTAATCCTTCTTCGTTGTCCTTGGGGTCCCATCATGAATAATGTCATTGAAAATGTATGTAGGTCTCTGACCAAATATAAGTGTTCAGTGACCTCTTTTTTGATGTCTTTGGTCCTAGATTATAACTATATAAACTGTATCCGGGCCAGATGTATTGTACATGAAAAGACTAAAAAGCCAAATAAAAGTACCTCATAGAAAACGGTTGCTGCAATTAGACAATGGAAGACAATTCTCATTTCTCCAAAACATGTATTATGTGAGGTTCTGACCAACAGAACCTCAAAACCAGTAGCTCCCAAGCCGGCAACGAGGACTCGAGAAAGAAATCTGCGGCTTCTCCATGTTGACAAGAAATCCTGCTCGCAGCAACACTACATAGAGCCGATAGACCGGGCAGCAACCATTATTCGAGGAAATACATAGAGTTGCGCTGAGCCCTTATATGCCCCCATCTACTACCGGTCGAGTTGGCAAAGGAGAAGGGAGAGGAGGGAGGGGGGAGGGAGGGGCCGGGGGGGGGGGGTCATCTAGACTGAAAATTGCCTATCTAGCCCTTTAACAACAAATAAAATGAATAATCACTGTAAGTACATGTCCCACCTTTTTGTGGTACTGGTTCCACGTTTTTTTGTACTTTCTAATACTTTTATTTTGGTACCTCCTATTTTCCGCTATTGAATTGCTTTTGACGGGACGACTCCTATTTTTCCCAATCATGATAAAACTTGTATTTTCAAAACAGCTAGAATCTTCCCGACACATTTTTATATTTTCTTATTTTAATTCTAATTTTGTATGCTGACTAGGTTGCCACACATGTGAAATTGTCGCCTCATCATAGCTGAAACAACTTTTTGACGAGGAGAAGAATGACAAAATACTAACGGTGTGACATTTAAAGGATAGGGAGCAAATATCCAATATAGAGTTCATACAAGAAACTTTACTAGGCTGTGAATAAGGACATTTTTTTTCCTAAAAGAGGAAATAAAATGGTCTTGTCTCGATCGATTATCTGTGTGGCAGGAAAATTGTCCCAAAAGTGGCTCCGCCCGGGTGAAAACAAAAGAGATAGAATTCCAACCAGACAATGCACAAACTATATATATACTCCCTCTGTCCCATAAAGGTTGACTAAGATTAGTTAAATTTTAGATATCTATGTGCTATTTAGTGTCTAGATACATTCAAATTTTGATAAATCTCGAACAACCTTCGTGGGATAAAGGGAGTAGATATATTTCCTATGTACATTGCACCAGCTATCAATTCCTTGTTGGCCCCCTTTTCTCTTTCCTCATGCCAGTTCTTTTTTTACCGGGGAACACGGATACATTATCTCTACCCCCATTACTTTGCAAACGTATACACACCAACGCTCGTTAACCGATCGAGCTGAGGAATTTCACGAGATGCCATGCTATCATCGGAAGCACAGTGTTTGCATGACCAAGGTTCTGTTGCAGTTGTGAGATAAGATTTGATAACCCTAATCAATGGATTGGGACATTTGACAGTACCAAACTCAATAGTATGATTCTTCTTCTGTAATAGTCTCGCACCACCAGATCGATGGATGAAGATATTTGACAGTACTGCCGATCTTATTTATGCTATCCGGCTCCAGCTAGCTAAGTATGATTTTTTTTCTCTCTCTCTCGACTTTCTCTGTCATGCGACACTTTTGTTAACCTGATCGATCATGTTACCCAGCCAAGCAAGGAGCACCTAGCTTTGAGGGTTTGAGGCACGGATGGGTGGATGGTAAAAGCATGTACAAGTTAGCAGCTATCTATCTTATCAGGATGCATGATAACCACTATGAGCAACTGATGCTGACACCTTTCCAAATCATGCTTGCCTGCTGCCTGTGGCTCCATCGACAGCCCTGCCCTAGACAACAAAGCCACACCAAACAGTGTTTGTATATATTCTGCTCCGCATGATATGATGTCTACAGACTGTACACCATGCATATGTAAAGTGTAATGGTAGTTCAGATTCAGCTTGGTTACCCATGGCAAATTTGGCAACGCAATCGCGGAACACCAGAAGTTATCGTGTTTTATTACTCCTATATATATATTCTTATTCGCCAAAAGTTATTGTGTTTCCTTGTAAGGTTGTCGCTCCTCCAGGGTGAATCGGTGAAGGCGCACCAAGAGAAGGACGGAGTACCGCAACTCCATGGATAATGAACATTGTAGTAACAAGTTGTTTAGACACTCTGGTAATTGACTTCGGATCTTGGAGCAGGGGCGGCCGGGCGGGTGACGACTCATAAAGGTTTGTCTTGCCAATCACCTCATCACGAGCCCTTCAGGACTTACAATTAAGGGCACCCGCCAAATATTTTCCGACTTTGGAAAAATCTTTTATGTTTAGACAGCGAGGGGTCCGGGCATATGGATACCCTGGTACCCAAGAGCACTCCCCAAATTGAAACAGGGTTGCCCGTTGCCTCTAAAAAGAACACATCATACGAGATATGTTCGGCCGCCGAGTAGTGTCATTTGCAGTCAACCACCAAGATAAGGGTGTCCGGTGAGCTCGCTTATGTTCAGCGTCGGCTTGGAAGCGCGTCTACCACAAGACTCGAGCGCATGGCCGCCTGCACAAATGGTATCAGGTTTGGCACGATCTCGGAAATGTTGTGACCGTCAATGTGACTTTATATTGTTGGAGAAATGGAGAAACGGCGGTGTCCCGAGGTTTTGCTTTAGTGGTAGGACGAAAGATCTATGACGAGTCCTCTCCCTCTTCTTCGAGAAAATGACATGTTATGGGCAACCTATGGAATATAATTCGGGCCATATGTTTCCATGCATTTCGTACGTGAACGCCTACCAGATGTATCACGAGATCATGTTGTGCATGTATATGTCTTATGTTCAATATACAGACCTTGTCGTTTTATGAACAGTACAGGTTTTGGAAAAACATATCGTCCATGGACGGAAGAAGAAAGGATGGGAACAGCTGGATCTGGTGATACATGAATGTGTGGTCCTAGGGTGACTGTACTGCAACTCATCAATAACGGCCACTCAAAAAAAATACTCATCAATAACGGTACCAAGAACGTTACTATGTCAGATAAATTAGTTAACATCACACCGTATTAATCTCAGAAAAAACATCACACCGTATTGTACTGACAAAAAAACCAACATAGATGAAGGAACACTGTCTAGGATGATATTTCCAGCTGGATGTGTAAATCTAATGCCCTTTTTTCACTACGATGATATATTTGATTGCATGTATATTATCAAAATTTATCTGAAAATTTTGAATTGCTGAAGCAATGTCTGCCGTTGCACCTATATGCTTCACGAAACAAAATGTCTAACTGACTGTATATAAGATCACTCTCACAAGGGGAATAGTTTGATCAACCTAGACCCTCTTACACAACATATCAAAGATAAAGCAAAAAAATACAAGAAAGCCAAGACTTGCCACCAAATACACCGGAACGAGAGTGAAATCAAATCTCCACGCGATGGTCCCGAGAGGGTAATAACGCACTGGACTACCATCATCGAGAGATCACGATGATCAAGGGTTTTCATCGGAACCTTAACACGAAGGCATTCGCTCAGAAAAACATCTGCAAGCGTCCACTGTCCCCGAGCTCAGCCTCTAGATCGTGATCTGGGAGTATCCATTACCGAAGCGCCATCCACCCCATGATCCCGCGACAAGTCTGGTACTCTATTTTAGCTTCCTTCGTGGAGGACCTCGAGACATGAACTTACATAGATCCCATGGTTTCTTTAAATGGAACTCCTTTTTTTTCAAAAAATAATCTACGACAGTAACTCATTGCTTTAGCTGACGTTTGAAACCTGCTCTTTCAATACCCAGTAGGTTCCATATGAATCGGAGGCATATGCGGCTGTCACTCAGTATATATAAAAAAGTATCGCATATAAAATTAGCAAGAAAGTCGTTGTAGTATAGTGGTAAGTATTCCCGCCTGTCACGCGGGTGACCCGGGTTCGATCCCCGGCAACGGCGTTATTACTCTTTTTTTGTTTTATGTCAGCACAACTCTGAATAAATTTTTGAGTCAAATTTGGATTTCTCTGGTTCCTTGGCCCAACAAGCGCGCGCGCTGTTGAGTTGGGCTCTTCCACCTGCAGTACAGGTTTTCTTTATTTTTGCTCACGAAAACCATAAATCTATCTCACTGATCACTGCCAAAGGATTGTTTTTTCGAGAGCATGCGAAACACGTGTCTTATCTTTATAGAAGAAGAAGCAACACAATTACAAGAGAGCACACGAGTGCCAAAATACACGCACACCACCTCCCTCCGCCTAGGCCTACTCTCTCGCTATACCTAGCCTCCCTCCTCTCTTAGCCCTCTCCCAGAGGTGGAACTCATCTCTAATCTGCACCAACATCTGGTCTAGAGTTTTCTGCTCCCTCACATTCCCAAAAGCCCTCGCGTTCCTTTGCTTCCATAACGTCCACATCGTGTTGATTACCATGGAGTCAAACCGCTTCCTATCGATCCTTCGCACTCGCTTGCGGGCCTCCGTCCACCAGCGCGGAGGTTCCCCGTGAACCCAGGATCAGCAATACGTAGGTTCGCACTCCTGAGGACCCTGCACCACACCTGTCTCGCATAAGGGCATCTGGTAAAGATATGATCAGCGTTATCTTCCTCTTGTAGGCATGTGTAACATGTGTCCGAGCTACTCCTGGAGCCCATGCACGATGCGCGTAGATGACACGTCCGTTGGGAACCCCAAGAGGAAGGTGTGATGCGCACATCGGCAAGTTTTCTCTCGATAAGAAACCAAGGTTATCGAACCGGTAGGAGCCAAGAAGCACGTCGAAGGTTGATGGCGGCGGGATGTAGTGCGGCGCAACACCGAGGATTCGGCGCCAACGTGGAACCTGCACAACACAACCAAAGTACTTTGCCCCAACGAAACGGTGAGGTTGTTAATCTCACCGGCTTGCTTGTAACAAAGGATTAGATGTATAGTGTGGATGATGATTGTTTGCGAAGAACGGTAAGAACAAGTATTGCGATGGATTGTATTCGATGTAAAAGAATGGACCGGGGTCCACAGTTCACTAGAGGTATCTCTCCCATAAGATAAATAGCATGTTGGGTGAACAAATTACGGTTGGACAATTGACAAATAGAGAGGGCATGACCATGCACATACATGATCATGATGAGTACTAGTGAGATTTAATTGGGCATTACGACAAAGTACATAGACCGCTATCCAGCATGCATCTATGCCTAAAAAGTCCACCTTCGGGTTATCATCCGAACCCCTTCCGGTATTAAGTTGCAAACAACGAGACAATTGCATTAAGTATGGTGCGTAATGTAATCAATACACTACATCCTTAGACATAGCATCAATGTTTTATCCCTAGTGGCAACAGCACATCCACAACCTTAGAACTTTACAGCCACTGTCCCAGATTTAATGGAGGCATGAACCCACTATCGAGCATAAATACTCCCTCTTGGAGTTAAGAGTAAAAACTTGGCCAGAGCCTCTACTAATAACGGAGAGCATGCAAGATCATAAACAACACATAGGTAATAGATTGATAATCAACATAACATAATATTCTCTATCCATCGGATCCCAACAAACACAACATGATAGCATTACAGATAGATGATCTTGATCATGTTAGGCAGCTCACAAGATCTAACAATGATAGCACAATAAGGAGAAGACGACCATCTAGCTACTTGCTATGGACCCATAGTCCGGGGGTGAACTACTCACTCATCGACTCCGGAGGCGACCATGGCGGTGAAGAGTCCTCCGGGAGATGATTCCCCTCTCCGGCGGGGTGCCGGAGGCGATCTCTGAACCCCCGAGATGGGATTGGCGGCGGCGGCGTCTCTGGAAGGTTTTCCGTATCGTGGCTCTCGGTACTGGGGGTTTCGCGACGAAGGCTTTAAGTAGGCGGAAGGGCGGAGTCGGGAGAGTCACGGGGGCCCCACACAGCAGGGCCGCGCGGGCCCCCCTTGGGCCGCGCCGCCCTAGTGTGGCGGCGCCCCGTGGCCCCACCTGTCTCCCTTCGGTCTTCGGAAGCTTCGTGCAAAAATAGGACCACTGGGCGTTGATCTCGTCTAATTCAGAGAATATTTCCTTACTAGGATTTACTGAAACCAAAAACAGCGAGACAAACGGCTCTTCGGCATCTACGTCAATAGGTTAGTGCCGGAAAATGCATAAATATGACATATAATGTGTATAAAACATGTGAGTATCATCATAAAAGTAGCATGGAACATAAGAAATTATAGATACGTTTGGGACGTATCAAGCATCCCCAAGCTTAGTTCCTACTCGCCCTCGAGTAGGTAAACGATAACAAAGATAATTTCGAAGTGACATGCTATCATAATCTTGATCATACTATTGTAAAGCATATGAGATGAATGCAGCGATTCGAAGCAATGATGAAGATAATGAGTAAACTAATGAATCATATAACAAAGACTTTTCATGAATAATACTTTCAAGACAAGCATCAATAAGACTTGCATAAGAGTTACTCATAAAGCAATAAATTCAAAGTAAAGGCATTGAAGCAACACAAAGGAAGATATAAGTTTCAGCGGTTGCTTTCAACTTCAACATGTATATCTCATGGATAATTGTCAACACAAAGTAATATAACAAGTGCAATAAGTAAACATGTAAGAATCAATGCACACAGTTGATACAAGTGTTTGCTTCTAAGATAGAAAGAATAGGCAAACTGACTCAACAATAAAGTAGAAGATAGGCCCTTCGCGAGAGGAAGCATTGATTACTATATTTGTGCTAGAGCTTTTCATTTTGAAAACAAGAAACAATTTTGTCAACGGTAGTAATAAAGCATATGAGTTATGTATAAGATATCTTATAAGTTGCAAGCCTCATGCATAGTATACTAATAGTGCTCGCACCTTGTCCTAATTAGCTTGGATTAACATGGATTATCATTGCATAGCATATGTTTCAACCAAGTGTCACAAAGGGTACCTCTATGCCGCTTTGTACAAAGGTCTAAGGAGAAAGCTCGCATTGGATTTCTCGCTTTTGATTATTCTCAACTTAGACATCCATACTGGGACAACATAGACAACGAGATAATGGACTCCTCTTTAATGCATAAGCATTCAACAACAGATTATTATTCTCATAAGAGATTGAGGATTAGTTGTCCACACTTGAAACTTCCACCATGAATCATGGCTTTAGTTAGCGGCCCAATGTTCTTCTCTAACAGTATGCATACTCAAACCATTTGATTGTGAAAATCGCCCTTACTTCAGACAAGACGAACATGCATAGCAACTCACATGATATTCAACAAAGGTAAAAGAGTTGATGGCGTCCCCGGAAACATGGTTACCGCTCAACAAGCAACTTACTAAGAAATAAGACACATAAGTACATATTCTTCACCACGATAGTTTTTAAGCTATTTTATCCCATGAGCTATATATTGCAAAGGCAAAGAATAGAAATTTTAAAGGTAGCACTCAAGTAATTTACTTTGGAATGGCGGAGAAATACCATGTGGTAGGTAGGTATGGTGGACACAAATGGCATGGTTATTGGCTCAAGGATTTGGATGCACGAGAAGTATTCCTCTCAATACAAGGCTAGGCTAGCAAGGTTGTTTGAAGCAAACTCAAGTATAAAAGGTGCGAGCAAAACTCACATATGAACATATTGTAACTATTATAAGACTTTACATTGTCTCCTTGTTGTTCAAACACCTCAACCAGAAAATATCTAGACTCTAGAGATCAATCATGCAAACCAAATTTTAACAAGCTCTATGTAGTTATTCATTAATGAGTACAAGGTACATGATGCAAGAGCTTAAACAAGATCTATATGAGCACAACAATTGCCAAGTATCACATTATTCAAGACATTAAACCATTTACCACATGCGGCATTTTCCGTTTCCAACCATATAACAATGAATGAAGTAGTTCAACTTTCGCAATGAACATTAAAGATAAAGCTAAGAACATATTTGTTCATACGAAACAGCGGAGCGTGTCTCTCTCCCAAACAAAGAATGCTAGGATCCGATTTATTCAAACAAAAACAAAAATAAAAACAAACAAACGCTCCAAGTAAAGCACATAAGATGTGACGGAATAAAAATATAGTTTCACTAGAGGAACACTGATAAGTTGTCGATGAAGAAGGGATGCCTTGGGCATCCCCAAGCTTAGACGCTTGAGTCTTCTTAAAATATGCGGGGATGAACCACGGGGGCATCCCCAAGCTTTGACTTTTCACTCTTCTTGATCATATTGTATCATCCTCCTCTCTTGACCCTTGAAAACTTCCTCCACACCAAACTCGAAACAAACTCATTAGAGGGTCGGTGCATAATTCATATATTCAGAGGTGACATAATCATTCTTAACACTTCGGACATTGCTCAAAGCTACTGAAAGTTAATGGAACAAAGAAATCCATCAAACATAGCAAAACGAGGCAATGCGAAATAAAAGGCAGAATCTGTCAAAACGAACGATTCGTAAAGAAGAATTTTAAAGTGGCACCAGACTTGCTCAGATGAAAATTCCCAAATTGAATGAAAGTTGCGTACATATCGAGGATCACGCACGTAAATTTGCAGATTTTTTGAGCTACCTACGAGAGAGCTAGGTCGAAATTCGTGACGAGCAAGAAATGCTGTTTCTACGCGGCAATCCAAATCTAGTATTGGCTTTACTATCAAAGACTTTACTTGGCACAACAATGCAACAAAATAAAGATAAGGAGAGGTTGCTACAGTAGTAAACAACTTCCAGGACTCAAATATAAAATAAAGTGCAGAAGTAAAATAATGGGTTGTCTCCCATAAGCGCTTTTCTTTAATGCCTTTCAGCTAGGCGCAGAAAGTGTGTATCAAGTATTGTCGAGAGATGGAGCTCTCCATGTCCATCTTTTCGAGGATACTAACAAAATTGGTATAAGAGCCAAGCATATTGTATTTATTAAAGACCTTTCTAGCTTCTCTTGCTACTCCACCAAATTCTTTAAGAAGGGTTTCTAAAACAAAATCTTTCTTTTCCCATTCTTCCATATCATCGAGTGTGAGAAACATGTGTTGGATTATAGGATTAAGATTAACAAATTTAGTTTCCAACATGTGAACTAAAGAAGCAACTGACAATTTCATGAAGTAGGAGCAAGTTCTACCAAGTGTCTATTGATACGTCCAAAAGCGTATCTACTTTCCCGAACACTTTTGCTATTGTTTTGCCTCTAATTTGTGTATTTTGGATGCAACTAACACGGACTAACGCTTTTTTAGCGGAGCTGTTACGGTGTCTCGTTTTTGTGCAGAAATCCAACTTTCGAGGAAAAACCTCGGGATTTTGACGAAAGGGCCTATTTTCCCAGAATACTGACGGAGCCAGAAGGACAAGTAAGGTGGAGGCCCGAGGGCCCCACACCATAGGGCGGCGCGGCCCAGGGGGGGCCGCGCGGCCATGTGGTGTGGCCCCCTCGGCTGGCCTCCGACGCCCTCCTTCGGACTACTTATTCGCCTCGACCTAAAAACGCACGGAGAGAAGTGGAAGTCGCCAGAAACCCTCCAGAACGCCGCCACATCGCGAAACTCCGTCTCGGGAGCCAGAAGTCTCCGTTCTGGCACTCCGCCGGGACGGGGAATTGGAGGAGATCATCACCGCCATCACCGCCAACGCCTCTCCATCAACCAGCAATGTTTCCCCCATCCATGTGTGAGTAATTCCCCCGCTTGTAGGCCGAAGGGGATGGTAGGGATTGGATGAGATTGGTCATGTAATAGCATAAGATTGTTAGGGCATAGTGCCTAGTGTCCGTAGATGGTACTTTTATGATATTGTTGCAACTTGTTATGCTTAATGCTTGTCACTAGGGCCCGAGTGCCATGATCTCAGATCTGAACATGTTATTATTTCATCATGATATTCGTTGTTTATGATCTTACCTGCAAGTTGTATACACATGTCGTTGTCGGAACCAATGGCCCCGAAGTGACGAAATCGGGACAACCGGAGGGAATGGCAGTGACGTGAGGATCACATGTGTTCACGGAGTGTTAATGCTTTGCTCCGGTACTCTATTAAAAGGAGTACCTTAATATCCGGTAGTTTCCCTTGAGGCCCGGCTGCCATGGCTGGTAGGACAAAAGATGTTGTGCAAGTTTCTCATTGCGAGCACGTACGACTATAATTGGAACACATGCCTATTGATTGATTAGTACTTGGATACCGTTTTATTATTATACGCAAATGCCCTGCTATGATTGTTACATGAGTTTCTCTCATCCATGCAACGCCCGTTATCCGTCCCCGTGCCTACGGTATTTTAATCCTGCTGTTTACTAAAATCACTACTGCTGTCTTTGTTACTCTGCTCTTGTTATTTCACTCTCGCTACTTGCTATAAAGCTGTTACTCTTGATAAACTCCTGCGAGCAAGTACGTTTCCAGGTGCGGCTGAATTGACAACTCCATTTGTTAAGGCTTTCAAGTATTCTTTGTCTCCCCATGTGTCGAATCAATAAATTGGGTAATACTTTCCTCGAAGACTATTGCGATCCCCTATACTTGTGGGTCATCAAGACTATTTTACGGCGCCGTTGCTGGGAGCATAGCTTTATTTGGAAGTTCACTTGGATTGATATTGTTCGCTGCAAATTCTCCATCATGGGTAAACCTCGCGATACTAAGGTCGCCATATTACCATCCACTACAAGAAAAGGTACAACTACGAGTACCTCTGTGCCCTTGATTCACCATCTGTGATTGATAAACTTGTTTCACCACCACATGCTTCAAATGCTTGGTACTTACGCTGAATCGAAAACTCTCATAATACTGATAATATGTCTGCTTGTGCTTGATGATAGTGGTTCATTGGGAACTTTTCTAGATGCTTCAATTGCTAGATCTAGACAAATTGAAAATACTGAAACTCTGATGCTACTACACCTGTTAATTCACACTGAACTTGAATACTCTAGTGATGATCTTGATGAAGATTATGTGGAACTTGATGATGATTTTATTGCAAAATGCCATGCTACTACTGATGCAAGAAAAATTAAAAAGTTGCTTGCAGAACATCTTGTTAGATATAAAGCTGTCTCCTGATCCTAAATTTGCCACATCTCCTATAAACATTAGGGATAAAGATTATGATTTTTCTCTTGATCTATCTCATATAGCTATTGTTGAGAAAACACCTTTTTGTGAGTGCTTGAAAAAGAAAGTCTTGTTGAACACATGAGTGAGTTATCTACTTTGAGTAGCTTGTTTTACGATGATGTTAAGAAGCGTACTTACTTTGTTGCTAAAATCTTTCCATTCTTATTAAAGGATGACGCTAAAACTTGGTATAATAGTTTGCCACCTAGTTCTATTAAAAGTCCAAAAGAATTGCTTAACTGTTTTCTTCAGGAAATACTTTCCTGCTAGTGCTCAACATCTTGCTTTGCGAGAGAGTTTATAATTTTGATCGGGGGATGAAGAGAAATTGCACGAGGCTTGGGCGAGATTTTGCTCTCTTATTAGAGCTCGCCGACCATGATTTAGAAAACATGATTTACTTGATATATTTTATAGTGGACTAACCATTGAGTCTAGGGCATACCTGGATAGTTGTCTTGGTTGTGTTTTCGGGAAAAGAACTCCGGACGATAGGCTGAAGAATTATTGGCTAAAATAGGCCGGAATTATGATGATTGGACTACACACTGAACCAACTCCAACGCCAATAGTGAAGAAGAGGGGTTTAATTAAATTGAATGATGAAGATATGAGGGAAGCCAAGAAGTCTCTCAAGGAGAAAGGTATTAAATCCGAAGATGTGAAGAATCTACCTCCTATAGAAGATATATGTGAGATAATTCCCCCTTCATCCATGATTGAGGTAAACTCGCTTCAACGCTTTACTAGGGAAGATATTCCGTATTCAAAACCTCTGCGCAATGCTTAGATGAGTTTGATAATTATATTGTTAAGCAAGAAAATTTTAATATGAGAGTAGAGAATCATCTAATGGAAAATTCTCAAGCTATTAGTCAATTGCATGATATTGTGGAGAGAACCTCCAATGATGTTAAGATGCTTGTTAAACATTTTCATATGGTTCAAACTCAAATTGATCAACTCACTAAAGTGCAAAATGACTTGCTAGGAAATAATTCTAAAGAAAAACATGCTTATGAAGTAACAACTAGAGGTGGTGTCTCTACCCAGGATCCTCTATATCCTGAAGGGCATCCCAAAAGAATTGAACAAGATTCTCAACGCATTGAACCTAGAGCTCATTCTAAGAAAAAGAAAAAGAAACATAAAAATGTTGTAGAATCCTCCGAACACTGCTAATGATCCTAATAGTATTTCTATTTCGATCGCTGAAACTGAAAGTGGTAATGAACATTATAAAGATAATGATAAGAATGATACTTCGATAAAGAAGAGGTTGAAAAAGAACTCGAAAAGCATGCTAAAAATAAAAAGTATACTAAAGAAGATTTTATTGCTGAGAAACATGGTAATGAAAGAGAACCTTGGGTGCAAAAGCCAATGCCTTTTCCTGCTAAGAAACTAAAATCAAAGGAAGAAGAACACTATAATAAATTTTGTGATTGGATGAAACCTTTATTCTTGCAAATCCCTTTGACTGATGCTATTAAATTGCCTCCTTATTCAAAGTATATGAAAGATATTGTTACTAACAAAAGGAAAATCCCCAATGAGGAAATTTCCATCATGCTTGCTAATTACTCTTTCAATGGCAAAGTTCCAAAGAAGTTGGGCGACCCGATGATACGTCTCCAACGTATCGATAATTTCTTGTGTTCCATGCCACATTATTGATGTTATCTACATGTTTTATGCACACTTTATGTCATATTCGTGCATTTTACGGAACTAACCTATTAACAAGATGCCGAAGTGCCGATTCTTTGTTTTCTGCTGTTTTTGGTTTCGAAATCCTAGTAAAGAAATATTCTCGGAATTGGACGAAATAAAAGCCCGGAGGCCTATTTTCTCACGAAGCTTCCGGAAGTCCGAAGGAGAGACGAAGAGGGGCCACGGGGTGGCCAAACCCTAGGGCGGCGCGGCCCCACCCCCGGCCGCGCCGGCACGTGGTTTGGGCCCCCGTGCCGCCTCTTGACCTGCCCTTCCGCCTACAAATAGCCTCCGTGACGAAACCCCCGGTACCGAGAGCCACGATACGGAAAACATTGCCGAGACGCCGTCGCCGCCGATCCCATCTCGGGGGATCCTGGAGATCGCCTCCGGCACCCTGCCGGAGAGGGGATTCATCTCCCGGAGGACTCTACACCGCCATGGTCGCCTCACGGAGTGATGAGTGAGTAGTCTACCCCTGGACTATGGGTCCATAGCAGTAGCTAGATGGTTGTCTTCTCCCCATTGTGCTATCATTGTCGGATCTTGTGAGCTGCCTATCATGATCAAGATCATCTATATGTAATTCTATATGTTGCGTTTGTTGGGATCCGATGAATAGAGAATACTTGTTATGTTGATTATCAAAGTTATGCTTATGTGTTGTTTATGATCTTGCATGCTCTCCGTTATTAGTAGATGCTCTGGCCAAGTAGATGCTTTTAACTCCAAGAGGGAGTACTTATGCTCGATAGTGGGTTCATGCACATTGACACTAGGACGAGTGATGAGAAAGTTCTAAGGTTGTGTTGTGCTTGTTGCCACTAGGGATAAAACATTGATGCTATGTCTAAGGATGTAGTTGTTGATTACATTACGCACCATACTTAATGCAATTGTCTGTTGTTTGCAACTTAATGCTTGGAGGGGTTCGGATGATAACTCTGAAGGTGGACTTTTTAGGCATAGATGCGGTTGGATGGCGGTCTATGTACTTTGTCGTAATGCCCAATTAAATCTCACTATACTCATCATGATATGTATGTGCATTGTCATGCTCTCTTTATTTGTCAATTGCCCAACCGTAATTTGTTCACCCAACATGCTTGTTCGTCTTATGGGAGAGACACCTCTAGTGAACTGTGGACCCCGGTCCAATTCTCTTTACTTGAAATACAATCTACTGCAATACTTGTTTTACTTGTTTTCTCTGCAAACAATCATCTTCCACACAATACGGTTAATCCTTTGTTACGGCAAGCCGGTGAGATTGACAACCTCACTTTGTTTCGTTGGGGCAAAGTAGCTTGGTTGTGTTGTGCAGGTTCCACGTTGGCGCCGGAATCTCTGGTGTTGCGCCGCACTACATCCCGCCGCCATCAACCTTCAACGTGCTTCTTGGCTCCTCCTGGTTCGATAAACCTTGGTTTCTTTCCGAGGGAAAACTTGCTGCTGTGCGCATCATACCTTCCTCTTGGGGTTGCCCAACGAACGTGTGAAATACACGCCATCAAGCTCTTTTCCGGCGCCGTTGCCGGGAGATCAAGACACGCTGCAAGGGAGTCTCCACTTCTCAATCTCTTTACTTTGTTTTTGTCTTGCTTTATTTTATTTACTACTTTGTTTGCTGCACTAAATCAAAATACAAAAAAATTAGTTGCTAGTTTTACTTTATTTGCTATCTTGTTTGCTATATCAAAAACACAAAAAAATTAGTTTACTCGCATTCACTTTACTTATTTCATCATGTTTCCTTTTAATTTTACTACAAAGAACATACCGGTAGGACGTGGGTCTATAGTCGGGAGAAATAATATAGAAGAATTCTTCAACCATGTTAGTACCATTGAAAATTTTGAAGATAGACACTTGATAGATCTTGCGCCTACTTATGAAATTGCTGCTGCGCATTTAGTTCAGCTTGTTGGAAACTAAATTTGTTAATCTTAATCCTATAATCCAACACATGTTTTTCAAGCTTGGTGATATGGAAGAAGGGGAAAAGAAAGATTTTGTATTAGAAACCCTTCTTAGAGAATTTGGTGGTCTAGCAAGAGAAGCTAGAAAGGTGTTTGCTAAATTTAATATGCTTGGTTCTCCTACTAATTTTGTTAGTCTCCTTGAAAAGATGGATATGGATAGAATAAGATACACTAATAATATTGATGATGGAGGGGAGATCAAAGCACCAATACCATGTAAGCTCCTAGCTATGAATGATGCACTAGAAAATAACTATGCTTGGCTTGTTCCTGAAAATTTGTTTGATGAGAGTAGCACACCTAAGACTAATGAAAAGGGAGATGCTAAAACTTATGTATCTAATATAATATGCCTAGTTGAGAAAACTCCACACCTCGCTGAGAATGCACCATCCTTCGATAATACTTGATACACACTTTCGCGCCTAGCTGAAAGGCGTTAAAGAAAAGCGCTTATGGGAGACAACCCATGTTTTTACCTACAGTACTTTGTTTTTATTTTGTGTCTTGGAAGTTGTTTACTACTGTAGCAACCTCTCCTTATCTTAGTTTTGAGTTTTGTTGTGCCAAGTTAAGCCGTTGATAGAAAAGTAAGTACTAGATTTGGATTACTGCGCAGTTCCAGATTTCTTTGCTGTCACGAATCTGAGCCCACTGCCCTGCAGGAAGCTCAGAAAATTATGCCAATTTACGTGCATGATCCTCAGATATGTACGCAACTTTCATTCAATTTGAGCATTTTCATTTGAGCAAGTCTGGTGCCATTTTAAAATTCGTCAATACGAACTGTTCTGTTTTGACAGATTCTGCCTTTTATTTCGCATTGCCTCTTTCGCTATGTTGGATGAATTTCTTTGATCCACTAATGTCCAGTAGCATTATGCAATGTCCAGAAGTGTTAAGAATGAGTGTGTCACCTCTGAATATGTCAATTTATATTGTGCACTAACCCTCTAATGAGTTGTTTCGAGTTTGGTGTGGAGGAAGTTTTCAAGGATCAAGAGAGGAGTATGATGCAACATGATCAAGGAGAGTGAAAGCTCTAAGCTTGGGGATGCACCCGGTGGTTCACCCCTGCATATATCAAGAAGACTCAAGCATCTAAGCTTGGGGATGCCCAAGGCATCCCCTTCTTCATCAACAAATTATCGAGGTTCCTCCCCTGAAACTACATTTTTATTCGGCCACATCTTATGTGCTTTTTCTTGGAGCGTCGTTTTGTTTTTGTTTTTGTTTTGTTTGAATAAAATGGATCCTAGCATTCACTTTATGGGAGAGATACACACTCCGCTGTAGCTTATGGACAAATATGTCCTTGGTTTCTACTCATAGTATTCATGGCGAAGTTTCTCCTTCGTTAAATTGTTATATGGTTGGAATTGGAAAATGATACATGTAGTAATTGCTATAAATGTTTTGGGTAATGTGATACTTGGCAATTGTTGTGCTCATGTTTAAGCTCTTGCATCATATGCTTTGCACCCATTAATGAAGAAATACATAGAGCATGCTAAAATTTGGTTTGCATATTTGGTTTCTCTAAGGTCTAGATAATTTCTAGTTTTGAGTTTGAACAACAAGGAAGACGGTATAGAGTATTATAATGCTTTCAATATGTCTTTTATGTGAGTTTTGCTGTACTAGTTCATCCTTGTGTTTGCTTCAAATAGCCTTGCTAGCCTAAACCTTGTATCGAGAGGGAATACTTCTCATGCATCCAAAATACTTGAGCCAACCACTATGCCATTTGTGTCCACCATACCTACCTATACTACATGGTATTTTCCCGCCATTCCAAAGTAAATTGCTTGAGTGCTACCTTTAAAATTCCATCATTCACCTTTGCAATATATAGCTCATGGGACAAATAGCTTAAAAACTATTGTGGTATTGAATATGTAATTATGCACTTTATCTCTTATTAAGTTGCTTGTTGTGCGATAACCATGTTTGCGGGAACGCCATCAACTCATTGTTGAATTTCATGTGAGTTGCTATGCATGTTCGTCTTGTCTGAAGTAAGGGCGATCTACACTGAGTTGAATGGTTTGAGCATGCATATTGTGAGAGAAGAACATTGGGCCGCTAACTAAAGCCATGTTCCATGGTGGAAGTTTCAGTTTTGGACAAACATCCTCAAATCTCTAATGAGAAAAGAATTAATTGTTGTTGAATGCTTAAAGCATTAAAAGAGGAGTCCATTATCTGTTGTCTATGTTGTCCCGGTATGGATGTCTAAGTTGAGAATAATCAAAAGCGAGAAATCCAAATGCGAGCTTTCTCCTTAGACCTTTGTACAGGCGGCATAGAGGTACCCCTTTGTGATACTTGGTTAAAGCATATGTATTGCGGTGATAATCCAGGTAGTCCAAGCTAATTAGGACAAGGTGCGAGCACTATTAGTACACTATGCATGAGGCTTGCAACTTATAAGATATAATTTACATGATGCATATGCTTTATTACTACCGTTGACAAAATTGTTTCATGTTTTCAAAATCAAAGCTCTAGCACAAATATAGCAATCGATGCTTTTCCTCTATGAGGACCATTCTCTTTACTTTTATGTTGAGTCAGTTCACCTATTTCTCTCCACCTCAAGAAGCAAACACTTGTGTGAATCGTGCATTGATTCTTACATACTTGCTTATTGCACTTATTATATTACTCTATGTTGACAATATCCATGAGATATACATGTTACAAGTTGAAAGCAACCGCTGAAACTTAATCTTCTTTTGTGTTGCTTCAATACCTTTACTTTGAATTATTGCTTTATGAGTTAACTCTTATGCAAGACTTATTGATGCTTGTCTTGAAATGCTATTCATGAAAAGTCTTTGCTTTATGATTCACTTGTTTACTCATGACATACACATTGTTTTGATCGCTGCATTCTCTACATATGCTTTACAAATAGTATGATCAAGTTTATGATGGCATGTCACTCCAGAAATTATCTTTGTTATCGTTTTACCTGCTCGGGACGAGCGGAACTAAGCTTGGGGATGCTGATACGTCTCCAACGTATCGATAATTTCTTGTGTTCCATGCCACATTATTGATGTTATCTACATGTTTTATGCACACTTTATGTCATATTCGTGCATTTTCCGGAACTAACCTATTAACAAGATGCCGAAGTGCCGGTTCTGTCGTTTTCTCGCTGTTTTTGGTTTCGAAATCCTAGTAAAGAAATATTCTCGGAATTGGACGAAATAAAAGCCCGGAGGCCTATTTTCTCACGAAGCTTCCGGAAGTCCGAAGGAGAGACGAAGAGGGGCCACGGGGTGGCCAAACCCTAGGGCGGCGCGGCCCCACCCCTGGCCGCGCCGGCCCGTGGTTTGGGCCCCCGTGCCGCCTCTTGACCCTGCCCTTCCGCCTACAAATAGCCTCCGTGACGAAACCCCCGCATCGAGAGCCACGATACGGAAAACATTGCCGAGACGCCGTCGCCGCCGATCCCATCTCGGGGGATCCTCGGAGATCGCCTCCGGCACCCTGCCGGAGAGGGGATTCATCTCCCGGAGGACTCTACACCGCCATGGTCGCCTCCGGAGTGATGAGTGAGTAGTCTACCCCTGGACTATGGGTCCATAGCGAGTAGCTAGATGGTTGTCTTCTCCCCATTGTGCTATCATTGTCGGATCTTGTGAGCTGCCTATCATGATCAAGATCATCTATATGTAATTCTATATGTTGCGTTTGTTGGGATCCGATGAATAGAGAATACTTGTTATGTTGATTATCAAAGTTATGCTTATGTGTTGTTTATGATCTTGCATGCTCTCCGTTATTAGTAGATGCTCCGGCCAAGTAGATGCTTTTAACTCCAAGAGGGAGTACTTATGCTCGATAGTGGGTTCATGCTCGCATTGACACCAGGACGGTGATGGAAAGTTCTAAGGTTGTGTTGTCTTGTTGCCACTAGGGATAAAACATTGATGCTATGTCTAAGGATGTAGTTGTTGATTACATTACGCACCATACTTAATGCAATTGTCCGTTGTTTGCAACTTAATGCTGGAGGGGTTCGGATGATAACTTTGAAGGTGGACTTTTTAGGCATAGATGCGGTTGGATGGCGGTCTATGTACTTTGTCGTAATGCCCAATTAAATCTCACTATACTCATCATGATATGTATGTGCATTGTCATGCTCTCTTTATTTGTCAATTGCCCAACTGTAATTTGTTCACCCAACATGCTTGTTCGTCTTATGGGAGAGACACCTCTAGTGAACTGTGGACCCCGGTCCAATTCTCTTTACTTGAAATACAATCTACTTGCAATACTTGTTTTACTTGTTTTCTCTGCAAACAATCATCTTCCACACAATACGGTTAATCCTTTGTTACAGCAAGCCGGTGAGATTGACAACCTCAGCTGTTTCGTTGGGGCAAAGTAGCTTGGTTGTGTTGTGCGGGTTCCACGTTGGCGCCGGAATCTCCGGTGTTGCGCCGCACTACATCCCGCCGCCATCAACCTTCAACGTGCTTCTTGGCTCCTCCTGGTTCGATAAACCTTGGTTTCTTTCTGAGGGAAAACTTGCTGCTGTGCGCATCATACCTTCCTCTTGGGGTTGCCCAACGAACGTGTGAAATACACGCCATCACCCAGGTATACCTACTATTCCTTGTTCTATTAAGAATAATTATGTTAAAACTGCTCTATGTGACTTGGGAGCCGGTGTTAGTGTTATGCCTTTTTCTCTTTATAAGAGACTTTAATTAGATAAGTTGATACCTACTGATATATCTTTGCAAATGGCTGATAAATCTACTGCTATTCCTGTTGGTATATGTGAGGATGTTCCTGTTCAAGTTACTAATAACTGCTTGATATTAACTGATTTTGTTGTGTTGGAAATGCCCGAAGATGATAATATGTCTATTATTCTTGGGAGACCTTTTCTTAACACCGCAGGGGCTGTAATTGATTGCAATAAAGGAAAGGTTACTTTCAATGTTGATGATAAGGAACACACCGTCTATTTCCCCAAGAGGATTGAGAAAGCGTGTGGAGTTAATACTATTTCTAATGTGAGAACTATCAAAGTGGGAACTATTGATTGTCCTATATATGAGCCTAAAGAAGAATATCAAACTCTTGTGATTGGATCCATATCAATACAATTCAAGGTAACATGATTGATTTGAGGTTTATTTCTTCATATGCTATGTAAAATTTATTTGGTGGCAAGACTTGATCAACCTTGTTAACAAATACCTTTTATATGCATAGAGGAGGTAAACAACATCTCTTTCTTCCTCCACTTGCTTTAGTTGCTGTAGCATTTTTTAATTTGCAAAATTTCTTAGTTGATTTGAGATTTCAAAAATTTTCCTGGCCAGTAATAATAAACTTAATACCCAGAAAATGTGCATTTTTCAAAGTTTTCAAAAATTCGCGAAAATTACACCGTTGGTCCTATTTTTCGACGAGGCACTCGGGAGCACCGAGAGGATGACCTGTGGGGCACCACAGGGTGCCACACCACAGGCCGGCGCGGCCAAGGAGGTGGGCGCGCCACCATGTGGTGTGGGCCCCTCCTTGCCCCACTACATCATCTCTTTCTCCCAAGCATCTTGTCTCTCCCGAAAAAACTCGAACCAACTTTCTCTCACTCGCGTTTTTGCTCAAGAGCTCAGGATTTTTCGATCTCTTTGCTCGGCCCAGATTTCTGTCTGAAATTTGGCACATTTGCTCTCCGGTATGTGACTCCTTCGATTATCCAAATAGAATTTTGTTTGGTTGAGTATATCTTGAATATTTTGCTGCTGTAGGTAACATGTTTAGTGAGCTTGCATGCTTGTTCTAAGTGGTAGAAATTAGTTTTGATGCATGATTAGTACTCTAGCAAGTTCCTATGGTAGTTCCCCTCAATTATATGTCACCAAATCAAGTTTCATATTGTTTGTTGAAAATTTCAGAAAATGGAAGGAGGTAGGCACCAACTCAACCAACATGAGTTGGAGGTGCTACAGGTCATGAGAGTTCACCGAGAAGAAGGAGTATATCCCACTTACTATCCGTGTGCGGATTTCATGAGAAGTGCAGGGATCTTGCAGGACGTCCAAAATTTAATCTCTCGTGCAGGACTGGATGATTTTGTTGATGGGGATGTAGGATAACGTTGCATAGAAAACAAAAATTTTCCTACCGCGAACACGCAATCCAAGCCAAGATGCAATCTAGAAGACGGTAGCAACGAGGGGGTATCGAGTCTCACCCTTGAAGAGATTCCAAAGCCTACAAGATGAGGCTCTTGTTGCTGCGGTAGACGTTCACTTGCCGCTTGCAAAAGCGCGTAGAAGATCTTGATCACGATCGGTTCCGGCGCCACGAACGGGCAGCACCTCCGTACTCGGTCACACGTTCGGTTGTTGATGAAGACGACGTCCACCTCCCCGTTCCGGCGGGCAGCGGAAGTAGTAGCTCCTCTTGAATCCGACAGCACGACGGCGTGGTGTCGGTGGTGGTGGAGAAATCCGGCGGAGCTTCGCTTAAGCGTGCGAGATGTGGTGGAGGAGAGATACCGCTAGGGTTTGGGGAGAGAGGGGGAGGCTAGGGCGCCGGCCAAGGGCAGCCCTAGGTGGTGCGGCCAAGAGTGGGCAGCCCCCTCCCTCTCCTCCTCATTATATAGGTGGAAATCCCCAAGTGTTGGTATCCAAGTCTTCGAATAAGACCCCAACAATGAAACCTCCCATATGTAGGGAAACCTACCCAAGGTGGGAATCCCACTTGGGGTGGGATTCCCCCCTTCCATGAGGGGGGTTGGCCGGCCACCCTAGGGGAGTCCACCTTGTACTCCTCCCCTTTAGGGTTGGATGGCCATGCAAGGTGGAGTCCCTCCGGGACTCTACTTTCCATGGTGATTTCTTCCGGACTTTTCTAGAACCTTCTAGAACCTGCCATAAATGCACCGGATCATTTCCAAACTCGGAATATGACTTCCTATATATGAATCTTATTCTCCGGACCATTCCGGAACTCCTCGTGATGTCCGGGATCTCATCCGGGACTCCGAACAAATATTCGAACTCCATTCCATATTCAAGTTCTACCATTTCAACATCCAACTTTAAGTGTGTCACCCTACGGTTCGTGAACTATGCGGACATGGTTGAGTACTCACTCCGACCAATAACCAATAGTGGGATCTGGAGATCCATAATGGCTCCCACATATTCAACGATGACTTTAGTGATCGAATGAACCATTCACATACGATACCAATTCCCTTTGTCACGCGATATTTTACTCGTCCGAGGTTTGATCTTCGGTATCACTCTATACCTTGTTCAACCTCGTCTCTCGACAAGTACTCTTTACTCGTACCGTGGTATGTGGTCTCTTATGAACTTATTCATATGCTTGCAAGACATTAGACGACATTCCACCGAGAGGGCCCAGAGTATATCTATCCGTCATCGGGATGGACAAATCCCACTGTTGATCCATATGCCTCAACTCATACTTTCCGGATACTTACCTTTATAACCACCCATTACGCAGTGGCGTTTGATGTAATCAAGGTACCTTTCCGGTATAAGTGATTTACATGATCTCATGGTCATAAGGACTAGGTAACTATGTATCGAAAGCTTATAGCAAATAACTTAATGACGAGATCTTATGCTACGCTTAATTGGGTGTGTCCATTACATCATTCATATAATGATATAACCTTGTTATTAATAACATCCAATGTTCATGATTATGAAACTAATCATCCATTAATCAACAAGCTAGTTTAAGAGGCATACTAGGGACTTCTTGTTGTCTACATATCACACATGTACTAATGTTTCGGTTAATACAATTATAGCATGCTATATAAACATTTATCATAAACATAAAGATATAAATAATAACCACTTTATTATTGCCTCTAGGGCATATCTCCTTCGATCTCCCACTTGCACTAGAGTCAATAATCTAGTTTACATTTGTAAAGATACAACACCTTGGCCTTCGGTGCTTTATCATGTACTCGCTCACGGGAGAGGTTTTTAGTCATCGGATCCGACACGCTCGAAACGTATGTATTTTGTAATTCATTTGCGTCTCAACGCATCACTCATTTCCAAATGAGTTGGCATTAAATATGTTTGATCTTCTGGTGGAACCTTAATTCCGCTGTCTCGAAATATGTCACTAATATTGTCACACACAATATAGCTTCAAAGTTCGACTCTGTCGGAACTACACCAAGTTCTCAAAGAACCTCTTGACTTAACATCCTTTGTCATTGTAAAAATAATGACATACTCGCCTTCTTTTGTAGAATCCGTCACAATATTTAGAACTCTTCTAAATCTAGCATAGACAACTTCTAGCTCATTGTGCTACCTTTTAAACAACACTTAGTCTAATTTGAGATTGAAATTATATTTTATATGTGACAAAACCAATATCGGTGTAACACCTTACGGCGATTTGTTTGTCATTTCTTCATACAAAAAATATATATATATCCTTAGTTCTTCTAAAGTACTCAAGGATATTCTTACTATCGTCCAATGATCATCATATGAATCATTCCGGTATATGCTCATAACACTTTATAGCACATGATATCCGATTACGTACATATTATTCGTGATCTATAATCACTCATGTGTTTTTACTCATTGAGTGTCGGATACACTCAAGTCTTGTTAAACCTTCACATGACAAGAACATTTTCTTAATATTTCTATATTGAACTACTTCAATATCCATCATATGTACTTTGACTTAAACTTATTTATGTGTTTCAATCTATCTTCATAGATCTTGACACTAAATTTGTTTCGATCCATATCCTTTCATTGAAGTTAATTCTCAATGAAACCTTTTTAATCAAGTATATAATTACATCATTTATAACCAACTATATGTCACCTACATAAAGTATTATAAATGTGTCTTAGCGCTCCCACTTAATTTCTTGCAAATGCAAGCCTCTTCATCGTCTCCGATGAAATCAAAAACTCTTTGACTATTTCATCCGGTGAAGATTCCAACTCCGTGATACTTACTTCATCCAATTGAAGCTTGTATACCTATCTAGTATTCCACGGACCAGCAAAACTCTTGGTTGTATCTTGTATACATACTTCGTTAAGTAGTGTATTTTGCCATCCTACTAGCATATCTCATAAAAGAAATATGTAGTGATTACTAGAATAATCCACATAGACTATAAGCATTGCTACGGAAGATCTAATCTTATCGTATTCAACTCTTTGAACTTTGTCATAAACAATTTTTCGATAAGTCAAGCTTTCTTCAAGGATACTTCATCCAAGTCTATCAATTTCATAGATCCATTTACTTTCATAAAGTATTCATCTATCTTGGATTTCATGGCGCATGGCCATTTTAACGGAGTCAGGGCCCATCATAACTTCTTTGTTTTGTAGTTGGTTTATCATTGTTCAAAATCAATCCTTTGTCCACAAATCATTTATTTGATCACAAAGTAAACCATACCTACAAGGTTCAATATGTACTTCGATCTCCATGGCTAAAACACTTTATAGTCATGAGAGCCATGATCGTCGTGGCCGCTTCCGAAACCAATTCCGATGCTGCGCTACTCTGATCATTATGCTCGGGTTCATAAACCTTATCAAATTATATTGTCCTCCCACTCAAATACTTCACTCGAAACAATTTCTCGGAAATAAGAAACATTGACAAACACTTTTGTCTTTGTCTCGTGGGAAGAATTCCCAAATAAATCTCTGGGATAACCAACAAAGACATTCATCCGATTTTGGTTGTAAACTCTTAGACCAAAATTTAAAGAAAGGACTATTAGGGTTTATACCCATGCCATAACTCGTATGGTGTCATTTCAACGGATCATGATGATGCTCTATTTAGTGTAAAAGCGGTAGTCACTAAAGCATAATCCACAAAAATATAATGGCATCATAATATTTTATCTCATCATTAATCCAACAAGGTTTGGATATATCTCTTGGATACTTCATCATCACTATGATACTCCAAGAAACGTAAGTTGTAGAACAATTTCATAACTCTCTTAGATGTTCGCTAAAACTCGTAATTCAAATATTTCCACCATGATCCAATCATAGATATTTGATTTCTATTACGATGATTTCCACTTCATACTGAAATTTATTTGAATCCATTCAAATGTTTCAAACTTCTTCCTTATTGAATATATCCACATATATATACTCAATTCATTGTTGAAAGTTTTCATGAAGTAGAAGAATCTCCCGCACACAACTATGCCCGGTGAACCACATACATCATCATGTATTTTTCCACTAAGTTAGTTGCCCATTCAACTTTTGGCCTATGAACGGTATTTTAATCATTCTCTTTAGAAAAGATTTGCAAGCGCCAAATGATTCAAAAATCAAATGACTCCAAAATCCATTTGCATGGAGTTCCTTCATGCGTTCCTTTCTAACATGACCTAAATGGCGATTCCACAAATACGTGGAATTCAAATCATTTTCCTTATGGCATTTTAGCGTCAGTGTTATGTATGTGTGTTTCACCATTAAGATTTATAATAACTTATCCATCGTTCATGGAGTAATGTCATAATTTGAACAACTCATTGTTTTCATTTGACCGAGCAAAATAACAATTATTAAGTTCTTTATTATAAATTCTAAGGGCTAGATAGAATGCCAACGACGAACATAATAACACTTTATTTTGTTCCAGACGTGTATTCCTATCATATTCCTTGTCAGTCACTTAGGCCATTGTATTCTTGTATTGTGTTGTTTTGTATGACACTTCATACCAACCAATATAGTACTAATACTCAAGAATTTCATTGCGTGACTAAACTAGGAATACATCCATAACATGTATATCATTTATATACACTCGAGCTAGACTTTCTAGTCTTTTCTTTCTTTCTCGCCGAATATCTTTTGCGGTTTCTCTTTTAGCTTTCCTCATTATTCGGAAAAACACTTCAACATCAATAACTTCTAGGTTTGTTGGTCAAATACCAATAACCTTGAGGTTCTTACTTTGAAGTTGATCATCATATGACAAGTGTTCCGGATTTCACTATTAGTAACTTTGTAATACGATGAACAATTTCACTCATAATTTTATCCATTAATTCATGACAACTTTCTGAGACCATGTCTGTACATGCTAGGCTCATAAAGTTTAACCTTAGTATTCGCATGTGCAAATCTGGCTTGTACCCGTTGTAAGCACACATAGAATCTATAACACCCGATCATCACGTGATGCTTCGAAACGACGAGTCTTAGCAATGGTGCATACTAAGGACAATCACTTCATGGATATGCGAATATCGTTAGTGCCCCAATAGTTGGAGGATTGGGACGCCTTGCGTCTTCAACCTTCGTACATTCCCATAAAACTTATGAGTTTATGTAGTCTCACCAAAATATATTCTATCATCTTGCAATAAGGTCTTAGATATCACATATATCTCATACCTTGATTATTTCGAAAACTAAATTTTCAGCTCCTTATTTTTCAAACAGATTTGAACTTCAAGTTTTACGGAGACAAGATAACTTTAGGTACTAATTGAAACCACAACTCTTTGAATCAACAATGTGAGGTTTACTAAAAGTTTGCAATAGGACTTAATCATTTCTTGATTCTTTAACAATACGGTACCAGTCCGTAAAGTTTCTTATCAGACTTAACAGTATTTGTATCTCAATTACAAGACTAGCGCATGGTAGAAAACGGATGCCAATACTACAAAATTAATTCAAAATACTACTCGGACTATGTTTATGATAATTAGTTCATGTTTTAATCTAATTACTAATGAACTCCCACTTAATACAACATCCCTCATAGTTGTTATGTGGTACACGATCCAAATCCACTACACCAAAACCGATCATCACGTGAGATGATGTAGCTTCAATGGTGAACATCAACATGTTGATCATATCATCCATATGACTCGTGTTCAACCTTTCGGTTTCCGTTGTCCCGAGGCCATGTCTGTACATGCTAGGCTCGTCAAGCAAACCCAAGTATTCCGCGTGTGCAACATGGCTTACACCCGTTGTATGTGAACGTTGAATCTATCACATCCGATCATCACGAGATGCTTCGAAACGACGAACTGTACAATGGTGCATACGAGGGGAGAACACTTTATTATCTTGATATTAATGTGAGGGATCATCTTATAATGCTACCGTCGCGATCTAAGCAAAATAAGATGCATAAAGGATTAACATCACATGCAATTCATATGTGATATGATATGGCCCTTTAGTCTTTGCGCCTTCGATCTTCATCTCCAAAGCACGGACATGATCTCCATCATCAACGGGCATGATCTCCATCATCGTTGGCGTAGCGTCAAGGTTCATGGCGCCGTCTTCATGGTTGTTCACCTCATGTAGTAACTATTACAACTACTTTGAAATACTACTCAACATGAAATTTAAAGACAACCATAAGGCTCCTGCCGGTTGCCACAATACAATAATGATCATCTCATACATATTCATCATCACATCATGGCCATATCACATCACCAAACCCTGCAAAAACAAGTTAGACGTCTCTAATTTGGTTTGCATATTTTACGTGGTTTAGGGTTTTCGAGTAAGATCTAATCTACCTACGAACATGAACCACAACGGTGATACTAGTGTTGTCAATAGAAGAGTAAATTGAATCTTCACTATAGTAGGAGAGACAGACACCCGCAAAGCCTCTTATGCAATACAAGTTGCATGTCGAACGAGGAGCAAGTCTCATGAACGCGGTCATGTAAAGTTAGCCCGAGCCGCTTCATCCCACTATGCCACAAAGATGCAAAGTACTCAAACTAAAGACAACAAGAGCATCAACGCCCACAAAACCATTGTGTTCTACTCGTGCAACCATCTATGCATAGACACGGCTCCGATACCACTCGTAGGATAACGTTGCATAGAAAACAAAAAATTTCCTACCGCGAACACGCAATCCAAGCCAAGATGCAATCTAGAAGACGGTAGCAACGAGGGGGTATCGAGTCTCACCCTTGAAGAGATTCCAAAGCCTACAAGATGAGGCTCTTGTTGCTGCGGTAGACGTTCACTTGCCGCTTGCAAAAGCGCGTAGAAGATCTTGATCACGATCGGTTCCGGCGCCACGAACGGGCAGCACCTCCGTACTCGGTCACACGTTCGGTTGTTGATGAAGACGACGTCCACCTCCCCGTTCCAGCGGGCAGCGGAAGTAGTAGCTCCTCTTGAATCCGACAGCACGACGGCGTGGTGTCGGTGGTGGTGGAGAAATCCGGCGGAGCTTCGCTTAAGCGTGCGAGATGTGGTGGAGGAGAGATACCGCTAGGGTTTGGGGAGAGAGGGGGAGGCTAGGGCGCCGGCCAAGGGCAGCCCTAGGTGGTGCGGCCAAGAGTGGGCAGCCCCCTCCCTCTCCTCCTCATTATATAGGTGGAAATCCCCAAGTGTTGGTATCCAAGTCTTCGAATAAGACCCCAACAATGAAACCTCCCATATGTAGGAAACCTACCCAAGGTGGGAATCCCACTTGGGGTGGGATTCCCCCTTCCATGAGGGGGTTGGCCGGCCACCCTAGGGAGTCCACCTTGGACTCCTCCCCTTTAGGGTTGGCTGGCCATGCAAGGTGGAGTCCCTCCGGGACTCTACTTTCCATGGTGATTTCTTCCGGACTTTTCTAGAACCTTCTAGAACCTGCCATAAATGCACCGGATCATTTCCAAACTCGGAATATGACTTCCTATATATGAATCTTACTCTCCGGACCATTCCGGAACTCCTCGTGATGTCCGGGATCCCATCCGGGACTCCGAACAAATATTCGAACTCCATTCCATATTCAAGTTCTACCATTTCAACATCCAACTTTAAGTGTGTCACCCTACGGTTCGTGAACTATGCGGACATGGTTGAGTACTCACTCCGACCAATAACCAATAGTGGGATCTGGAGATCCATAATGGCTCCCACATATTCAACGATGACTTTAGTGATCGAATGAACCATTCACATACGATACCAATTCCCTTTGTCACGCGATATTTTACTTGTCCGAGGTTTGATCTTCGGTATCACTCTATACCTTGTTCAACCTCGTCTCCGACAAGTACTCTTTACTCGTACCGTGGTATGTGGTCTCTTATGAACTTATTCATATGCTTGCAAGACATTAGACGACATTCCACCGAGAGGGCCCGGAGTATATCTATCCGTCATCGGGATGGACAAATCCCACTGTTGATCCATATGCCTCAACTCATACTTTCCGGATACTTAATCCCACCTTTATAACCACCCATTTACGCGAGTGGCGTTTGATGTAATCAAAGTACCTTTCCGGTATAAGTGATTTACATGATCTCATGGTCATAAGGACTAGGTAACTATGTATCGAAAGCTTATAGCAAATAACTTAATGACGAGATCTTATGCTACGCTTAATTGGGTGTGTCCATTACATCATTCATATAATGATATAACCTTGTTATTAATAACATCCAATGTTCATGATTATGAAACTAATCATCCATTAATCAACAAGCTAGTTTAAGAGGCATACTAGGGACTTCTTGTTGTCTACATATCACACATGTACTAATGTTTCGGTTAATACAATTATAGCATGCTATATAAACATTTATCATAAACATAAAGATATAAATAATAACCACTTTATTATTGCCTCTAGGGCATATCTCCTTCAGGGGAACCATGCCAATATGTGAAACTGACTATGTCAGTAGTGCAAGATTTTAAATTCAATTGGTCACAATCTAACCCCATGGTTCAGTACAAAATTTATAATAAAACTATCAACTTGCCATTCAGTGATTTTTGTGCAGCAATCAAAGTGCCGCAATGGGGATCATGCGAGAAGATAAAGGGATCGCCGCAAGAGCTCTTGGACCTCTTCAAGATGATTTGTCATGGAAGGAGTTTCTCAGAGGATGATGGTAAAATCAGTAGTATTCATTTCCCGGCTATTCGTTACTTCGCCTATTTCATTACCAAGTGCGTTCTAGCGAGAAAGAATGGAGGTAAAATAACTATCCCGGATCTAGCCTTTATAGCTGCTGCATTACAAGGTAATAGGACTTATAACTTGGGAGCTTTGATAACCAACAGACTTGCCACTAACCGTGAGAAGGGAGGAATTTGTGGGGGTCTCATCGCCTCTCGTTTATTAGCTATGCATAATGTGAGACCTCACCATCTTGATATTCCGCTCCCCATGGAGAAACTTGACATAGCTTCCATGATTAAGCATGAATTTCTTTCTAGTTCATCTAATTTAGGGAACCTGTCTTATAGAATAACATTTTACAAGAAATCTTGGACAAGGACTAAGAAAGTTGAAAAATTAGTAGGATTGCCTGCACCTTCTCTGTTTAACTTTGATTCCAGGGAGGATTGGTCAGTCACGGAAAGTGCGGTTAACGCATACATCGAGGGAGAAAGCCATCGTGCACGAGACAACACAGATGAGGTCGAGGAACACCTCGACTCGTCATCCGATGCAGCAAGCTCTTCGCATCCACAAGCTGGGTATGAGGAACCCCCACGCTTTTCTTCTGCATCGGCACCTTATTATGACTACTCCACATATGATCCACCGGCGTGGAACCCGGGCCCTCGATGGGGTTGAACTCCACTTAGGCCAAAAGCCTAAGCTTGGGGGAGGTATACCGGCATCACTCATTCTTTGCATATTATGATTGCTGGATACTTGTATATACTTGTTTAGTCTCTTTGAGTGGTTTTCTAATGAGAGGAAGATGATATTTGGGGAAGTGCTGCCTGAAAACAGATTCTGGGCTGTTACCGTAAAAATTCGTGCGCACAGCCAGAACAGTATTTTGCGAAGCCAATTTTTGTGCATGTTCCCCAGGTTGTTATCTAACTTTCATTAGTTGAACACTTTTTGAACTGAGCAACGTAAGATTTTTGTAAAAATCGATTTCTGTACTGCTGTCAGGTTTTGGCAGATTTCTGCCATCTCGCTTTTCTCTGTTTCTTTTAGTTTGCTATTTCTTGCTTTCACTTTGTTTCTTTCCCAAAACACAAAAAGACCAAAAATATTTCTGTTGTTTCTCTTCACCATTTGTTTATCTTGGTTTCTTGCATTTGTTTCGCTTTATTTGCTATTGCTAGTTTGCTATAAGAAAACCCAAAAAGATTTTGCTTTGTTTGCTTGTTTCCTTTTGTTCTTGTTCTCAAATTCGAAAACACCAAAAATATTTGCTGTTCTTCTTTGGTTTGTAAAGTTCATTATGAGTTCAATGGTCTTCGGTGGCTGGAGCGTGGTTTTCATTTCATATTATTCAAGCTACACAAGTGAAAAGGCAATAATGACGATCTACGACAATCCGATTGTGGTGAGAGGCTGGTATGAACTCTATTTGTTTTCATTTTTGTACATATACTCATCCATGTGAGCATGCTTAGTTGGTTCATGTGAGGTATATGTTATTTAAGAAAGTCTAGTAGTTCATGATCTCTCATGATTAGCTCCAATCTATTAATATGAGTAGCATGTCATGGATATTTGCTTGCATTGTTTTATTCATAAGTAAGTATGGCATTGTGGTATCCTCCTCCGAATAATTCATTTATATCGACTTGGCACATGCTCACGCATGCATATGACTGAACAAAAGTCAATTAAGCCTCAATGATTTACATTGCTTCGGAGTTCTTGTATCACTTTTATGCCTCAGTTAATTTATTTTGCCGCAAGCATAATTATGACGATTCATTGCTCTCTTGACTTGTCGCTCCCTAGTCTTTTTTGCTAGCCTTCACTTGTACCGAGCGGGAACGCTGCTCGTGCCTCCAAACACATGAAAACCAAGTTATTCCGAGTGTCCACCATAAATACCTATGCATGGCATTTCAAACCATTCCAAGTAAATTCTCATGCGCTACCTTTAAAACCTTCAAAATGCTTCTCAATTTGTGTTTATGTTTCATAGCTCATGAGGAAGTATGTGGTGTTTAGCTTTCAACCTTGTCATTTACTTTTGACGGACTCTCATATGGAATAGTGGCACATCCGCTTATCCAATAATTTTGCAAAAAGAGCTGGCAATGGGATTCCCAGTCCCGAATTAATTAACTTAAATAGGCACTCCTCCATGGTTTGTGATTGTTGGACGGCACCCGAAGGATTCGGCTAGCCATGGCTTGTGTAAGCAAAGGTTGGGGGGAGTGTCATCATCATAATAAAACTAAACTAAAAAGGCACTCCTTCATGGTATGTGATTGTTGGCGGGCACCTGAGGATTCGGTTAGCCATGGTTTGTGTAAGAAAGGTTGGAAGGAGTGCCACATAAAAATGCAAATAATTCATGGGAGCCGCTCTTGAAAGTCCGGTTGGCGAGGTACTTGGTGTACCCATTACCATTCGTTGACAACAACAAACACCTCTCAAAATAATTTTACTCCTGCTTTACAAATGAAAAGCTCTAGCGCATGCTAATCCCTGCTTCCCTCTACGAAGGGTCAATCTTTTACTTTTATGTTGTGTCTCCATCCTTTCTTTGAGCACTTTCTTGAGAGCACAACTGTCATTCTTAGTGTAATATGCTTGTCTCAAAATATGATTGATTGTGGTATAACTTTGATGCTTTTATCTTTGACAATCACTACTTCTAGTCTTTCTATGAACTCCGGAGGTGCCCGGGCATTTATGTTTTGCCAATCAAATACAGGCAAGCGAGATACCACTTTATCATACTCTCTTATGAACATTGCAATCCTGCTTATATACATGATTCATGATGCTTATTATTAATTGTTGGTACCTCTTCATGATTGACATAGCTGTTAGATGATTTTATTTGCATGTACCTTATTATGAACTGCTCAAGTATTAGCCATATCATGAGAATATATACATCATATGAGCAAATGTGTTCGTGAAAGTTCTTTTATCGCTCAGTTGTTAACTGAATTGCTTGAGGACAAGCAATAAGCTAAGCTTGGGGGAGTTGATACGTCCAAAACGTATCTACTTTCCCGAACACTTTTGCTATTGTTTTGCCTCTAATTTGTGTATTTTGGATGCAACTAACACGGACTAACGCTGTTTTCGAGCGGAACCGTTCTGGTGTCTCGTTTTTGTGCAGAAATCCAACTTTCGGGAAAAACCTTGGGATTTTGACGAAAGGGCCTATTTTCCCGAATGCGACGGAGCCGGAAGGACAAGTAAGGTGGAGGCCCGAGGGCCCCACACCATAGGGCGGCGCGGCCCGGGGGGCCCGCGCGGCCATGTGGTGTGGCCCCCTCGGCTGGCCTCCGACGCCCCCTTCGGACTACTTATTCGCCTCGACCTAAAAACGCACGGAGAGAAGTGGAAGTCGCCGGAAACCCTCCGAACGCCGCCACATCGCGAAACTCCGTCTCGGGAGCCAGAAGTCTCCGTTCTGGCACTCCGCCGGGACGGGGAATTGGAGGAGATCATCACCGCCATCACCGCCAACGCCTCTCCATCAACCAGCAATGTTTCCCCCATCCATGTGTGAGTAATTCCCCCGCTGTAGGCCGAAGGGGATGGTAGGGATTGGATGAGATTGGTCATGTAATAGCATAAGATTGTTAGAGCATAGTGCCTAGTGTCCGTAGATGGTACTTTTATGATATTGTTGCAACTTGTTATGCTTAATGCTTGTCACTAGGGCCCGAGTGCCATGATCTCAGATCTGAACATGTTATTATTTCATCATGATATTCATTGTTTATGATCTTACCTGCAAGTTGTATACACATGTCGTTGTACGGAACCAATGGCCCCGAAGTGACAGAAATCGGGACAACCGGAGGGAATGGCAGTGACGTGAGGATCACATGTGTTCACGGAGTGTTAATGCTTTGCTCCGGTACTCTATTAAAAGGAGTACCTTAATATCCAGATAGTTTCCCTTGAGGCCCGGCTGCCACCGAGCTGGTAGGACAAAAGATGTTGTGCAAGTTTCTCATTGCGAGCACGTACGACTATAATTGGAACACATGCCTATTGATTGATTAGTACTTGGATACCGTTTTATTATTATCCGCAAATGCCCTGCTATGATTGTTACATGAGTTTCTCTCATCCATGCAACGCCCGTTATCCGTCCCCGTGCCTACGATATTTTAATCCTGCTCGTTTACTAAAATCACTACTGCTGTCTTTGTTACTCGCTTACTCGTTATTTCACTACTTGCTGCTGCTATAAAGCTGTTACTACTCGATAAACTCCTGCGAGCAAGTCCGTTTCCAGGTGCAGCTGAATTGACAACTCCGCTGTTAAGGCTTTCAAGTATTCTTTGTCTCCCCTTGTGTCGAATCAATAAATTGGGTAATACTTCCCTCGAAGACTGTTGCGATCCCCTATACTTGTGGGTCATCATCTATCTTCAAAATCTTCAGTGGTACTAATATGAGTGAAAAAATCTTCTATATTATCTCTCCCAATTATAGACCCACGTCCTACCGGTATGTCTTTCAGAGTGAACTTAGGAGGAAACATGATGAAATAAACTAAAGGTAAATAAAGTAAATGCAAGTAACTAATTTTTTTGTGTTTTTGATATAGAGAACAAGACAGTAAATAAAGTAAAACTAGCAACTAATTTTTTTGTGTTTTGATATAAGTGCAGCAAACAAAGTAGTAAATAAAGTAAAACAAAGCAAGACAAAAATAAAGTAAAGAGATTGGAAGTGGAGACTCCCCTTGCAGCATGTCTTGATCTCCCCGGCAACGGCGCCAGAAAACAGTCTTGATGCGCGTAGATGACACGTCCGTTGGCAACCCCAAGAGGAAGGTGTGATGCGCACAGTAGCAAGTTTTCCCTCAGTAAGAAACCAAGGTTATCGAACCGAGTAGGAGCCAAGAAGCACGTTGAAGGTTGTTGGTGGCGGAGTGTAGTGCGGCGCAACACCAGGGATTCCGGCGCCAACGTGGAACCTGCACAACACAATCACAGAACTTTGTCCCAACGTAACAACGAGGTTGTCAATCTCACCGGCTTGCTGTAAACAAAAGATTAGATTTATAGTGTGGATGATGATGGTTGTTTGCGAAGAACAATAAAGAACAATTGCAACAGTTTGTATTTCAGATGTAAAGAATAGGACCGGGGTCTACAGATCACTAGTGGTGTCTCTCCCATAAGATAGCAGATGTTGGGTGAACAAATTACAGTTGGGCAATTGACAAATAAAGAAGGCATAACAATGCACATACATATATCATGATGAGTACTATGAGATTTAATCGGGGCATTACGACAAAGTACATAGACCGCTATCCAGACATGCATCTATGCCTAAAAGTCCACCTTCGAGGTTATCATCCGAACCCCTTCCAGTATTAAGTTGTAAACAACAGACAATTGCATTAAGTATGGTGCGTAATGTAATCAACACAAATATCCTTAGACAAAGCATCGATGTTTTATCCCGTGGCAACAGCACATCCACAACCTTAGAGGTTGCTGTCACTCCCCCAGATTCAATGGAGGCATGAACCCACTATCGAGCATAAATACTCCCTCTTGGAGTTACAAGTATCAACTTGGCCGAGCCTCTACTAGCAACGGAGAGCATGCAAGAACATAAACAACATATATGATAGATTGATAATCAACTTGACATAGTATTCAATATTCATCGGATCCCAACAAACACAACATGTAGCATTACAAATAGATGATCTTCATCATGATAGGCAGCTCACAAGATCTAAACATGATAGCACAATGGGGAGAAGACGACCATCTAGCTACTGCTATGGACCCATAGTCCATGGGTGAACTACTCACACATCGATTCGGAGGCGATCATGGCGATGAAGAGACATCCGGGAGATGATTCCCCTCTCCGGCAGGGTGCCGGGGGCGATCTCCTGAATCCCCCGAGATGGGATTGGCGACGGCGGCGTCTCTGTAAGGTTTTCCGTATCGTGGCTCTCGGTACTGGGGGTTTCGCGACGGAGGCTTTAAGTAGGTGGAAGGGCGGAGTCGGGAGAGTCACGGGGGCCCCACACGCTAGGGCCGCGCGGGCCCCCTCTAGGCCGCGCCGCCCTAGTGTGGCGGCGCCCGTGGCCCCACTTCGTCTCCCCCTCGGTCTTCGGAAGCTTCGTGCAAAAATAGGACCACGGGCGTTGATTTCGTCCAATTCCGAGAATATTTCCTTACTAGGATTTCCGAAACCAAAAACAGCGAGAAAACAACAAGCGGCTCTTCGGCATCTCGTCAATAGGTTAGTGCCGGAAAATGCATAAATATGACATATAATGTGTATAAAACATGTGAGTATCATCATAAAAGTAGCATGGAACATAAGAAATTATAGATACGTTTGGGACGTATCATGCACACACTGTCACCATTACACCGTGAAGGAGGAATAGACTACTTTAATAACATCACAAGAGTAGCACATAGACTAATAGTGATACACAACTCATATGAATCTCAATCATGTAAGGCAGCTCATGAGATCATTGTATTGAAGTACATAGGAGAGAGATTAACCACATAGCTACCGGTATAGCCCTTAGCCTCGATGGAGAACTACTCCCTCCTCATGGGAGACAGCAGCGTTGATGAATATGGCGGTGGTGTCGATGGAGGAGCCTTCCGGGGGCACTTCCCCGTCCCGGCGGCGTTCCGGAACAGAGACTCATGTCCCCCAGATCTTGGCTTCGCGATGGCGGCGGCTCTGGAAGGTTTCTCGTACCGTGGTTTTTCGTATCGAGGTTTTAGGCCAGGGACCTTTAAATAGGCGAAGAGGCGGAGTCGGAGGGCTGACGGGGCGACGACATAGTAGGGGGGCGCGGCCCCCCCTCTGGCCGCGCCAGGGTGGCGTGTGGGGCCCCCAGGGCTCCCCTCTTGTGGCTCTCGGGTGTTCTGGAAGCTTCGTGGGATTTTAAGATCTTGGGCGTTGATTTCGTCCAATTCCGAGAATATTTCCTTACTAGGATTTCTGGAACCAAAAACAGCAGAAAACAGCAACTGGCCCTTTGGCATCTCGTCAATAGGTTAGTTCCGGAAAACGCATCAAAACGATGTAAAGTGTGTATAAAACATGTAAGTATCATCATAAAAGTAGCATGGAACATAAGAAATTATAGATACGTTTGAGACGTATCAAGCATCCCCAAGCTTAGTTCCTACTCGCCCTCGAGTAGGTAAACGATAACAAAGATAATTTCTTAAGTGACATGCTATCATAATCTTGATCAATACAATTGTAAAGCATATGTAATGAATGCAGCGATTCAAAGCAATGGTAAAGATAATGACTAAACAATTGAATCATATAGCAAAGACTTTTCATGAATAGTACTTTCAAGACAAGCATCAATAAGACTTGCATAAGAGTTACTCATAAAGCAATAGATTCTTAGTAAAAGGCATTGAAGCAACACAAAGGATGATTAAGTTTCAGCAATTGCTTTCAACTTGTAACATGTATATCTCATGGATAATTGTCAACACAAAGCAATATAACAAGTGCAATAGGTAAACATGTAAGAATCAATGCACAGTTGACACAAGTGTTTGCTTCTAAGATAGAAAGAAGTAGGTAAACTGACTCAACAATAAAGTAGAAGAATGGCCCTTCGCAGAGGGAAGCAGGGATTAAATCATGTGCTAGAGCTTTTTAAGTTTTGAAATCATATAGAGAGCATAAAATTAAAGTTTTGAGAGGTGTTTGTTGTTGTCAACGAATGGTAGTGGGCACTCTAACTACCTCATCAAACAGACTTTCAAAGAGCGGCTCCCATGAAGGACGTTATCTCTACCAGCAAGGTAGATCATCCCTCTTCTCTTTTGTTTACACATGTATTTTAGTTTTATTTATGGTTGACACTCCTCCCAACCTTTTGCTTACACAAGCCATGGCTAACCGAATCCTCGGGTGCCTTCCAACATTCACATACCATGAAGGAGTGTCTATTTGCAAAATTAAGTTGCTTACCGATGAATCGAGCAAAACATGTGAAGAGAATTATTAATGAAGGTTGATTAATTGGGGGTCGGGAACCCCGCGCCGACTCTTTTTGCAAAATTATTGGATAAGCGGATGAAGCCACTAGTCCATTGGTGAAAGCTGCCCAACAAGATTGAAAGATAAAACACCACATACTTCCTCATGAGCTATAAAACATTGACACAAATAAGAAGTAATAAAGTTTTGAATTGTTTAAAGGTAGCACATGAAGTAATTTACTTTGGAATGACAGAGAAATACCATGTGGTAGGTAGGTATGGTGGACACAAATGGCATAGTTTTTGGCTCAAGGATTTGGATGCACGAGAAGAATTCCTCTCAATACAAAGCTAGGCTAGCAAGGCTGTTTGAAGCAAACTCAAGTATAAAACGGTGCAGCAAGACTCACATATGAACATATTGCAAGCATTATAAGACTTTACATCGTCTCCTTGTTGTTCAAACACCTTAACCAGAAAATATCTAGACTCTAGAGATCAATCATGCAAACCAAATTTTAACAAGCTCTATGTAGTTATTCATTAATGAGTACAAGGTACATGATGCAAGAGCTTAAACATGATCTATATGAGCACAACAATTGCCAAGTATCACATTATTCAAGACATTATACCAATTACCACATGCGGTATTTTCTGTTTCCAACCGTATAACAACGAACGAAGCAGTTTCAACCTTCGCCATGAACATTAAAAGTAAAGCTAAGAACATATGTGTTCATACGCAACAGCGGAGCGTGTCTCTCTCCCACACAAGCATGATGGAGCAGATTTTATTCAAACACAAACAAAAATAAAAGCACACAGACGCTCCAAGTAAAGTACGTAAGATGTGACCGAATAAAAATATAGTTTCAAGAGAAGAAACCTGATAAGTTGTCGATGAAGAAGGGGATGCCTTGGGCATTCCCAAGCTTAGATGCTTGAGTCTTCTTAAAATATGCAGGGATGAACCACGGGGGCATCCCCAAGCTTAGACCTTTCACTCTTCTTGATCATATTGTATCATCCTCCTCTCTTGACCCTTGAAAACTTCCTCCACACCAAACTCAAAACAAACTCATTAGAGGGTTAGTGCATAATCAAAAATTCACATGTTCAGAGGTGGCACAATCATACTTAACACTTCTGGACATTGCTCAAAGCTACTGAAAGGTAATGGAACAAAGAAATCCATCCAACACAGCAAAAGAGGCAATGCGAAATTAAAGGCAGAATCTGTCAAAACAGAACAGTTCGTAAAGACGAATTTTAAAGAGGCACCAGACTTGCTCAGATGAAAATGCCCAAATTGAATGAAAGTTGCGTACATATCTGAGGATCACGCACGTAAATTGGCAGATTTTTCCGAGTTACCTACAGATAATCATACCCAAATTCGTGACAGCAAGAAATCTGTTTCTGCGCAGTAATCCGAATCTAGTATCAACCTTACTATCAAAAACCTTACTTGGCACAACAAATGAAATAAAATAAAGATAAGGAGAGGTTGCTACAGTAGTAACAACTTCCAAGACTCAAATATAAAACAAAATTGCTGTAGTAAAATAAACACATGGGTTATCTTCCAAGAAGTTCTTTCTTTATAGCCATTAAGATGGGCTCAGCAATTTTAACGATGCACTCGCAAGAAATAAGAGTTGAAGCAAAAGAGAGCATCAAAAGCAAGTATGAAACAAATTTAAGCCTAACATGCTTCCTATGCATAGGAATCTTGTAAATAAACAAATTCATGAAACATGATGCAACAAGCATAAAAAGATAAAACAAGTGCAGCTTCAAGATTTTCAGCAAAAAGAGAGGTGTTTTAGTAACATGAAAATTTCTACAACCATATTTTCCTCTCTCATAATAATATCCAAGTAGCATCATGAGCAAACTCAACAATATAACTATCAAATGAAACATTCTTATCATGAGTCTCATGCATAAAATTATTACTACTCCCAACATAAGCATAATCAATTTTATCAGTTGTAGTGGGAGCAAATTCAACAAAGTAGCTATCATCAAATATAGGAGGCATATTGTAATCATAATTAAATTTATCCTCCATAGTAGGTGGCACCAAAAGACCACTATCATTATAATCATCATAAATAGGAGGCAGAGTATCATCAAAGAAAATTTTCTCCTCAATGCTTGGGGGACTAAAAATATCATGCTCATCAAAACCAGCTTCCCCAAGCTTAGAACTTTCTATATCATTATCAACAATGGTGTTCAAAGCGTTCATACTAATATCATTGCTACTAGCATGCAAATAAGGTTCCATAGGTTTTTTAATTTTCGCATCAAATAATCCATGTCTTAACTCAGGAAATAGAATAAAAAGCTCATTGTTGTCCATTATGCCTTACTACTGTAAACAAGAAACAAAAAGATGCAATTGCAGGATCTAAAGAAAATAGCTTCGAGCACTTACAACGGCAACAGAAAAGTACTTAGTTACCTGGGACCGGAGTATGAGTGCCTTTTACCTTTCCTCCCCGACAACAGCGCCGTGAAAAGTGCTTGATGTCTACGGGTGCTTCTATTCTTGTAGACAGTGTTGGGCCTCCAAGAGCAGAGGTTTGTAGAACGAGCAACAAGTTTCCCTTAAGTGGATCACCCAAGGTTTATCGAACTCGGGGAGGAAGAGGTCAAAGATATCCCTCTCAAGCAACCTCCGCAATCACGATACAAGAAGTCTCTTGTGTCCCCAACACACCTAATACACTTGTCGGATGTATAGGTGCACTAGTTCGGCGAATAGATAGTGAAATACAAGTGGTATGAATGAATATGAGCAGTAGTAACGGCGCCGTGAAAAGTGCTTGTCTGGCGTGCGCTTGATGGTAGTAATATTGCAGGAAGTAAAGATGCAGTAAAACAGTAAACAAGCGATGATTGCAGTATATGGAAACAAGGCCTAGGGAATCATACTTTCACTAGTGGACACTCTCAACATTGATCACATAAATAAATAAGTTCTCTTCCTTTGTGCTACATATACTCTTGTTTGATAATGAACACCATTCGTTGTGTAGGGCTACGAGAGCACCTCAATGCCGGAGTTAACAAGCTCCACAACATTCGACATTCATATTTAAGTAACCTTTAGAGCATAATAGATCTTTGCAATTTAAACCGAGTACTAACATAGCATGCACACTGTCACCATCACACTACGAAGGGGGAATAAATCACATCAATACTATCATAGTAATAATTAACTCCATAACCTACAAGAGATTATGATCATAACCTACGCCAAGTACTATCATAGTAATACTATCATAGTAATAATTAACTCCATAACCTACAAGAGATTATGATCATAACCTACGCCAAGTACTACACGATGCACACACTGTCACCATTACACCGTGAAGGAGGAATAGACTACTTTAATA
Source organism: Lolium rigidum (assembly GCF_022539505.1). Classification (NCBI taxonomy): domain Eukaryota; kingdom Viridiplantae; phylum Streptophyta; class Magnoliopsida; order Poales; family Poaceae; genus Lolium; species Lolium rigidum. Next base: position 100,223,955 of record NC_061508.1, on the reverse strand, counting down.
ACATCACAAGAGTAGCACATAGACTAATAGTGATACAAAACTCATATGAATCTCAATCATGTAAGGCAGCTCATGAGATCATTGTATTGAAGTACATAGGAGAGAGATTAACCACATAGCTACCGGTACAGCCCTTAGCCTCGATGGAGAACTACTCCCTCCTCTTGTGAGACAGCAGCGTTGATGAAGATGGCGGTGGTGTCGATGGAGGAGCCTTCCGGGGGCACTTCCCTGTCCCGGCGGCGTGCCGGAACAAAGACTCCTGTCCCCCAGATCTTGGCTTCGCGATGGCGGCGGCTCTGGAAGGTTTCTCGTACCGTGGTTTTTCGTATCGAGGTTTTAGGTCAGGGACCTTTAAATAGGCGAAGAGGCGGAGTCGGAGGGCTGACGGGGCGACGACACAGTAGGGGGGCGCGCCCCCCCCTCTGGCCGCGCCAGGGTGGCGTGTGGGGCCCCCAGGGCTCCCCTTTGGTGGCTCTCGGGTGTTCTGGAAGCTTCGTGGGATTTTAAGATCTTGGGCGTTGATTTCGTCCGATTCCGAGAATATTTCCTTACTAGGATTTCTGAACCAAAAACAGCGAGAAAACAACAACCTGGCCCTTCGGCATCTCGTCAATAGGTTAGTTCCGGAAAACGCATCAAAACGATGTAAAGTGTGTATAAAACATGTAAGTATCATCATAAAAGTAGCATGGAACATAAGAAATTATAGATACGTTTGAGACGTATCAGTCACTCTCCTACGGCTTACCACCAATATCATGAGGCAAAGGTGATGGGATTTGTAGCATAGAAAACAAACAAAATTCCTACCGCGAGAACGCAATCCAAGCCAAGATGCAATCTAGAAGACGGTAGCAACGAGGGGATGAACGAGACTAACCCTTGAAGATTTCCAAAGCCTACGAGATTAGATCACTTGCCGCTTTCAAAAGCGCGTAGAAGATCTTGACGGTGCCACAATCGGGCAGCACCTCCGTACTCGGTCACACGCACGGTGTTGATGAAGACGACGTCCTCCTCCCCGTTCCAGCGGGCAGCGGAAGTAGTAGATCCTCCTCGGAATCCCAACAGCACGACGACGTGGTGGTGGTGGTGGTGGAGAACTCCGGCAGGGCTTCACCTAAGCGTATGCGGGAGAGGTGGTTGAGGAGGAGAGGCTAGGGTTTGGGGAGAGGGGGGTGGTGCGGCCAACTCATGGCTTAAGGGTGGCCGGCCCCCTCCCCTTGGCCCTCATTATATAGGTGGAAGCCCCAAGAGTTGTAGTCCAAGTCTTCGAATAAGACCCCAACACCAAAACCTACCTTTGGTGGGAAACCTACTCAAGATGGGAGTCCCACTCAAGGTGGGATTCCCAACTTTCCTTGAGGGAGGGTGGCCGGCCACCTCAGGTGGAGCCCACCTGGGACTCCTCCCTTAGGGTTTGGCCGGCCAAGCTTGTGGAGTCCCTCCGGGACTCCACCTTCCATAGTGCCTTTCTTCCGGACTTTTCTAGAACCTTCTAGAACCTGCCATAAATGCACCGGATCATTTCCAAACTTGGAATATGACTTCCTATATATGAATCTTATTCTCCGGACCATTCCGGACCTCCTCGTGATGTCCTGGATCCTATCCGAGACTCCGAACAAAACTTCGAACTCCATTTCAGATTCCATATCTACTCAAACGACATCAAACCTTAAGTGTGTCACCCTACGGTTCGCGAACTATGCAGACATGGTTGAGACTTCTCTCCGACCAATAACCAATAGCGGGATCTGGAGATCCATAATGGCTCCCACATATTCAACGATGACTTAGTGATCGAATGAACCATTCACATACGATACCGATTCCCTTTGTCACACGATATTTTACTTGTCCGAGGTTTGATCATCGGTATCTCTATACCTTGTTCAACCTCGTCTCCTGACAAATACTCTTTACTCGTACCGTGGTATGTGGTCTCTTATGAACCATTCATATGCTTGCAAGCTAATTAGACGACATTCCACCGAGAGGGCCCGGAGTATATCTATCCGTCATCGGGATGGACAAATCCCACTCGTTGATCCATATGCCTCCACTCATACTTTCCGGATACTTAATCCCACCTTTATAACCACCCATTTACGCGAGTGGCGTTTGATGTAATCAAAGTACCCTTCCGGTATAAGTGATTTACATGATCTCATGGTCGAAAGGACTAGGTAACTATGTATCGAAAGCTTATAGCAAATAACTTAATGACGTGATCTTATGCTACGCTTAATTGGGTGTGTCCGTTACATCATTCACATAATGATATAACCTTGTTATTAATAACATCCGATGTTCATGATCATAAAACTATGATCATCTATTAATCAACAAGCTAGTTATACAAGAGGCTTACTAGGGACTCCTTGTTGTTTACATAACACACATGTATCAATGTTTCGGTTAATACAATTATAGCATGGTATGCAAACATTATCATAAACACAAAGATATATAATAATAACCATTTTATTATTGCCTCTTGGGCATATCTCCAACAAAAGGGACCCAAATGGAATGTAAGTTGATAGGCTACTCATAGGCATCCAGGAGCCGATATGATTTTCTAGAAGCCAATATCGATTATCATTCCATGGGCGACTCCGCTTTGAGCGCATCTCGGGTTAGAGCGCGAGTTGGGCACATAGCAACACTAAGCGTGACCGGCTTACCAAGCTTGTGAGGTCACACACTTAAAAGGATGGGACTGGTTGGAGAATATCCGGTTGACACGAAACCTAGTCAGACGGAACCGAACTGGACACGGACAAGAAGGTCGGCTGAACCCAAGTGGCTAGGGTTAAGGTTTTGGGGTGCGGGAAACCTGAGTTGTCCCCTCACCCACTCCTTATATAAGGGGTGGACTGGAGCGGGAGGGAAATTAAGGAGCTTCCCGCGCATGCCTCCACCTACCTGTCCTCGACGAAGAACCAGAGACTATGAAAGGACAAGATGCCACCTAGAGGGGATGAATATGTGTTTTAAAAACAAATACGGATTTATCTTGTAAGAATGCGAAATTAAACAAACGTTTATTTTACAAGCACAAAACTTAAACAAGTTAGGTTCAACTAGGTGCACCAAGAACAACTTAAACTTAAACCTAAATAATTTCCATTCCATACCTGCTCCTTTTCACCCATTCCGTGCCATTGCAAAAATCTTGTATCATGTATAACTTCTTCGTTCACTAGGCGTTTTTCCTAGCCAAAAAAGATTTTTGTTCACGCTCAACATATAAAAAGTTTGATGGGAAAAGCGTCACGTCTTAATATTTTTCGTTCTCCCCGTTAGATGCCCAACATGTTACCCTTCATTTGTCCTCGGCAGTATACCCATTCTACAACAGACAACTCCACCGAACATCCTTTTTATGAACTAGCCTGCTGATGAAATCATTCGCATTTCTTCTGTTATAGATTCTTCGTTTCATGCCTCAGGACTTAACTGATGCATACATCACAAAAGATAAACACGGAGACTCTGTTTCTCCAAGAAGCTTGGTTGAGCGACAGTTAGCTCAACCATCTAGGTAAGCAGAACGTTCCGTGCCCAGCGAATCGATTGACTAGCACAACTGTGGAAACCAAACTAACAGCAATTCCAACCTAGAAAGCAAAAAGGAACAGAAAAAAGAGAGGGGTCGTTTTCATATGCGACGTATTCTGTTACTTGGAGAAAACACGCTGTAGATCTAAAAAAAAGAGAAAACACGCTGTAGACAATGTTTACTGAACAAGGTAACTGTAATGAATATTTAAAAACATTTACCCTACAGATTCTTACTCCCTCCGGACTGATTTAATTGACGCGGGAGTGCACAGGTACTAGCTCAATACCTACTGATGTTTGCATCGATTAACCACGTACAGAGGTAGTACAAAGTAATTGGGATTATATAATAACAAGGCTAAATTTAAAACATCTTAATAAGGAGTTAATTTATAATGTATTCTTGTGTGATGTAACTGCTAAAGACCGTCACACACCCTAATTTCTTTGGCAGTAAAACAGAACTACTGCTTCAAATAGCAAAAATAAAACTTCTAGCATTGGTCTTCTTTTTTAGAATAATTCCGGCACGTGAATTGCAGGTTCTAGAAATTTCTTGATGAAATCTTGCTGTCATAGATTGGTTGGAATGACACAGCAGTCTTCAAGAATATATTGACTTATCATTTGGTCAAGGATAAAGAAGATATCACTATCAGATCGCTTTGAGCTGATCTCATTGTACTCTGAATTGTTCCTAAGCTGTCAACATGTGTCATTCACAGCGAACTTACAAAAGATGGATATTCTAAAGCTCTTCAATCTGAAACTAACTTTCAGAATTCACATATTTGGCAGTTTTATTATACAGTATAAGCGATAATCACATAATATGATCTGAACAGAAGTACATCAGCAAGGTACTCAGCTTGCGAAGGCATTTGCTACTTATTTGTCCAGTTAAATATGATCAGAACAGAAGTACATCAGCAAGGTAACTACATCAGCGAACTCAGCAGCACCCTAGTATAGTGCTCAAATGAGCTCCTCTCAGTACTGCCAAATTCTAACAGTCATCATCTCAGGGATGTGTATAAACACCCACACAAAGCATATTTCCCTTGAGAATACTTCAAGCAGCGATACATTAACGACTCAGGGTGTCAAATTTTCCTTATATGTTCCAGAAAATCCCCAGCTAATTTCCTCAACTCCGTCAGAAACTGCCCTGATTGAACAGTGCTAGTGGTCTCGGTCGGCGACACCGTGGCAACGAGAACGAAATTCTCACCATTCCCAACATCTATTTCATACAACTCAGAGAAGACCTGGCGAAGAACATCGATCAGCGCTTTGTAGAAGGATCCATCAGCAGCAGGAGGGATCACATTCAGCACCAACACTCCATGCTGATGCAGAATCCTGCGTGCAGCAGCAAGGATGCTTCCATGAGCCATCTCCAGCGGCGGCGCGCTCACGCCACACATAGCATCGGAGGAGTCAAGATCCACCATGACCGCACTGAAGTTTGTCGTATCAGGCTCCTCTCGACGCGCAAAATCCTGAATCACTTGAATAGCATCGCCGACACGGACACGAAGGAACTCATCCTCCACCAGCCCAAAGTAGTTCCTCGCGACGTCTAGGACAACGCAATCAGCCTCGACGCCGAGAACATCGAAGCCAAGTCCCATTCTGATGGACATTGGAAGAGCTCCACCACCAAGGCCAGCACAGAGACACCTTGGCATTGCACCTGACCGGACGATCTCCTCCGCGGATGAGGCGATCACTGCGAGGCCGGCAACCATGGCCTGGAGGTAAGGCTGGAGCAGCTGTCCACCCACCTGCGGCTGTAACGACCTACCAAGCCCCTCGTCCAATGCTTCCAACAACGGAGAAGAATCAGAAGCAGCGGCGGACGATGGTCGAGCAAGGCGCACCTGGGTCTGTACAAGGCACGGCGTGCGCTTGAAACGCAGCCTCCGGCGCAGCTCGGCCGGAGCAGGGGCGCAGTCGACGGTCACGTCCTCGACGAGCATCTCGCCGACGACCGGGCCGGCGACGGCGTGGACGGGAACAAGCCGGAGGAGATCGTCGTGGAAGGAGAGCAGGGGGACGTCAGGGATGCGATTGCCCCCAAATGCAGCACGGGGGCAGAGAGACAGGAGGAGCGGGAGGAGCCGCGCGTGGGCAGGATCCGGGTCCGGGCGGGCGGCGGCGCAGGAGAAGACCAGAGGGGAAGGCGCGGAGAGCTCGGGGCCGACGAGTATGAGGCGGGAGAACGGGCACTGCGACTGGGAGGAGAGGAGGAGGTGGACCTGCCCGGCGCGGGTGGAGAAGATCCAGTCGCGGTGCCGGCCCGCCGGGACGAGCATCGCTGCCGTGCGTGGGGCGGGCGGAGACGGCGCCGCGGGGAGAGGGGCGTCGAGGACGGCCACCCGGAGGTACTCCGCGTGGTCGCCGTCGCCGTCGCCGTAAGGGTTGGAGGCGTCGTGGAGGAGAGGGTTGGGGAAGGAAAATGTGACGAAGCGGGAGGGCTCGATGAGCTGCAGCCGGCCCAGCTCCGAGCACAACGACATCGGACGCAGCCGCTCAGGTTGCCGCCGGCCGCCGGCCGCCGGCGTGAGGGCTTTGCGGCGGCGCGTCAAGTGGGGGATCCGGCGACCCCTCGCAAATGGTGGGACTGCCTCTCTCTATGCTTCCTGGGACCAACTGGTCAGTAACAAGTGCAGGCTAACTGCCCTAGAAATTCGAAAATCCACTTCTCAAAAATGTTGGTACACAAAGTTTCACGAAAAAAACTGAGACCTGCGTATAAAAGATAATTTTTGGGTGCTCCAAAATAGCTTCTCACGAGACATTTTTAAAAATCTTTTTACACAGGCACAATTTTTCTTTGGCGTAACTTTGTGTGCAAATATAGAATGTATGTGTACCTAGGAATTTTTTTTTCAGATTTTTATACATTTTAAAATGCATTTTTCATAATGGGTGCATCTAGACCTATGAGCCAAGACACCTATGTCCAAATCTAGAAATTCTGTATATGCTCTCTGCATGTTCTGATCTTGTTTTTGTTTTCATCTGATTTCTTTTCCAGTGCTGTTTCGATGATTTGCTTAGTGATCAAAGCTAAATCATACCATTGATGCACTTGTTTCCGTTGAACTAATCAGAAAATTTATACTCCGTACCATTTATGCAATCAAATTGGTAGTGCTGTATAGCGTATAGTACCATAATTTTTTGGAAGAAAATAAATTATGCAATCAAATTGGTAGTGCTGTATAGCGTATAGTACCATAATTTTTTGGAAGAAAATAAATTATGCAGATCAATCGCAGGGCACAGAGATTCATGAACAAGTGAAAGTATGATTTCTTCATTTAGAATCTGCAGCAAGCTGCACAGTGACATCAGGGTATGTGACAAAGCGTTACATCAGACAACAATGACATGTACATGGGAGCAGAAAATCTGGGTTGGGCATATATGTAGATTGAACAGAAAACATGATCAGAACTACAAGACTACAGCGGAGACAAGACACGGGTTCCTGATGTTCATGTTCACTCAATCTCAAAATTTCAGAGCCTTAAGTTATATTGAACTATCATATAGGCATCTGTATTCATGAGACTGACCGAGAAAAATGTCAGTCACTACATTGGCCATTCAAACAGTCACCAGTCACAACTGCTTCACAAGTTCTCAGTTACCAAGGTTGACCCCCGTCTGAGCTGCTGCAGGCTTGGTTGGGTAGAAAGCCATCTCCAAAGTCACCAACCAATCTCATTTGCATTTCTTCCTGTGGAGAAAGAATCCTGATGCACCGTACGCAATTCAGAAAATCCCTGCACATGAAATTCTTCGTATCAGCGTATCTCAAATAGGCAGATTAAGAGAGTGAATAAATGAGCGTATAAACAATGCAGCAGAATGTGCTGAATTGATTCCAGAGTGTCTCTGGGTTTTCTTTTACAGATGAAATATTCGGTTGAATTTAGAAAATATCCTAAGCCTCTCACTATACTCATCAAACTAACTTTTATCTCTGAGTAGTTTCTTCACATTTCAAGAAAGCCATGCTAGTTAGTTTCGAGTACGCAAATGCAAAACAATCTCATGGAGTTTTACTTACTCCCATGGGTCATCACCGACTAGTAGAACATCCTTCTCATGATCTTCATACACTAGTTTCCAGCCGACTCTACTTTGATCACCAAGCTGTCCCTCGATACCAAACATCCGCGCAATGTCATGCTTCAGTTCATCATATCCAGAATATCGGTTCATGTCAATAGATCTCCCAACAGCACCACGTTTGTGCACCTGTATATAATACTTTGGTCAGCAAAGAGCTTACTGCAAGAGTGAGACTGTACACTCAAATGAATACAGAAACACGTACGGTAAGAGCCTAAGGGTAATCTCTCTTTTTTTGCGATAAAAGGGTAATCTCTTCTAATATTACTAATTGTTGACTCTCTGTACAGAGTAAAGTAAGCATATAAAATTCTAAGGAAATCATTTTGCAAGGAAGTTAGGTAGCAAATTCTATACACGTCTAAAGAAAATCTAGCACTATAGTATATTCTACAAGGTGAAATAGTTCATTTCTTCTCCATACTGAAGTATTCCCTAGCAGCATACTATACAGAAGGAAAAAAAAAAGGGCCTATGACTAACGGGTGTATGAAACTGGAGTTGGTAGCCAGGGGATTTATGTCCAAATTTGGGTGGCATTCATGTAACAGGCTATGTGAATTTTCTCCTCTTGTTTCATGGCTTGCCATTGGCCTAGACTTTCTAACAAAAACTATGGCTGCGTGCATCAACTATCTAAGAAACACCCTGGTGTAAATTGTGAGATGACATACTGGAGCAGAAATAGCACACCTTAGTATAGGTTCGCATGCGTTGTTGTGCAGGAGCCGGTGCCCGGGAATTTCTGTTTAAGAACGTGGGATCATTGATTGCAGAATCTATAGAATTGAATCCCATGTCAGCAACTCCAAATGAATGCGAAATCATTGAAGAGGATAACTCTTGTTGAGAATCCTTGGATGAAATGTAGTTAGAAATGCCAGTTCCAGCCATCTGATCCATGAATTTATCATTTTCAATGCTGTTTGCAAGCAAGGCATCTGCATGAAGTGGTAAGCCCAGTTGACCGTCAATGTTCACCCGAAATAAAAGGTTATTTGTTGGATCTGTAACTTCAAACTCACTCTCTGGAGCTGTGTCCCTCAACAGGTGATGCTGATCAAAGGATGATGATTGAAAGTTTTGTTGCAATGATCCATCAGCCTGAGAAAGGCAAACTGAAGTAGCTGAAGAGGACGTGTCCAAGTAATCCATGTGGGGATTGTTGTTGTTGTAGTCTCGTCCAGTAGCTGGCCCTTGTTCAGTTATCTTAGGAATCATTATTGTTGGTTTTACACTCTGGTAAGGCTTCTCCTGTTCAATTGTAGAACCCAACACAACAGATGATTGAGATGTTTTTGCTGCAGTTAGTAAACTCTGGTTCCTGGAGCTACTTGGGATGGACTGCAGAAGAACATGATTAGTGTTGGTGGATGGCGATGTTGACGAAGAGGGAACATTATCGGTCTTCAGTGACTGCATTCCACCAGCCGCATTCAAAGAGCTAGCACCCATGGAGGTAACAATATCTGATTTTGCAACAGGAATGGTACTCCCAGGCGAATCTTGAACAAGTTGGTGAGGTTGAGCCTTTTGTTGTGTTGGGTATTGCATAGTGCTGCCGTTATGTAAACTAACAGTTTGGGTAGCTGCTTGCATACATTGCTGATGATTTGAGTGAGAATTTACCATTTGTTGCTGCAAATCGAAAAGCATTTTCTGCTGTTCAAAGGTCAGATGTTGCTGCTGTGGCTCTAGAGCCTTTAATAGTTGAAGTTTCATTTGATGATCAAATAGTTGTGTATTCATGTTTGCATCACTGGACACAGGAACAGGTTGTGTCTTCATTTTTTGCTGCTCCTGCACTGATTGTTGAACCTGCTGATGATGTTGAGGTTGTTGCTGTTGTAACTGCTGCTGCAGATGTGGTTGCTGTTGCTGCTGAATCTGAATTTGCTGAAGGCCTCCCTGAAAGACAGCATGACTCTGGACCAGAGGCTGCTGTTGCTGGAGTTGAGCCTGAAGAGTCACTTGAGGCTGCTGGAACTGAGCTTGGACAGCATGTTGAGGTTGTGTGATGTTTAAGTTTGCCTGGCTGCCTTGCACTGATTGAGTAACCCCATGCTGCTTCTGGTCGGATTGGCGGTCTTGATCTACCTTCTGTGGTACCATAATACTTCCCAGTTGATTTGGTGTAGCTATAGCTTTCGCTAACTGTTCTGTGTGTAGGTTTTGCTGAGGTAGCAGTGAGGTGTTGAACTGGATATTGTTTTGTTGCAGGAATTGGGGCTGGAAGCTGATTTGCCTTACATCAGCTGCAGACAAATTTTGCACATGTTTGCCAGCTAATGAGTTTAGCAACTCTGGTTGCATTACTGTGCCTGCGAGCGACAAGTTCTGTTGCATGTTCATCCACTGAAGTGACTGAACTAAATTTAGACCAGGCATTATACTGTTCTGAGTGTTCATATCTTTCTTGTAAATATCCTCACCAAGCCATGGCATGGTCCTCTTAAAAAGATTATCCATTTCAGAAGTCTCGTCATCTGCGGATATAGTTTTGTTATTATTACAAAAACTGAGTTAACGAGTTATAAAGCAGAGGACTAACTATAATTACCTAGTTAACCGCTAAAAGGATACACAGTTGGGAATTTTTGGTGATACAATTAAGATAACATGTAATATTCATGAAAAAAGTGGAACTGCAGCTCCATCGTTACCTATCATCCCAGGTTGTCTTGGGCGCTTTGCTGTGAATAATGGCGTGGGATAGATGAAGAATGGAGCGATGACAGGCTCTATGTCCCATAAGGAAACCCTGGTACGCCTTTCACTTGGTGCTGCTTCATCCCATGCGACCTGCACATACATATACTTACCTCAGCAAAACTAGAAGATATGGCTTGCCAGTTTGGCAGCTTTATTTTTATGGATCAGATCAAACCTGAACATTGCGCCACTGAGAGCCTTTCCACCTTACAGGATCCAGATCACTTACGCCAGTTATCGTACCCATGTACCTGCACACAAGTATCACAATTTACAAATTTTTACAAAAATATTTCATGTACTCCATCCGTCCCATGAAAGTCGTCTGAGATTTGTCAAAATCTGGATGTATGTAGACACTGTTTAGTATATAGATACATCTAAATTTTGACAAATCTCAGACGAATTTCATGGGACGGAGGGAGTATAAAACTTCACACGCCAAAAAGCATGAATATATGCACCAAGTTCAAATGAAGCAAACTATATTTAAAAAAAAGATACACAACAAACTCAAAGATATTTTTGAAGTGACCTTGCATTAAGAAAGACATTCTTGTTCCAGACTCTTCAGTTTTAAACATCATTAGGTTGCATATAGAAACTATACCTTCTTGTTCCAGACTCTTCAGTTTCAAACATCATTCTAAACCTCATGCCAAGAGATAATTGGTTGCCATAGACTGCCTTCTGGTACTTGGCAAAAGGAATCACAAATTCTGAAGGACTGGCTCTGAAGAAAAAAAAAATAGTCCAACTGAAAGTCTTAGTATAGCACTTACTCACATCACAAACCCGCAAAGGATGGTATTCACCTTGGATTATAGAATATTGTGAACTGGCTGTTATTTGCTGCTGCATGGGCTGCAGCAGCAAGAACACCGATATGCATGCTATCACTAGACAAGACAGACGATGAGAGGTTAGTAGGCTGCCTATTTGCTCGTCTGATCCCCAAGAGGAGTTGCTGTTTTGTATCCCTACCATCACAAGAGCAAGAATTAATTTCCTGGTTACCTTTACAAATAGGTTGATTCATTACCAAGTCAGGAAACAGCCGACTGTCCAACAAATAAATAGAGACCCTCGGCATCAACATTTTACCTAATAAATAGAACTGAATCACCAGCAAGAAGTCTCTTTCCACTGATAAATAGGCTCCAGCCAGTAGTCAGGAGATGCCTTTTAGGCTGGCCTGGTGAAAAGGAAGAGAACCAATCATAGAAAATTAGTGTACTTTTCCTTTTAAAGAAATTCATATAAATATTAGTGGATTGGAACAGTGTATTTTATCATGAAGGAACATAGCAGGTTGATAAATTAAAAAATTAAGAACTGAAAGCTCTTGACTAACTTCCATCAGCTTTTATTCATGCGGTCAAGTGGAACTAAAAGAACATTTGACTTGCCTCTAAATATATGGCGGAATGTCCAAATAGTATCATGCAAATCCCGGGCCTGAAGTTCCTGAGCAGGAGGTTGCAATGAAAAGTCCTACACATAGTACAGGTCAAACAAATTAGAAGAAACCAAATGACAATCAACACATCTTCTTGCACCAGAAGTAAACTATGCTTACAAGACGAGGGAAAATCCTCTCTGCAGCACGCCGTGGCACAGAGAATCCTCCATGAGTGCTAGTATCACTCGCGGTCAATGTTTTACAAAAGAATTCTGTCTGTGGCCTGTTTTGTTTCATCGCAAGCTCTGATGCCAGCAATATCTCCTTGTCGCACTGTGTCACCTAGCAGTTCCAATTCCAAAATCATTTTTCAGGCAAGAATCCTAAAATCACGGCAGTACTGGTAGACCACGTAATCAAATGATCTCACTGAACTTCAGGAAGTGTGACCTACATTGCTAACTGGTTGGAGAGTAATTCGAGCATAAACTTCATCCGTGTCAGGGTCAGCCTGTCAAGTATTTGTCGAGAGACGTGTCACGCTAAAAGGTTCAGTCATGTGCATAAAGAGCACTGATGTCTACTTAGTGGTGTTTGTTCAAAGTGGTCAGGATTACCTGCATAGTGACACTGTGGAGGATGCATATTAGCTTTGATGGAAGATTTGGATAGCTTGGAATCTGTGCGTCTGCATCCTTTCGCATAGATGCTGCCACCTGAAAATGGGTATCAAGGAATAAGGATATTTCTTTGCCGTTGAACTGCAGGCCATTTGCACGTAAAATTGCAAATTAGCAAGTGGTTTTGCTTTTGCTTTTCTTTTCTTTTCGAAATGGGAGCTTAGCCCCAGACTCTGCATCGAATCGATGCACACAGCCTTAATTTTCATTGCAAGTGGTTTTGCTAACAGTGTGATTCTAACAGACCCTCCACTAAACTGTACACAGAAAACATGTAGTATGACTTCTATGGAACTCTACATGAAATCAGAAGCATCCATCTATCTAAGGTAAGCAGTTGATTCTTTCGTAGTTCTGGTCCAACATGATAGAGACAGACAATCGGAGTATCAGGTGAGTTCCCCATCAGAGTCTGATAACACTGTCACGGATATGATCAAGCATGAACCAAACAGACAGAGGAGGTGCATGTCCACAGAGCTGAAAGCTGAAACAGGGCAAGACCAAAACTCCAATCCAGTTCCCAAATTTCTCATCTTCTTTTCTGAAAAGAAAACCCCCCAATTTCCCCTGCACTACTGCAGAATAGTTCACCGAAACAAAAACGAATTTATCTCTCTCAAGAACGAAAGGAGAGCATTTGTTGCATTGGGAAGGGGAGAGTCTGCTCAAGAACCAGGTGTTGAACTGCCGACGCCGGACAAGAAGATGAAGCGGCCGTGGAACGACAAGCCGGCGGCCACCGCGAGGAGGAACCATCGGCGCGCGAGCACGAGGCGACCAGAAAGGGACAAAGAGAGAGACAGAAGAACAACAGCAAAGGGAACATATTTTCCTCGTCTAAAGGGGGGGAAGGAAAGCAACAGCTTTTTGATCAACACAAGAATCACCGGAAGAAGTAGCAGCGGGGCGGCGGTATACCTGCTCGCTGTGGCCCTGGGGGAAGTAGACGACGAGGCTCCCCGCCGGCGGAAGCGCCACCAGCGGCCCCGCGCACGCGTACCACAGCTCCTGGTTCACCTTGCTCCTCCTCATCGACCCCTCCCCCTCGCCGCCGCCGGAGCTCTCCGGCGCCGCCATCCTACCCGTACCTCCTCCGCCCGGTCACGCCTGACCCTGCCTCCGCCGCCGCCGCCCGGTAGGCATCGCCGGGTCGCCGGCGAGGATGGGAAGGAGGAGGAAAACGGAGCAGCCCCCGAGGAGAGAAAAGACTCGGCAATATAATACTAGTGGTGTCGTGCTGTGGCCAGTGGCCTAGCGGAGTTCCGGAGCTTACTGGCTACTGTACTGTTGCATTTGTTTGTTAATCAGTTGATTCCCTTGTTAAACTTGGCTAGTACTGTACTGCTGGCTTTGATCATTAGTTCATTGATTAGCTCGCACGGGTGCAGGATAACTGTTTTTTTCCCGAGAATCAGGCGCACACGGGCGGAATGCATTTGATTCCTTTGCGTAATCAAGCTTTTTAAAGCGCCTTGTAGTTAAAATTCAAAATTATTTCACTACATTGACACGAGATGTATCTACTATGACACGTAGTTTCAAGGCTAAATTCGATTTAACTAAAAGTGAAAGCTACTTTTATGAAATTTGGACACTGAAAACTAATCTGCAGACCGAATTCATAATATTTTTTGAATGCGCACAACGCGTGCGGAAAACACGGGCATCGTCATAGTTTGAACCATATATGGTCAGTAGGGCCATGTGTAAATACTTCAACGCCTGATCAAGACAAGGTTATGTGTAAAGCTTTTTAGTCAAAGTGCTCTTTCCCGTTTTGTTGTTGCATTTATCAGGCGTAGAAGATTAGGTGAGTACGCGGTTTAAAAAGAAATGTATTTCTTTTTTCTTCTTCAACTTTATGCTTGTAAACTTAATTTGCAATGGATGCAAGCAGAAAATTCTACGAGTTGGAAACAAAGTTTTGCATACTGACAAGCTAGTAAGCTACACGAGAAAAACACTCCGAGAAAGAAGTAAGTTTAATCTTCACGTTGCTCTTCTTGCCTCTTCTATTTTGACTCATTGGCTTTCTCTAACAGCAAAACTGCAAGCACGGTAACAATAGAGAGCGGGTGTTGAGGAAGGTAATCAAAAGGATCCTGGCAAACAATTCATGTTACTCGTCTTTAGTTTGCTAACTAATACTAGGAGGCGCTGATGGAGCCTCATGAACAATAAACAATGAATTGTTCTGTCCGCAACTCCTATTGAGCGACTCAATTAATGTGTGAAAAGGGCAAACGCTTAATCAACTACTCCTACATGTTTATTTATATAACCTGCTAGGTATTTTTCTCCAAGGATACCACGGCATTTACATCAAACTTAAAATTATTTTTAACGAATTCGAAAATGCACCAATGTCAGACAAATCAGGTGTAAATGAAAGATATGATTTTTCTGTCAAAATGTGGCCATGTTTGGAGGAATCAAACATGGCATGCTAGGAGAAAATGAAAGTTCAAACACCTACAAGCTACCAATGATCAAAGATGGGTCCAACCAATGAAGGCCATACAAAGAGCGCTCGCATGCAGAACCAATCATTATGTCTTCCAGGACACCTTCAACAAGGAGGGGATGTACACACGATGAAGGTTTCGGATTGAACAACGACAATGGTTCCCGATCGAACCAGTAAATGCTAACTGGAGAATTTCACCCCTATGAGAAGGTACCGATGCACGAGATGACGGTTCATGGCATTGTTCGCTGCAACCAATCATTGGATGTCCAAATCGCCAACAAGAAGGACCACACCTTCAAGAAAAGGGACACCTGTCACGTATCACTATTGCCGGTTCTGACCTTTGAAGGCGAGATCAAGGGTTTTCAAAAATATAGAGCATGAATCACTGCTTGGAACGGCCGAATATCCTTGTCATTGAATCTAATCCAATTAAGTTCAGATCTCATCCACATGCTAAGCCCCCTAGGATGCCAAAAACAACAACAACTCCTCTCGAGCATGTTGCCCCACTACGACGAACACTGTATCAGTACGTTGTATCAAACATGCCATACCATCCAACACTGCTCAACTCCCACATTGCACACATAAACAAGCAAAAGAGGGACTAGTGAGGCACGCCGAGAGAGAGAGAGAGAGAGAGAGAGAGAGAGAGAGAGAGAGAGAGAGAGAGAGAGAGAGAGAGAGAGAGAGAGAGAGAGAGAGAGAGAGAGAGAGAGAGAGAGAGAGAGAGAGAGAGAGAGAGAGAGAGAGAGAGAGAGAGAGAGAGAGAGAGAGAGAGAGAGAGAGGAGAGGGAGAGGGAGAGGGAGAGGGAGAGGGAGAGGGAGAGGGAGAGGGAGAGGGAGAGGGAGAGGGAGAGGGAGAGGGAGAGAGGGAGAGGGAGAGGGAGAGGGAGAGGGAGAGAGGGAGAGGGAGAGGGAGAGGGAGAGGGAGAGAGGGAGAGGGAGAGGGAGAGGGAGAGGGAGAGAGAGAGGGAGAGGGAGAGGGGGAGGGAGAGGGAGAGGGAGAGGAGAGGGAGAGGGAGAGGGAGAGGGAGAGGGAGAGGAGAGGGAGAGGGAGAGGGAGAGGGAGAGGGAGAGAGAGAGGGAGAGGGAGAGAGGAGAGAGAGAGAGAGAGAGAGAGAGAGAGAGAGAGAGAGAGAGAGAGAGAGAGAGAGAGAGAGAGAGAGAGAGAGAGAGAGAGAGAGAGAGAGAGAGAGAGAGAGAGAGAGAGAGAGAGAGAGAGAGAGAGAGAGAGAGAGAGAGAGAGAGAGAGAGAGAGAGAGAGAGAGAGAGAGAGAGAGAGAGAGAGAGAGAGAGAGAGAGAGAGAGAGAGAGAGAGAGAGAGAGAGAGAGAGAGAGAGAGAGAGAGAGAGAGAGAGAGAGAGAGAGAGAGAGAGAGAGAGAGAGAGAGAGAGAGAGAGAGAGAGAGAGAGAGAGAGAGAGAGAGAGAGAGAGAGAGAGAGAGAGAGAGAGAGAGAGAGAGAGAGAGAGAGAGAGAGAGAGAGAGAGAGAGAGAGAGAGAGAGAGAGAGAGAGAGAGAGAGAGAGAGAGAGAGAGAGAGAGAGAGAGAGAGAGAGAGAGAGAGAGAGAGATTCATCATGCTTGAAACTAAATTTACCAACAATGGGTCTTTGATCATTACTCTTTCCCAATGGTATGTTACCATGAGAAAATATGTAGTTATTGGTATTAAGATTGTTGAATTCGTCATAAGCAATTAAATTGAATTTTCTAAATTCATTTGAAGTTGCAGCAATTATGAATTTGAAATTAAAACAAGAGAAATGCTAACTTCACCCGGGCTAAAGCTACTCGCAGGGGCTGACTGGTGGGCCAGTGTCCATGTTGGCTGCCACGCTGACATTGACTGGTCAAAATCGCCAGCGTGGCCAGGGAAGCTCTCTGCCGGCGATCAGACGGCGACGGCGCCGCCGTTCCCGGACCCGCGCGGACGAATTCCTCACGCCACTCGATTCAGCTCGTCGCGGTGAACACACGGGTACCAACGCCGCCCCTAAATCGTCGCCGGAGCAAGTCCGACGGCGAGGTGCTGCGGCGGTGCCCACAGGCCTACGATGCAGGGCATGCTAGAGGATGCTAGAGGAGGAGCGAAGATGCTCGAGAGGGTCGCCGGCTCACCGTGAGCATGTAGGAGGTGTCGGCGAGGCTGATGGATGCTTGCATCACCGGATTTCATGTCGCCGGCTGTCGGAGAGGCGAACTCGTCGGAGACGCCTTCGGGGCCTCCCGCGCTCGATTCCTCCCGTATGTTGGGCTTGTCGAGGATGCTGAGGACGTTGGTGGTCACGGCGGTGGTCGGGGAGGTCTACATCGACGGCAATGGCTGGGGTCCGGGCGTGCTAGGGTTTCCTCCTAAGAAGAAATTGAGCAGAGGAGAAGGAAACCGAAGCTAGGGTTCGTGTGGGGGCTTTTATAGGCGCCAGAACACGCCTCGTCACGCGGCCGATCAAGGAGGGGTTGACAGCAGCGAGGAGAAGGGGCTCACGGCGTCGTGCTGTCGAGCGTGGGTGAGAGGAAGACGAAGCTCGTCTTCTTCGTTCTTATCCCACGAAGGGGTATGATGGGCCGAGCTTGGGCCGTTGCTAGGTCGTGGTGCCGGACCGCACCATGGGCTCCGTTGCTCGGGCTCTACTGGCCGAGTAAGTCCATTTCTCTCCTCTCTTTTCTTATTTCTATTTTTATTTCTTGTTTTGAATTCTGTTTTGAATTCATACTTGAATTATTTTCTATTTTGCGAGTCTTGCTCATTTCATTCATACAAGAATTAGTTCAGTGGTACTACAAATTCTTGAGGGGTGTATTTGCAAATTTAATATGATACTTTAACATTTGTTTATTAATAGTATTGGTATGTGGTTTAAGTCTCCATATGAACATGTATTTGAATGATAGCCTTTGAAAATATTCAGATTGTTTTCTACATGGTATTTTAATGTCACCTTGAAATACTTAGAGTTAATAATACTCTTATCATGGTTTAGTTTTGTTATATGGAAATAAGTGGTTGATAATCACATTATGGTTTTAATTATAAGATGTATCACAAGGTTTCCTCAGTTTTAATAAATGAAGTATAAGATTTTATTACTATGCCATCCTAGGGTTCTAATAATATTCACCTAATGTCAATTGGTTTGAATTTCAATTATGGCCTAGGTTCATATTATGATCACCATAGTGATACATAAACTAGGGTTGAGATATACCCCTAGTTTGTAGAGTTGGGATGCCATCATATTGCATTTGCTAGGGTTTAATCTCCCCTAATCAAGGTAATATGATTACTTGCTTATTTGTTCATGTGCTCCTTTAATTACTAAGAACTTAAGAATTGGTTTTGTCTTATACTAGTAGATTTCTATTATAACTTAATCTATTGTTAAAGTAACTAAAGTTGTTTTAGTTCTTTTTATAGTTAACTTTGATCATATGGATGGATGGTTTCTCACTATATTGAGTATGGAGTTTGAATCTCTAAAGGTTTTCTTGTGGTTCTTCAGTGAAGAATAAGTGGAATGTAAATGTGGTAGAATTATACCCGTGATCACCAAGTGGTTCACAAGTTAAGGTTGGGATCTAAGCCTAGGGTTTTTTATTATTGATCTCCTTATAATTTCATGTGGCTAATGATATCTCGCTTATCCTATTAGGGTTTAAATTATCCTCACATACTTCAAGAGCATGATCATGGTAAGACATGATCCACTTGTTCTCGATATCCTTACCTCAAGTTCTTAGGGTTTATGATCATTACTCAATTTATAATGATCAAGGTTTAGCTTCCTAAATTATTTCTAATGGAATGGGTTCTCACTTCCATGATCAAGTGTTGTCTTGATCAACTAAGCATAATATCTCTCTTATAGTTTCTTAGATGGTCATGGCTATGGTTGCCTCTATAGATTATATCCCAGGAGAATGCCCGAGATATTCACTTAAAGTTCTCTCAAGAAATGTTGGTTTAACCATTTGGATATTTGAATAGATTGAACCGAAATTAGCATGGATGGTCTCTCTCATTTGAGAATGTCTCGGGATAATATCTTAGAGCTTCTCTTAAAGATGATGGTTTGAATACTTGGATGTATCTCCAAGGTTTAGCTCAAGTTTTGTTATTGCTTCTTTAATAATTATCATAGAACTCTCACCTCTCTAGGTTTGATGCTTAATACTTTGGAATAGAGAAGAATATATTCCTTAGTTGGATCTCCTTGTCTTGTTTCCAAGATTCAAATAGAATGGATATCATAGGGTTTATGATAAGGATATGGATTAGTTTAAGACATGGAGAAGATAAGTGAAGAATAGTTTCTCCAATTATTGTTTCTTGGTTTCCAATTAAATGGATGTTCATAGGTTATGGCAAGGTTTACCATATTATGATCTGTTTTGAGATCAAGCAATTGATCATTGAGTAAGGTGTTGTTGTGTTGATTATTAGTTCCATTTGATCTAACCCCTTAGATCAAATCCTCTCTTCCTAAAACAAGGTTTTAACAAAGTCACATTGAGGTTTGTAGCGCTTGACTTAATGAGCTACTTCAATTCCACCAAGGTCAAGTGAAACTTCAGCCATCGTGACTCGTTTTACTTTAAAGCGCGAAAATTTCCCAGATTTTCTATGCATGAATGCAATGCACACATCTCGTTTCCTCTATTTTTGTAACCCCATTACCTGGGATATTACAGCTCTCTACCCCTTAAACTAAACTTCGTCCTCGAAGTTTGATATCTCTTACGTTTCGGAGTGTGGATCTGACTTGTGCAGACTACATCTTTTCTCAAACTCCTTGGTGATCTCACTGGATATAATTGAATATATCCCTTGTCCAGATTCTTCCTGGAATCCATTAGTGTCTGTCTCTGAACCATGGTTCTTACTTTGATTCGTTGATTTCTTCCAACTCTATAAGCTTGTTTCCTTTCTCATTGAAGGTTCAATGATTAAGACTTCTTCTTGTCCTGACAGTCTTAATTGAGGACTAATTGGATAACATTCTCCTATTTGATAAAATAGGTCTTTGTTTTCCCTTACTACCAAAACTCGCAATAATGGTACTTGGTAAGGTACTTACTATGGAATTGATCCTGGTGGTTTATTCCTCTAAGAATAGATTAGACTCATTTAGTCCATCCAATCATGGTTTTTAGTTGATACCTATAACTATTTTGGGTTATTTAGGTTCCATGAAAGGAATCTTTCAAATAGACTTTAGTTTTGGTATTGTCAATCTTCTTCAGTCTTTGGCCATTTTGTGCTTTATTGAGCCTATTATGTTTGCTTCGTCCAACTTCTTTTACCTTAGTTGACTTGAGTTATCGTACTTCTGAGTAATTATTACTCACATTCTCAAGTTATAGTCCACTTCTTACTTCCTCGAGGTATGAACCTCGGCTTCTCGGTCCGACATTCTTCCGAAAGTAGTGTTCAACGAGTCTTATGAAAATAAGATCGAACTTCTTCTCGGCTCGGACCTCATCGTTTCTATCTAGCTTAAAGTATTGAGTCATTGTACAACCAACTCAATCTTTACTCTACCCCTTAGAGTTTACTTATGTTCTTCGACTCCTTTACTTCCAACTATTGGACTTATGATTAGAATATTGGTATAGGTCTTGTTTATAATTTATATTCCTCTAAGGTTTTGCGAAGAATGTTTGTAGTGTATCCACCCAATTGTGGACATCCAATGTGAATCCTTCGACTAAATGATTATAGATCTAGTTATTTGGCTGACAAGATTTTTATTTGTTTACAAACTTTTGTTACAAATAATTAAATCGTGGACTATTTGTAATACCAAACTGTGGTTATTATACCAACTGTGGCTATTTGATATCTAAAAATGGATTCTATTATAGGTGCTGATCAACTGGACGAGACATCTTCTACTTTATCTCGCAGTATTGATACTATACCAATTGTGGTCTTCTGATATCAACTATGTTCTTCTTATATCTGCTATAGTTTCATATATCATCTTCCTTCATTTAGGGTTTATTTTGCAAGAAAACCACTAGCTGACACTATGAATATAGTATCCGAAGTGATCTCCTATGCATTCCCTCTTCCATGATGACTAGGGATCTGCTTGAGCTTCACCATAATCATCATATTCTCACCTTCATGCTTCTTCCGTACTTAAGTACTCCTCCGTTGAGGTAAAGCATGAATGTTGATTGGCACTTCCTTCGAGTATTGTGGTTGCTTCCCACAACTTTGTTTCCTTTATCCGATGAACCTTCATCTTGTCTTCAAAATATACTCGAATTCGTCACTTCCTCACACGAATACCATTACCCTCTAGATCTATAGCATTAAGTCAGAACTTGATATAGCAACATGCATTTGCATATCAAAGTCAAACTTCATGTATGGATCTAGTCAAACAATGAAAATCCAATAAATATCCAAGAAGATTCAGCTTTGTGCATATAATACACACCATCTTAAGCCTGAATATAATAGTTGAGTAAAACATCTCTAAACATCGAGGCTCTGATGTGTAGTATACAACACCACATAATATAGGGTTTATATCGTGATACTTAGCACGAATACGTGAATTTCTACTATTTGTCTCAACATTTATCTTAATTGCACATTTGCAATGAGATAAACTTGAAACAAAGTGGTCTAGGATAGTTATGGTTGACCTAATCCCTTTGGAAGTACTAACAACATAGTATACCATATATACGTGCTATTGAGGACTATCTCACATGATATGTCTAGGTTCTAATCATTGCTACTCTAAACACATAACTATTGGAAAATAGTTCCCATACTTCCAAGTGTTTCTACTATAAACCTGTGGTCATGATGTGATTGGCACACTTCCCATGGTTTTGGTACACAATTCTTGCACTATTGTTGAACAATTGGTTTCTTATTGTTCTCCTCCTAAAGGTTTATGATGTTCTAGTCCATCACATAATGATTCTCATGTGAATCATATATGATTAACATCTCTACCACGCAAGTAAGCATATTTTATTCATATCTCTCTTCCTTATCTCCCATGATTGACTCATCATGGTCTATACTACCTCATATGACTCATAGTTATCACTTACTATCAATTGTCTCACATGTCTAGATAGTTTTACTTACTTATTACTTAACTTGGTCTACATCTTCTATTAGGATATCTTAATTATCTTCATCAATTGATATAAATCCAATTACCAGTCTGGATAACTCTTACTTAATCATAACATATGTTGGTACATCTTCCAATAGGATATCTTCCTTATGGTTGTATCCTTTCTTTGGACTACCATGTATTGTATACCAACTGTGATCTACTCATCTATTGTTGTATGGACTTAATGGTATGCTACATATCTGGGATTAACTAGCTAACTTTACTTTATCTTGGTAAGTTAGGTAAGAAATGTTGACTCAAGTGTGTCAGGATTATTCTCAAGTGAATATCCATCTCAAGTCATAAGAAGTATTTGGTTTACCTAGGACAACTTCCTATAGACACTACCAATCCTATAGGTCTCCTTTTCAAGGGTTTTAATCCTAGGGTCAAAGCATTTGCTCTGATACCAACTGTGGTGACCCGGCATACCACTGCATGGTGTAGTATGCAAGTCTGATATAATACCAATGAAACTCCATTCCACTGGTATTATATCGCTCAGAGTGGTACAACAGAAACATATGCGGGTCCAAGGCATGTCTATAGAATTACATACAGACTCTGTTACATAAGATCAGCACAGCCTCCTACTTTACAATGAGGTAAAACTGCAAATAAACTCCAGAAGAACGACTCGTGGTCTAATCCTAACACGAACTCTACTTGTAGAGTATTTAACTAGCTACAGAGGCTATGAATAGATTCTAGCTAAATAGGAGCTAAGTTTAGGAAGCTAGTTCCTTTCTATTGCTAATCTAGGTTTCTCCTTGTTGGATGTGGTATCTGACTCCTCTGACATGGTCCTGTCTCTTGAAGTAGTTGTTGACTTCTCGGCCTTCGAGTTACACTGCAGATCCTCCTTCGATGTCTTCATATCTAAGCAGGGGATTTAAGAGTGGGATGAGTACGAGCGTACTCAACAAGTTCATTATAGGAAAGAGGTGTTTAATGCACTAGCTACAGCATTAGACAAGAAAGTCTAATACCAATGCAGGTTTTCATAACCATTTCTTCAAAGGGTTGCTTTTATTCAGAAGAACTATGTCCGTCAGCCTTCACCGGTTTACTAGAACTTCATGGAGCTCCTTTCCGGCCGCGTTCGCAGTTCCATATCCCGGAACAGGGAGTGCCAGGTCACGGTTCTTTACACTCTGCAGAGGTGTGTTGCTTTACCCATAAGAGATCTTAACCTTGGTGCCTGATGCGCGTGGTTGACGTATTGTCTTTTCGTTCGACACGCGTCCGTTGGGAACCCCAAGAGGAAGGTGTGATGCGCACAGCGGCAAGTTTCCCTCAGTAAGAAACCAAGGTTTAATCGGACCGAGTAGGAGTCAAGAAGCACGTTGAAGGTTGATGGCGGCGAGATGTAGTGCGGCGCAACACCAGGGATTCCGGCGCCAACGTGGAACCCGCACAACACAACCAAAGTACTTTGCCCCAACGAAACGGTGAGGTTGTCAATCTCACCGGCTTGCTGTAACAAAGGATTAACCGTATTGTGTGGAAGATGATTGTTTGCGAGAGAAAACGAGTAAAACAAGTATTGCGAGAGATTGTATTTCAAGAAAGAGAATTGGACCGGGGTCCACAGTTCACTAGAGGTGTCTCTCCCATAAGATAAAAGCATGTTGGGTGAACAAATTACAGTCGGGCAATTGACAAATAGAGAGGGCATAACAATGCACATACATGACATGATAAGTATAGTGAGATTTAATTGGGCATTACGACAAAGTACATAGACCGCCATCCAACCGCATCTATGCCTAAAAAGTCCACCTTCGAGGTTATCATCCGAACCCCTCCAGTATTAAGTTGCTAACAACGAGACAATTGCATTAAGTATGGTGCGTAATGTAATCAACAACTACATCCTCGGACATAGCGCCAATGTTTTATCCCTAGTGGCAACAAGCACAACACAACCTTAGAACTTTCTCGTCATCGTCCTGGTGTCAATGCAGGCATGAACCCACTATCGAGCATAAGTACTCCCTCTTGGAGTTAAAAGTAAAAACTTGGCCGAGCCTCTACTAGAAACGGAGAGCATGCAAGATCATAAACAACACATGTATAATAACTTGATAATTAACATGACATAGTATTCTCTATCCATCGGATCCCGACAAACACAACATATAGAATTACGAGATAGATGATCTTGATCATGTTAGGCAGCTCACAAGATCCAACAATGAAGCACAATGAGGAGAAGACAACCATCTAGCTACTGCTATGGACCCATAGTCCAGGGGTGAACTACTCACTCATCACTCCGGAGGCGACCATGGCGGTGTAGAGTCCTCCGGGAGATGATTCCCCTCTCCGGCGAGGTGCCGGAGGCGATCTCCGGATCCCCCGAGATGGGATCGGCGGCGGCGGCGTCTCGGCAAGGTTTTCCGTATCGTGGCTCTCGGTCCCGGGGGTTTCGTCACGGAGACTTTTATAGGCGGAAGGGCAGGTCAAGAGGCGGCACGGGGGCCCCACACCACGAGGCCGCGCGGCCAAGGGGGGGCGCGCCGCCCTATAGTGTGGCCCCTCCGTGGCCCCTCTTCGTCTCTCCTTCGGACTTCCGGAAGCTTCGTGAGAAAATAGGCCCCCGGGCTTTGATTTCGTCCAATTCCGAGAATATTTCGTTACTAGGATTTCGAAACCAAAACAGCAGAAAACGAGAACGGCACTTCGGCATCTTGTTAATAGGTTAGTTCCAGAAAATGCACGAATATGACATAAAGTGTGCATAAAACATGTAGGTATCATCAATAATATGGCATAGAACATAAGAAATTATCGATACGTCGGAGACGTATCAGCATCCCTAAGCTTAGTTCTCGCTCGTCCCGAGCAGGTAAAACGATAACAAAGATAATTTCTGAAGTGATATGCCATCATAACCTTGATCATACTATTTGTAAACATATGTAGTGGATGCAGCGATCAAAACAATGGTGATGACATGAGTAAACAAGTGAATCATAAAGCAAAGACTTTTCATGAATAGTACTTAAAGACAAGCATCAATAAGTCTTGCATAAGAGTTAACTCATAAAGCAATAAATCAAAGTAAAGGTATTGAAGCAACACAAAGGAAGATTAAGTTTCAGCGGTTGCTTTCAACTTGTAACATGTATATCTCATGGATAATAGTCAACATAGAGTAATATAACAAGTACAATATGCAAGTATGTAGGAATCAATGCACGGTTCACACAAGTGTTTGCTTCTTGAGGTGGAGAGAAATAGGTGAACTGACTCAACATAAAAGTAAAGAGAATGGTCCTTCAAAGAGGAAAGCATCGATTGCTATATTTGTGCTAGAGCTTTTATTTTGAAAACATGAAACAATTTTGTCAACGGTAGTAATAAAGCATATGAGTTATGAAAGTTATATCTTACAAGTTGCAAGTCTCATGCATAGTATACTAATAGTGCCCGCACCTTGTCCTAATTAACTTGGACTACCGGATCTTTGCAATGCACATGTTTTGACCAAGTGTCACAATGGGGTACCTCCATGCCGCCCGTACAAAGGTCTAAGGAGAAAGCTCGCATTTTGGATTTCTCGCTTTTGATTATTCTCAACTTAGACATCCATACCGGGACAACATGGACAACAGATAATGGACTCCTCTTTAATGCATAAGCATGTGGCAACAATTATTATTCTCATATGAGATTGAGGATATGTGTCCAAACTGAAACTTCCACCATGAATCATGGCTTTAGTTAGCGGCCCAAAGTTCTTCTCTAACAATATGCATGCTCCAACCATGAAGGTGGTAGATCTCTCTTGCTTCGGACAAGACGGACATGCATAGCAACTCACATGATATCCAACAAAGAATAGTTGATGGCGTCCCCGTAAACATGGTTACCGCTCAACAAGCAACTTAATAAGAGATAAAGTGCATAAGTACATATTCAATACTACAATAGTTTTTAAGCTATTTGTCCCATGAGCTATATATTGCAAAGGTGAATGATGGAGTTTTAAAGGTAGCACTCAAGCAATTTACTTTGGAATGGCGGATAAATACCATGTAGTAGGTAGGTATGGTGGACACAAATGGCATAGTGGTTGGCTCAAGTATTTTGGATGCATGAGAAGTATTCCCTCTCGATACAAGGTTTAGGCTAGCAAGGTCATTTGAAACAAACACAAGGATGAACGGTACAGCAAAACTCACATAAAAGACATATGGTAAACATTATAAGACTCCATACCGTCTTCCTTGTTGTTCAAAACTCAATACTAGATGTTATCTAGACTCTAGAGAAACCAAATATGCAAACCAAATTAGCAAGCTCTAAGTATTTCTTCATTAATGGGTGCAAAGTATATGATGCAAGAGCTTAAACATGAGCACAACAATTGCCAAGTATCAAATTATCCAAGACATTTTAGAGTTACTACATGTATCATTTTCCAATTCCAACCATATAACAATTTAACGAAGAAGAAACTTCGCCATGAATACTATGAGTAGAGCCTAAGGACATATTTGTCCATATGCAACAGCGGAGCGTGTCTTTCTCCCATAAAGTGAATGCTAGGATCCATTTTATTCAAACAAAACAAAAAACAAAAACAAACCGACGCTCCAAGCAAAGTACATAAGATGTGGCCGAATAAAAATATAGTTTCAGGGGAGGAACCTGATAATGTTGTCGATGAAGAAGGGGATGCCTTGGGCATCCCCAAGCTTAGACACTTGAGTCTTCTTAATATATGCAGGGGTGAACCACCGGGGCATCCCCAAGCTTAGAGCTTTCACTCTCCTTGATCATATTGCATCATACTCCTCTCTTGACCCTTGAAAACTTCCTCCACACCAAACTCGAAACAACTCATTAGAGGGTTAGTGCATAATAAAAATTCACATGTTCAGAGGTGACACAATCATTCTTAACACTTCTGGACATTGCATAAAGCTACTTGGGCATTAATGGATC
The DNA here is from genome assembly GCF_022539505.1 of Lolium rigidum. Classification (NCBI taxonomy): domain Eukaryota; kingdom Viridiplantae; phylum Streptophyta; class Magnoliopsida; order Poales; family Poaceae; genus Lolium; species Lolium rigidum. Next base: position 100,196,856 of record NC_061508.1, on the reverse strand, counting down.
AAAGAAATTCATCCAACATAGCAAAAGAGGCAATGCGAAATAAAAGACAGAATCTGTCAAAACAGAACAGTCCGTAAAGATGGATTTTATTATGGCCACCAGACTTGCTCAAACGAAAATGCTCAAATTGAATGAAAGTTGCGTACATATCTGAGGATCATGCTCGTAAATTGGCGTAATTTTCTGAGCTACCTACAGGGAGATAGACCCAGATTCGTGACAGCAAAGAATTCTGAAACTGCGCAGTAATCCAAATCTAGTACTTACTTTTCTATCAAAGACTTTACTTGGCACAACAAAACATAAAACTAAGATAAGGAGAGGTTGCTACAGTAGTAAACAACTTCCAAGACACAAATATAAAAATAAAGTACTGTAGTAAAAACATGGGTTGTCTCCCATAAGCGCTTTTCTTAACGCCTTTCGGCCTAGGCGCGAAAGTGTGTATCAAGTATTATCGAAGGGTGGTACTTCTACAGCGGGGTGCGGAGTTTTCTCAACCAGGCATAGTATATTAGATACATAAGTTTTAGCATCTCCCTTTTCATTAGTTTTAGGCATGCTACTCTCATCAAACAAATTTTCGGGAACAAGCCAAGCATAGTTATTTTCTAGCGCATCATTCATAGCTAGGAGCTTACATGGTATTGGTGCTTTGATCTCCCCACCATCATCAATATTATTAGTATATCTTATTCTATCCATATCCATCTTTTCAAGGAGACTAACAAAATTAGTAGGAGAACCAAGCATATTAAATTTAGCAAAGACCTTTCTAGCTTCTCTTGCTAGACCACCAAATTCTCTAAGAAGGGTTTCTAAAACAAAATCTTTCTTTTCCCCTTCTTCCATATCACCAAGTGTGAAAAACATGTGTTGGATTATAGGATTAAGATTAACAAATTTAGTTTCCAACAAGCGAACTAAATGCGCAGCGAGCAATTTCATAAGTAGGCGCAAGGTCTACCAAGTGTCTATCTTCAAAATTTTCAATGGTACTAACATGGTTGAAGAATTCTTCTATATTATTTCTCCCAACTATAGACCCACGTCCTACCGGTATGTTCTTTGTGGTAAAATTAAAAGGAAACATGATGAAATAAGTAAAGTAAATGCTAGTAACTAATTTTTTTGTGTTTTTGGTATAGCAAACAAGATAGCAAATAAAGTAAAACTAGCAACTAATTTTTTTGTATTTTGATTTAGTGCAGCAAACAAAGTAGTAAATAAAACTAAGCAAGACAAAAACAAAGTAAAGAGATTGAGAAGTGGAGACTCCCCTTGCAGCGTGTCTTGATCTCCCCGGCAACGGCGCCGTAAATTTGCTTGATGCGCGTGGTTGACGTATTGTCTTTTCGTTCGACACGCGTCCGTTGGGAACCCCAAGAGGAAGGTGTGATGCGCACAGCGGCAAGTTTCCCTCGGTAAGAAACCAAGGTTTAATCGGACCAAGTAGGAGTCAAGAAGCACGTTGAAGGTTGATGGCGGCGAGATGTAGTGCGGCGCAACACCGGGATTCCGGCGCCAACGTGGAACCCGCACAACACAACCAAAGTACTCTGCCCCAACGAAACGAGTGAGGTTGTCAATCTCACCGGCTTGTCTGTAACAAAGGATTAACCGTATTGTGTGGAAGATGATTGTTTGCAGAGAAAACGAGTAAAACAAGTATTGCGATGAGATTGTATTTCAGTAAAGAGAATTGGACCGGGGTCCACAGTTCACTAGAGGTGTCTCTCCCATAAGATAAAAGCATGTTGGGTGAACAAATTACGGTCGGGCAATTGACAAATAGAGAGGGCATAACAATGCACATACATGACATGATAAGTATAGTGAGATTTAATTGGGCATTACGACAAAGTACATAGACCGCCATCCAACCGCATCTATGCCTAAAAAGTACACCTTCAGAGTTATCATCCGAACCCCCTCCGGTATTAAGTTGCTAACAACAGACAATTGCATTAAGTATGGTGCGTAATGTAATCAACAACTACATCCTCGGACATAGCGCCAATGTTTTATCCCTAGTGGCAACAACACAACATAACCTTAGAACTTTCGTCACTCGTCCCGGTGTCAGTGCGGGCATGAACCCACTATCGAGCATAAGTACTCCCTCTTGGAGTTAAAAGTAAAAACTTGGCCGGAGCCTCTACTAGAAACGGAGAGCATGCAAGATCATAAACAACACATGTATAATAACTTGATAATTAACATGACATAGTATTCTCTATCCATCGGATCCCGACAAACATAACATATAGAATTACAGATAGATGATCTTGATCATGTTAGGCAGCTCACAAGATCCAACAATGAAGCACAATGAGGAGAAGACAACCATCTAGCTACTGCTATGGACCCATAGTCCAGGGGTGAACTACTCACTCATCACTCCGGAGGCGACCATGGCGGTGTAGAGTCCTCCGGGAGATGATTCCCCTCTCCGGCAGGGTGCCGGAGGCGATCTCCTGGATCCCCCGAGATGGGATCGGCGGCGGCGGCGTCTCGGCAAGGTTTTCCGTATCGTGGCTCTCGGTCCGGGGGTTTCGTCACGGAGACTTTTTATAGGCGGAAGGGCAGGTCAAGAGGCGGCACGGGGGCCCCACACCACGGGGCCGCGCGGCCAAGGGGGCCGCGCCGCCCTATAGTGTGGCCCCTCCGTGGCCCCTCTTCGTCTCTCCTTCGGACTTCCGGAAGCTTCGTGAGAAAATAGGCCCCTGGGCTTTGATTTCGTCCAATTCCGAGAATATTTCGTTACTAGGATTTCTGAAACCAAAAACAGCGAGAAAACGAGAACGGCACTTCGGCATCTTGTTAATAGGTTAGTTCCAGAAAATGCACGAATATGACATAAAGTGTGCATAAAACATGTAGGTATCATCAATAATATGGCATAGAACATAAGAAATTATCGATACGTCGGAGACGTATCAGTGCCAACCGGGCAATTTCCCCGTCCACACTTCCTATGGTGTGAGGCCCGGTATAAGGTCTAGCCAATCATGTTCCTCCGCTACCTCGAACACCCACCCTTTGTTGCATGCCCCGACCACGGGTCCTCGCCGGTCCCATTATTCCCACTCACGGGTGGACCCCGACCACGACAACGGTTTGGGACTCGTTAACCAAACTCCTTCGCCGGTAGCTGCAACCCATCATAGACCGCAATACCGTGGGGACTTAAGGCTTCCCCAGCCAACCGCTTGCACTTCGAGCGACAAGTGTCTACGGACTATGCCGTGGGGACTTAAGGCTTCCCCAGCCAACCGCTTGCCCTGACAGATACAAGTGTCTACGGTAAAGCGCATCCGTTGATGAACGAGAGGTGGAAACACTTTTGACTACTCCGTCCCACTCCGGATCTTATGGTTAACACGGGTATTACGGCACAAGAATCACTTGGCGACATTTGTTGTTTAATCCTAGATGGATATAAACCCGTGCAATGGAACCTCCACCATATCAACACAATCCATGGTTCCATTGCCCACCACATAGTCATATTCATAGTTATGAAAATAGTGGTTTTGCTTTTTATGCAATAGTGATAAACATAGTACTTTGCAAGTAATTTGGTAGAAATACTCAAATGACATGAGCAAGTGATGAACTTGCCTTTCTTGACTGCAAGATTATGCAGGCAAGGTCTTCGATACGTAGTAACTCCAAATTCTGAAATAGCATCATCGTCCGGTAAGGACGATGTTTAAAAGATCGGCAAGAATGCAATACTGCATTAGTATGAGATGCAATCGCTCTAAGCGTGACCTAACCCCGATGGTTTAGGATCAGTGAGTTGTAATGATTGGTTCAAGGTGTGTTGCACTTTTAGAGTGATTCACAAACAAGGTTCTTATTCAGGGTTGTGTTATTTTAGAATCATAAACAAGTGGTGAAATGCATAGTAACAATAATACACATCAAGGAATAGTGGTTGTATAATAAGTAAATAGCAGTTGTCAATTTTAAGTCCTATAGTGCATGGTTGATGATTATTTATTATATATTTCGAAGAATAACTTTTGAAGAACATGTTCTTTAATAAAGAACAAGTATGATAATTAGGTTGATGGGGTTCTATGGTTGTCTATGGTTTTATTTAGTTTCTGGGGTAAGTATTATATGGATCCAAATAGGGTTGGATTCATTAATAACTAGGGCTTGTATGGATTTAGTGAAGCCTAAGTATCTTAAGCAATTAATGATTGCTATCATGGTGATATATCTTAGTGGTAATGGGTAGCTATTGTTTATAGGTCCTATTAAGCAGGGTTGATGATGATTCTCTGTTTACTTCAAAAGAATAACTTTTGAAGAACATACTTCTTAAGTAATAAGAAGTATATCAATTAGGGTTGAGGTGGTCTAGGTTTTACTGTTGGTTCTAGTAAGTAAGATTTAATTGGCTCCTAAATAGGATGGTGGATAAGTATCCAATACTAATAAGGTTTAGTGGAGTATGGTTATGGAATGCTCAAGGTTTGGTATGATTGCTCCTAAGGTTCATCACATTGGTATGATGATAAATATGGATATTTAAAGTTGTTGCCTCTAAGTATAGGAACTAGTGTTGGCCCTATCTCGATCATCTAGGTTGGATAGGTATGCCTACATGGACTACCAATTATTGATAATAGGGCTCCTACAATTTTATGTGGCATGGCAAGTATGTAGTTGCTATTATGATTCTATGTATGAAAATTAGAACACCAAGATTATATGAGAGGATCTAGGGTTTAGGTTTTAGGAGTAAATTAGGGTTCAAAAGAATTAGTGGAGCTATGGTTTCAATTGGGATTAGGGTTTTAGAATTACACATGAAATGATAAGTTCCTAGTTTTCTACCATATGGAACTAGGGTTTACTATTTACCATATAGTTCTATGATTAATAACTTCAATTTAAAGTTGAAGTTATTAGTAACTTGTGAATAGATAAAATAATATTGAAGTTGGCATTTTATTATTTTTAACAATTAATAATTGGGGTAATTATTAATTAGGTTTTAAATTTCCACTAATTAAGATTTAACACAATAACAAATAAAGGAAAATAACTTTAATGTTCTCTTTATTTTTCTTACTGGTTTTTATTTATTTTAGAAGGTTTTTCAATTTGTTGAATTTTAATTCAATTTGGAATAAAAGAAAAGGCTCATTTAATAAGTATTAAATATTTGAATTCTTATTAAAAATAAAAATTTCATATTGTATTTTTATTGGATAGAGTTTTCTTTTCTAAGAATTTTGGTATCTCATTTATATTTTTCTGACTTAAATTGAATTTTCTAAATTCATTTGAAGTTGCAGCAATTATGAATTTGAAATTAAAACAAGAGAAATGCTAACTTCACCCGGGCTAAAGCTACTCGCAGGGGCTGACTGGTGGGCCAGTGTCCATGTTGGCTGCCACGCTGACATTGACTGGTCAAAACCGCCAGCGTGGCCAGGGAAGCTCTCTGCCGGCGATCAGACGGCGACGGCGCCGCCGTTCCCGGACCCGCGCGGACGAATTCCTCACGCCACTCGATTCAGCTCGTCGCGGTGAACACACGGGTACCAACGCCGCCCCTAAATCGTCGCCGGAGCAAGTCCGACGGCGAGGTGCTGCGGCGGTGCCCACAGGCCTACGATGCAGGGCATGCTAGAGGATACTAGAGGAGGAGCGAAGATGCTTGAGAGGGTCGCCGGCTCACCGTGAGCACGTAGGAGGTGTCGGCGAGGCTAATGGATGCTTGCATCACCGGATTTCATGTCGCCGGCCGTCGGAGAGGCGAACTCGTCGGAGACGCTCTGGGGCCTCCCAGCTCGATTCCTCCCGTATGTTGGGCTTGTCGAGGATGCTGAGGACGTTGGTGGTCACGGCGGTGGTCGGGGAGGTCTACATCGACGGCAAGGGTTTCCTCCTAAGAAGAAATTGAGCAGAGGAGAAGGAAACCGAAGCTAGGGTTCGTGTGGGGGCTTTTATAGGCGCCAGAACACGCCTCGTCACGCGGCCGATCAAGGAGGGGTTGACGGCAGCGAGGAGAAGGGGCTCACGGCGTCGTGCTGTCGAGCGTGGGTGAGAGGAAGACGAAGCTCGTCTTCTTCGTTCTTATCCCACGAAGGGGTATGATGGGCCGAGCTTGGGCCAGTGCTAGGCCGTGGTGCTGGACTGCACCATGGGCTCCGTTGCTGGGCTCTACTGGCCAGGTAAGTCCATTTCTCTCCTCTCTTTTCTTATTTCTATTTTTATTTCTTGTTTTGAATTCTGTTTTGAATTCATACTTGAATTATTTTCTATTTTGCAGGTCTTGCTCATTTCATTCATACAAGAATTAGTTCAGGGTACTACAAATTCTTGAGGGGTGTATTTGCAAATTTAATATGATACTTTAACATTTGTTTATTAATAGTATTGGTATGTGGTTTAAGTCTCCATATGAACATGTATTTGAATGATAGCCTTTGAAAATATTCAGATTGTTTTCTACATGGTATTTTAATGTCACCTTGAAATACTTAGAGTTAATAATACTCTTATCATGGTTTAGTTTTGTTATATGGAAATAAGTGGTTGATAATCACATTATGGTTTTAATTATAAGATGTATCACAAGGTTTCCTCGGTTTAATAAATGAAGTATAAGATTTTATTACTATGCCATCCTAGGGTTCTAATAATATTCACCTAATGTCAATTGGTTTGAATTTCAATTATGGCCTAGGTTCATATTATGATCACCATAGTGATACATAAACTAGGGTTGAGATATACCCCTAGTTTGTAGAGTTGGGATGCCATTATATTGCATTTGCTAGGGTTTAATCTCCCCTGATCAAGGTAATATGATTACTTGCTTAATTGTGCATGTGCTCCTTTAATTACTAAGAGCTTAAGAATTGGTTTTGTCTTATACTAGTAGATTTCTATTATAACTTAATCTATTGTTAAAGTAACTAAAGTTGTTTTAGTTCTTTTTATAGTTAACTTTGATCATATGGATGGATGGTTTCTCACTATATTGAGTATGGAGTTTGAATCTCTAAAGGTTTTCTTGTGGTTCTTCAGTGAAGAATAAGTGGAATGTAAATGTGGTAGAATTATACCTGTGATCACCAAGTGGTTCACAAGTTAAGGTTGGGATCTAAGCCTAGGGTTTTTTATTATTGATCTCCTTATAATTTCATGTGGCTAATGATATCTGCTTATCCTATTAGGGTTTAAATTATCCTCACATACTTCAAGAGCATGATCATGGTTAGACATGATCCACTTGTTCTCGATATCCTTACCTCAAGTTCTTAGGGTTTATGATCATTACTCAATTTATAATGATCAAGGTTTAGCTTCCTAAATTATTTCTAATGGAATGGGTTCTCACTTCCATGATCAAGTGTTGTCTTGATCAACTAAGCACAATATCTCTCTTATAGTGTCTTAGATGGTCATGGCTATGGTTGCCTCTATAGATTATATCCCAGGAGAATGCCTGAGATATTCACTTAAAGTTCTCTCAAGAAATGTTGGTTTAACCATTTGGATATTTGAATAGATTGAACTGAAATTAGCATGGATGGTCTCTCTCATTTGAGAATGTCCGGGATAATATCTTAGAGCTTCTCTTAAAGATGATGGTTTGAATACTTGGATGTATCTCCAAGGTTTAGCTCAAGTTTTGTTATTGCTTCTTTAATAATTATCATAGAACTCTCACCTCTCTAGGTTTGATGCTTAATACTTTGGAATAGAGAAGAATATATTCCTTAGTTGGATCTCCTTGTCTTGTTTCCAAGATTCAAATAGAATGGATATCATAGGGTTTATGATAAGGATATGGATTAGTTTAAGACATGGAGAAGATAAGTGAAGAATAGTTTCTCCAATTATTGTTTCTTGGTTTCCAATTAAATGGATGTTCATAGGTTATGGCAAGGTTTACCATATTATGATCTGTTTTGAGATCAAGCAATTGATCATTGAGTAAGGTGTTGTTGTGTTGATTATTAGTTCCATTTGATCTAACCCCTTAGATCAAATCCTCTCTTCCTAAAACAAGGTTTTAACAAAGTCACATTGAGGTTTGTAGCGCTTGACTTGATGAGCTACTTCAATTCCACCAAGGTCAAGTGAAACTTCGATTCATCGTGACTGTTTTACTTTAAAGCGCGAAAATTCCCCAGATTTTCTATGCATGAATGCAATGCACACATCTGTTTCCTCTATTTTTGTAACCCCATTACCTGGGATATTACAAGAACCTAACCTGTGCACCTAGGTTTCCTCTTAAATTAGTGCATCTGGCGTAAAGCCTAATGCTAAAAGTTCTTGCAACTCCTAAAATTAATTGAATACATAGATATAACATACATATGTCTCATTCAACAAAAAAATGTCAGCCATAAATTTACGTCACAGTTCGAGAAACAAAAAAAGAAAGACAAATCATGTGATGAATAATAGTTAATTTAAACTAGGCTATGAACTGCAGAAATAACACTGCAATATTTGAATTAGTTTGCTATTTTCTTTCCCATTTTATGTACGTTTTGGATTCACAATAGGAATATGTGATATGAAAACGTATCTTATATATGCGTTCTCATTTATTTTCCAGGGTTTTAAGAATATTTATCATATGCTTAGTATAGGGTGCACTAGTGGTTCCTCACCAGTCACCATGAGCCTTGTGCAGGATACGAGTGCGCCCCATCCCCACCCAGTAAAATAGTGAAGGTCTTCATGAAGCTTTCATGAAGAGGGGCAGTGTCATCCTCGTTAGGCGTACGCGTCACTTGTATCATGTTTAGAGATACATTATCATTCTCAAGACATGCATATAAATAGAAGATTCTGCAAATCACATTAAACAGATCTAACAACAAACTACTAACCAAATACTCCCTCCTCTCCTATGCTTAGGGCGTAAATGTTTTTGGCAATTTTAGCTAGAGGTTAAGGCGCGGTGAGATGTTGTTGTGGCTATTCCTAGGGTATCCTCATCTGTTTACCGATCATGCACCTTCACCTGGCTAATGGTTACCATGCATGCAATCTTTTCTTCTAAACATTGTGCATGCAGTTTTCAATTGGCTGCCCATGCACATGGAACCTCAACAACACACACGCGGAGTTAATGCCAATGATAACTAAGGCTGGTCATGTGGGGAGTAACTTAGACTAGTAACATATGCCATGTTACTAGTCTAGGTTACCACCTTCATAGTGGGTAGTAACTTATATGTGGTGTCATGCATTGTATCATTTATTATGTTTATTATGTTGTAGACTCATCTTGCCTTGAGATGTGTGATGTTATGGTAACATAGCTAGTTACCACCTCACTTTTTTTTTCATTTATTAGCATGTCATGTCACCAAAATACCTTAAGATGTGTGATGTTACTAGCTATGTTACTCCCACTATGAGCAGTCTAAGGGACATATTAAAAGAAAGGAGGGATGTTTGTTTCGGAAAATCGTGGCCTAATTATTCCCACCTATAAATTTTGTGGGGTAAAGTTGTCAATTACCGTACGAAACATCTTCTTAATTCTAGTTCCAAAAATTTATGCCCTAAGATAGGAATGGAGGAAGTAGACAATACTCCCTCCGTCTCAATGCTCAAGGCGTAAAAATAAATTCGTTTTTTCATCATAGAACAAGGCGCGGGGTGAAATTTAGCTCGTTTCTCCCGATGGTACCCCTATGTTTTGTTTCCAGCTTCCTGAAAAGAAGGGAGACGATTGGCCAGCGATGGCATGCGCAAGTACTAACTCCGTGAGTTAATGGCCCTTCCAATCAGTTTCCTCTAAAACCGACCCGGAATTGGCTATGCACGCCGCATGCATGTGATGAAAGTTACCGAGGAGTTTGTTGCGTTTAGAAGAGGAAAGAGAGAGAAATAAAAGGAGGAAGTTAATAGCGATTTATTATGGGCAAGCATGGAAACTAATCTGCATGTGTGTCTCTCCTTAATTCTAGCGCTAGTTTTTTTACGCCCTAAGCATTGATACGGAGGGAGTAGTTAGGATCCTAACTAATTCTGACTATCACATTTAGCACAAAGCTTGTGTCTCGAATATTTGATTAAAACGAGTTTTGCTAATCTTGCTTGCTAAACATAACTTCAACAGTATGCCTACTTCCAATTTTATTTGAGCGACGGTATGGATTTATACCGAACTTTTTTCTAGGTATGGGTGAAACATAATTATTTTATACCGAACTTTTATACTCCTTGAGAATTTACTTTAGCATGTTGCGGTCTTAACGAGTAGTGTAATTTGTATTACTTATTTAGCATAGCTATAACCACACAACATAGTTAATAAATATTACTTCTTCTGGTTATATAGTTGTGATGCATATCAATGAAAAACACATGCACTGTGATAAACTTAAACTATATTTTGATACATTTTTTTCCTTTCTACATTAATATTTGGCGACGACATAAACCAGCTTTGTATACATATTATGGCCGAGACTTCTAAAGCATGCATATGGTCTACAAAATATCTTAACAACGGTTTCTAGTGTATGATTAGGTAGTCATATTTATGAAATATTCCAAAATTTGACTTCTATTATCTAGATTTAATGGGCAATACTTATGTGGATAATATTACTACCTATGTTCATAAAATGATGTCTTAACTTTGTTAAGACTTGCATGTACCTAGACACATGCATATTTCGACAAAGTTGAGACATCCTTTGATAGACAGAGGGAGTAGCACATTTTAATACTCCATCTGTTCATAGATATAAGTTATATAGTATTTGGCACGAAAATTAAAGAATACACATCAAGGGAAAAGTACACATAGTCTGAGCATGATTGCCCCTAGATAATTGACGCGAGAGTATAGAGGTCAAAGGATAAGAAAACACAATAAAATCCTTAAAAAAATTGTCCACACAAGTTGTGCAACATAATAAATCCTATAGTAAGTTTTTTCTCAAAAGACTACACACACCTTATATCTAGAAATGGAGGGAGTATTATACGAGTATATAGGGGACCCGTCCAGATCGCCAGCTCAATAGTACCACCGTGAAATCAACGGAGACCAACAATAAGTACACCATCTATGTGCAACTTTGCTTGTGACTGAAACATTCAGGTAGCATTTGCATATTTGTCTCGTTGGTTGCAACGAACAAATGAAGGAAGGATAGATGGATACGCATGGACGAACCTACTGTTTGCATATATTGCGGGCAAGTGACTGTGCACCTAGAGGCCATGTTCTTGGACAGGGCGTCCATCCATAGCCAGCTAACAATTAATGAACTATACACCGATCAATAATGATTCCGTTTGGCTCTTCCCCAAGGAGACTATCGATCGCTCTCATCCATGTCTAGCAGGCTACTACTAGCTCTTCTTCGTCACTGTGTAACCAACAAAGCTCATGGGCCATGCACGCAAACATAGCATGATGATAATAATGTATATCGAGGGTATACATATAAATGCCAATCTGCATTGCATTCTGCGCATTCACCGATCCCATGATCCATCAGTGATCGATTGAGTACTCGATCATACTTGTCCATGATCTATATATGGGTACTACTACTCGTCCATGATCTAGCTGGCTGAGCTGAGTTGAGTTCAGTGGAGGAGCTGGTCATGCATGACATATTATCGACGTGGCAAATCTTCGGTCGCGAATTTCCCACCATTTGTATGCAGCATATATACTTTTTATTTTTTAGATAAAGAGAATATATTAATATCAAAAGATACTAATTACACTCAGCCTCTGCAATAACGTCCCACCCTAGTGGCAGTACGAATGCACACAACCAAAAAAGAGTAAAGAAAACTAAGAAATAAAAGTTCCGCTACAGCATTTCAGACCTAGCAACAACAATACAACCACCACCGTGACAACACCTGAAATACAAACTCTCCAAAAGCGACGCCTCCAAGAAGGGAACAGTGCACCCGCGCCGTCGTCGCCCGACCAAAGGTCTTTGGTTTTCACCCTGAAGATAGTCCCCACTCTCAAAACAATGTCTCCAACAAGATCATTGCTAGGCACAACCAGTTAAGGTCAGACCTTGGGTTTTCACCCTGAGAGATAAGACTCTGAACTTCACCTGTGCCATCGCCCCCACATGCATACCACTGCTGCGGAGCCCGGAACGCCAAGCAAATCTCTTAGCATCACGGTGACTCGAACCTCCTTTAGCCAGTCCACCAATCCGGCCTTCATGATATTCCTTCTTCTGACTTCATCATGGACCAAAAAGTCACCTGATGTCAACACAGAATAGCTCTTCGCGCCGCTCCCTCCGGAACCAAACGGTCGGAATAAAAACATGGGTGCGCGCGACCGAATACCACCCGATCTAGCAAACTCCAGGCAAAAGATGCACTGTTCCATTCGTCGGCGGAGCTTTCCGGAACTCATCTCTCCAGCCGGATCAAGGCAAACTGACCTCCGGTAGATCTTCATCTTTGCTTGCGAGAAACCCGAGGACCGCCACAAAAAAAATGCAAGACCAGCAGCCCCCACGCCGCCAGTCCCTCCTGCCGGATCACCAGGGAAGAGGACGGCGGTGCGGATCATGCGTACCACCGCCGAACCGTCGCTGGGGGCGGAGGCCGCCACCGCTCCACCGAATCCTTCATGGCTACCGACAGAGAGCATCAGGCCCCGGACAAGTAGTTGTACCGCCCGGCTTCCTCCACCGGCGCCTTCATCACCTTCCATGGAAAGCCGCTGCGGAAGCCCTCTCCTCTCCTCCACCACCGCCGGAGCCGGGGTCGGGGCTGTGGCCGAGGCCGGGACCGGAGCCGGGGCCGAGGCCGGCAGCCGTGGCGGCTGAGGGCCGGAGGTCCGGGGGCGGCTGCTCGGGGTGGGGCGGGTGGATCCTCCGCCGCTGCCTGGGAGGGGGGGAGAGGAAGAGGGCGGCGGCTAGGTTAGGAAAAATATATACTTTTTATTTAGACCCCGTCGATATCACTCAACTGATCATACAAAGATAATACTTCATGTCTTGTCAAGAGTCAAGACAGGGAGTTACCGTCCGTTTCTCGTAGTCAGCTGTTGCCGATGGCGGTGGTTAGATCAACTTTTGGGGTCATATCCTTTTTTTCCTGTAATAACTAGTGTGGTTTTCCATGTAGTAGCTGATAAAGATCTTGCTTACTGCCTCTATTTCTGTTTATAAGACATTCATATGTTTCTAGATCATCAATTTAACTAATTAAATATGTATTATATTGTTCAAAAGTCTACATGCAATTTATGTCCGAAAGAAGTTAGTCCTGCTAGAACATATAACTCATACGTTGTTGATCAAATTGATGATGCAAGAATATACATGTTCCTTATAAACCGAAAGAGAGGGAGTACGTGATTAATTATTTGAATTTGATTTGGGGCTAAATGTACTTCCTCCGTCGCATGAAAGATGTCATAGTGGGTAACATAAGTTGCAAGCACAAATACCTACAAACTGTAAAGCTAGAACCCTTTGGGCAAGTACAATAGAGCTGAGTTAGCTGGCTATAAGGCATTTTATATTAGCAAAATCTTAGGTGGAGGAGAGAGATATGAAGAGAGAGAAAAGAGCGGGCGACATTTGAAGCGCCCGGCTACAACACACAAAAAGAGAGGATACCGCCCACTTACAGCCTACAGCTGACGCTAAAAGCATCTCCAACGGGCGCGGTATAAATCGGCGCGCTATACCACGCTGCCGCCGCGCTGTAAACTGATGACGCGCGCCGGAGCGATTTTTCCCCCGCCGGATGCTCCATTTTGCAGCGCGCGTTGGCGCGCAAAAAAAGCACCTCCGCCGGCCGCTCTATTTTGCAGCGCGCGGGCGCTGCGCAAACAACAAACAAACACAACTATGCATCGAACAAGATCAAACAACCATATAAAATTCAAAAATAAAATGTACCATCTGAATACAATACATTGTTCACACCAAATACAACACGTCGAACATATAACAATACAACATAGTTTTGAGACAATACAACACATAATTTTCAAACAAATACAACAAGTATGCAACTACTGTTGTCCATTCCAATTCCACCATTCTTTCATAAGATCTTTTTGAAGCTCATCATGTGTGTCGTTGCACCGAATGGCATGGTATGAGGCAATGAACCGGGCAATCCTATGTGCGGACCTCCTCACTTGCACGGGAAACCCCATCAAGTCGTAGTGGGTATGATCCACATCTTTCCCGCGATCATCCTCTATAATCATGTTATGCATGATGACACACGCGATCATGATACACCAAAGGCATTCTTGGTCCCAAAATCTAGCCGGTCCTCTAACAATGGCAAATTGGGCTTGCAAAATCCCAAATGCTCTCTCTACATCTTTCCTAGCCGCCGCTTGTGCATTATGGAATTGGGTTTGCTTCTTACCTCTTGGTTGAATAATCGGCTTCACAAATGTTTGCCACCTTGGATATATGCCGTCGGCGAGGAAGTAGCCATAGTTGTACTTGTGGCCATTTGCTTCAAACTCCGCCAATGGACCTTCCCGCATTGCAAGTCTTGTCATTAGTGGTGACCGTTGAAGAACATTGATGTCATTGCAAGACCCGGGCATTCCAAAAAAAGCATGCCATATCCAAGTCTCTTGGTCGGCCACCGCTTCAAGGACTATGGTGGCATCCTTCTTGTACCCTTTGAACTGTCCATGCCATGCCGTCGGATAATTCTTCCAACTCCAATGCATACAATCAATGGAGCCAAGCATGCCGGGAAACCCCCGGTTGACGTTGATCTCCAAAAGCCTTGCCGTGTCTTGAGCATTGGGGGCTCTCAAGTATGTGGAGCCAAAGACATTGACAATTGCAACGACAAAGCGCTTCACACACAAGATAGAAGTGCTCTCTCCCATGGCCAAATGATCATCAACAAGATCCGCCGGTATACCATATGCCAACATACGCAAGGCGGCGGTCACCTTTTGATATGTGCTATGACCAAGTTCTCCGGCGGCATTCCTCCTTTGCTCAAAGAAGCGATCATACTTGGTCACCTCCGTTGCGATGTGCTTGAATAAGTTGAGACTCATCCGGAAACGCCGCCGAAAATAGCTTTCGGGAAATATCGGATTCTCATTGAAATACGACCGCATCAACTTCTCATGCCCTTCAATCCTTTCTTTCCACAACTTCTGTCTACCGAACACCGATCCACCAAATTTTGGCTTCTTAACGGCGCGGTATGCTAATAGTAGCGATATGTTCTCCTCTTCCTCTTGGTCATACTCGTCATCCGATGAATCGTATGATGAACTCTACAAACATACATATAAAATTACTTAACTACAACTAACTATTATAGATAATTGGTGGATAGAGGCCGGCCGGCGGAGGTGCATACCTTGCGAGCAAATCGGCGAGCACCATGCTCGCGCCATGTTGTTAGCAAGCTCGAAGATGACGACGACGACATGACGGCGGCGGCGCGGAGGACAACGACGACGACGCGACGACGCTGGGAAGGAGGAGGCGGAGGAGGAGCGCCGACTACTGCCCGTCGCTGGCGGCGGCGCGGGCGTCACAGAGCGGCGGAGCGCCCGCCGCTGCCGGGAGGGGGCGCGGGCAAGGAGGATCTACGCCGCGGCGGCGCGCAGCGGCGGGGCAGCGGCGGAATCGACCGGCGGCGGCTGGATTTCGCGGCGGCGGTCGGTGGGGAAATGAGGGCGCGGGGGGAGGGGGGGGGGGGAATTTCCTGTCGTTGGCTTTTCGCGCGTGGACGAGCGATGTCGCGCGTTGTAGCAGACGCGTCACATATGGCGCTCCGGATTGTGCAAAACACCGCGCGCCCAAAAAAAATTGCAGCGCCGCGCCTTTTACCGCGCCTGCTGGAGCGCCCGAATTCCTCCTGCGCGCTGCATACCGGCCGTTTTTTTGCAGCGCGATCTATATAGCGCGTCTGTTGGAGGCTCTAAAGCAGCTGCATGCATACTTTTGTACTGCCAATCCATGCAACATTAAATAATTAATTAATCTGTAGAGCCAAACTGTAATAGCCAAGCTATTGTACCAGAATTTTTTTGTGATGACTATAACTGACCTGTCATAGGTTTATAGCCAGCTGCCGGCTTTGCTACTGTGCTTGCTCTCTTGTCCATTCACAGTTCTTTATTCGTCCAAACTGATACTGCTCTAAGCCCATCATAAAACATCTCCACTCCAGGGACCTGCAACATGAAGATCTGAGGCTAGTACTCAACTCGAATAGATATAGATCTTTATTTAGAAATGTTTGACTTTTAAAAAAGGAAAGCACACACTTTCGCGGACGGAGGGAGTACATACTAAGCAACAATATAATCTCTTTTTGTTGCCAATAAAGGGCTACCTAACACCTGAGATCAAACGATTATTTGACAATTTGACACGATAATCCGCTTTTTTTTTTGCATCAGTTTGAAATTCTTGGAATATTTATTGTTAAATGAAAGTAAAAGAATATGCGACCAAAAGAGCGACGTTGTGTTGCCACAATCTTGTAGGTGTAATTGATATTTTTTGGTATTAATAATACATATTCTCTTTATCAGAAAAGAAATAGCCAGTGGTTACTCGCTAGTCAAACATATTGCCACACTTGGAAGTCGAAGCATCAAAATCCAACACCGCGTAGGAGTTTGGCAGAAAGGAAAACGCTCACGCGTGCTCCTCTCACACGGTCACACATGAATCGGCAGACGTTTAGTAGAACTGGTAGCCTATACGTTGGGGAAATGTCTTGGATCCGTTCCGAAAGGGAAATTTGGCGCGGCGCATCGATCAGAGTTTGCACTAAACTTAATCCTTCAATCGTCAGCGAGCAAGTACAACTTGATGTCTTCTCTCCTCAGAGTAGAATGGTCCTCCTATGTATGCATGGTTCCCGGCTAATTAACGCCGCGCGATTGATCGGTGAGCATGCAGTAGGGGGATTCCAACGTGTTATTTGTTCCATCCACAGCACGCAAGATGGAAAGCCTTTGCATCGAAGCAAGCTAGCATGAGCACAGATGGAACAGCTATCTGTCTTATCGATTCGTCCGTCCGCCTAATTAACGCACCAAGGATAAGATACACGCGGATTAGAATGTTTTTTTCTTTTATTTTCGTAAGAAGCTGTTTTATTGTTGTAGCAGGGACGTGAGAAGCAATGCCGATCGATAACATCATGCAAAGCAAACAATGGATCTCCTTTTCGAACAACAAGAGGCGCTCATGGAGGCAAACATTCGTTTCAGCTTACTTACATAGTCTTCTAAGGAAAACCCTCATCAATATCATTTTCAATTTTGTGGCTCAAGCCTACACGATCTGCCTTGCACTGATTGCTCATAAGACCATAGATCGTAGCCAAACTGCTTTCATTAAGGGCAGATGTCTTCACGGAAGAGTTCTCGCTCTGCATGAGATTGTTCATGAGCTCCGGATTAAAAATCTAGGGGCCTTATTTTACAAACTGAATTTTAAGTGGGCATATGCCAGGGTGAATAGGGACTTTCTACGAGAAAATCCTTTAGCAGAAGAGTTTCTATCAATGGGAGCGAACTGATGCAGATGGTCATGGGAGGCCGAACTGCTATCAATGTCAATGGAGAAATTTTGGATTTCTGCCATAATGCCCAGTGTGTGTGTCAGGGAGACCCACTATCCCATATCCTCTTCAACTTTACGGTCGATAGTCTGGCAGCGATGTTGTCCGAGGCTAATGTGGCAGGCCATATTCGAGGGGTAGTCTCTCATCTCATTCCTGGGTGAGTGACTCACCTGCCGTATGCGAACCTCAAACTAATTATACTTTGCTTTGAGAACATGTCAGGTTTGAAAATTAACTTCAACAAGAGTGAAGTGGTGGTGTCTGGCTCACAACTGGGGAAAAACGCAGGGGGGCAAATATGCTTAAGTGCAATTGGGAAAATTCCCCATGAAATACCTCTTCTAATCAGCGATAAACCGCTTATGGTGGCTGATTGGGACTTCCTCCTAGACAAGGTGGGTGACAGGGTTGACCATTGGCTAGGTCTGTTTCTCGCTTCGACGGGAAGACTTGAGATTAATAATTCGTGTTTGTCGAGCCTGCTCATGTTTACCAAGGGTGTCTATTTGTTGCATGATGCAACACAACCGCCATGGACAAACCAAACGAAACAAGAGGAAATACCACATCCTTAACTGGGCTACCGTTGTAAGTCGAAGGAATTCGGGGGTTTGGGAATCCTCAACAAAAAGAACATGACCATCACATTGAGGCTTACATGGATCTGGAAGCGATACCAAAACACAGAGGGACTATGGGTGGATCTCATTCGCGCGAAGTACCTAGAACGTAGGGATGTATTCTCGAGAGAAGCCCCATCGCACGACTCTTAGTTTTGGAATGCCATCGAAAAGATGAAGTGGTATTTCAAACTTGGGGCCAAGCATGGGGCCTGCAATGGGAAGCAGACCTTCTTCTTGCTCGATTGGTGGTCCTGGTCGGGCCCTCTTTGATTGTCACACCTAGGGGACACATTCCCTTTAGAAGACAGTTTGGTGTGGCCGAGGTGGTGGAGTGGGGTAACCTATGTAGGGAGATACATGCCGTACCCACCACGACATCGGAGGATACTACCTCTTGGTTCTTAGAGGCCTCTGGATTTTCTCTTCTAGGTTGATTTACCTTAGCGTTTTGTAAGGGGCGGTGGTCGGACACTTCAAAGACGTGTGGTGCACTAGGGTGCCGCCCAAAATCAAGTTCTTCGTATGGTAGCTAGAGGGTCAGTTCCATCTAGCATGTAGGTGGCGAAGCACCATGGTCCATTGAATGGACTATGCAGCCTATGTGGGCATCCGGAAGATTGCAATTACATTTTTTTTTGAATGTTGCATGTCTAGATTCATGTGGGTGGGAGTTAGAGCATCTCCACCGGCGGCCTCGATAGCGTTTTGGGGGGCCGATGTGGTTTTTGGGCTCGCACCGGTGCGTCCCAAAAGGCGCTGGCTAGTTTTCCAGCCAAATAGAATCGCTGGCATCCCCGTGCCGGCCCCTTCGCGTAGGACGCGAATCGGACGCGCCGGCGCCTCGCGGCACGACGGTTTTCGCGGGTGGGGCGCCTTGTCAGCGAGAGGACGCGACGGTTTGCATCGGCCACGACGGTTTGCATCGGCCGCGACGCGGGAAGGTTGGTCGTCGGTGTTTATTGGTCCCCCGCACGGAAACCGAGAAGGCGACGAGGGCAGCGACTGCCACGCGGCGTCCACGCGCCTACGCTGCCGTAAATGCGGGTAGTTGGCATCCCCTATTTAGTACGTACGTTGTCCACCGCCGCGGTGCTATCCTCTCATCTCCACCACCATCGCCGCACCAGTCTCTCCTCTCCACCTCAAAATGCCGCGCCGTCTTAAGATGAAGTACTCCATGCTTGGCCTCAACGGTCGCGCGCTGCTTGCGACGCCTCTACCACCACCGCAGTCGGAGTTGGAGCCGGAGCCGCAGCCCGACGCGGACTACAACTCCGGCGACGCCGTGGACCCACGGTTTGCGGTGTGGCACGAGGCCTACGTCGCAGACGCGAAAGCTGAGGCAGCGCAGTGGGGCGAGCAGCCACAGGCCCCCGCCGATCCGGAGCAGGCGGCAATCCTGGCGTCGTTGAACGCGCAGCGCTTCCGGAAGTTGAAGGAGGACCAGCGGGAGTTCGTCAACGACGCGAACCTCGAGCACGCCCTCGAGATCTCGCGCCAGCGAGCGACCACAGAGGAGGCATGACGCCTCCTCATGGAGGCTAAGCGACAGAAGCTCATCAAGCTGAACGCTCATCGCCACTACGAGGCGTTCACCCGCAAGAAAGCGAGGCGCGCCGAGAACGAGGCTTCTCGGCAAAGGCTGGCAGCACGGGGACAACGCCACCGGCAAGCTCTGCGCGACGTCGGCCGCCATGCTCCACCGCCACATGCGCGAAGCAAGGGCCGAGAGGCGGATACGGACGCATGCGGCAAAGGTGAAGAACGACGACGAGGCAGGCCCGTTGCGCGCCCCAACCGACGGCCAGTAGATTAGGGTTAAGTTTAAGTTTTATTTAGGTTTAAATTTGAGTTACTTTTGTATAAATTTCATATAAATTTCGTATGAATTTCGGTTTTAAATGTTATTCCAACATTCAAATTCTATCGGGGCTGGCGTATGGGGGGCGCCGGTGTGGGAGGAGCATCCCCAAATAGATGATGCTCTCCCAGCGACCCCCACACAGCAGTGCCGGCGCCCCTGCCGGCGCCTATTTGGGTGCCGTCGGTGGAGATGCTCTTAGGAATACCTACATTGCGAGTATAATCCGACAAGGGCCTATTAAAGATAAATTTTTGGTAACCTGCTATTTTTTTCCAAATATTATTACATATGCAGTGTTGGAGGGAGGAACCAGGCGCTACTGGACGAAGTCAGGAGGCTGCGCGTAGGGTCTGATCTCCGACTATCTATTTCTCTTCGACCCGCAGGACTGATGTACTACTAGACTTATGCTCGCGTCCGTGTTGTATGCTGGTCATGTGTCTTGCTATCCTATATCCCCCACGAAGAATGTAGGTAGCCGTGGTGGTACCATCCATCGGATTCATGAAGGACAAGTGGAGGGAAGAGGGAGCCCACTTCACCGAGGAGAGCCAGGTTGAGAGGGTCTGCGTGCGATGCACCGGCCGGCAACGCGTCGCAGCCAGTTGAAGCAAAGGGATAGACGTAGGGGCATCTTCAACCGGGCGATCAAAACAGACGTGTTGGGCCGTCCGTTTTGGACCGTTTGGGTGGCCGAGCGGACGCGCGGACAGAGCCCCGCGTCCGCGTGTCCGTTTGGGTCGCGCCCTGCGTCCAACGCGGCAGGTTTGGATCGCGCCCCCATACAATACTTTTTCTTTTAAATTCACTATAAAAACACAAAATAAATTGTAGAAAATATGTAAAATAGTTCAAATGCTCAAAATTTATTACATATTACATTGTCCACGTAATCAAGGATAAAGTATTATTCAAAAAAATGAAAAAACGATACAAATGATCTAGGCTTCCGGATTTTCTTCATTATTGTTGTTTGCAGCATTGTTGCCTACATGCTGCCAGACGTGCTCGATCAAATCTGCCTGCAGCTGGTTGTGTACAGCTAGATCTCGAATTTCATGGTGTGCATGAAGAATTTCCTGGAATGATGCCGGGCCACCTTGAGGAGTAACCAACTCTCCCTGGCCCTCCCAGTCATTATCATAGAGTGAATCATCCCGCTCTACCTCAACAATCATATTATGCATGATTACACATGCGGTCATCACCTCCCACAGAGTTTGCACATCCCAGGCTCTGGCAGGGTGTCTGACGATAGCCCAACGAGCTTTGAGGATGCCAAACGCCCGCTCGACATCTTTCCGGGCTGCCTCCTGCTCTTTGGCAAACCTTGCCTCCTGCTCTGAGTTGGGTTTTCGGATTGTCTTCACGAGTGTAGCCCAAGGTGGATAGATACCATCAGCAAGGTAGTACCCCTTGGTGTAGTGGTGGCCATTGATCTCAAAATCCACATCGGGGGACCGACCGTACGCTAGCCTATCAAACACCGGAGAGCGCTGCAGCGACATTGATGTCATTGTGCGAGCCAGCCATTCCGAAGAATGAGTGCCAAATCCATGTATCCTGTGAAGCAACAGCTTCAAGAATGACTGTGCACCCCTCAGAATGGCCACTGTATGCCCCCTGCCAACCAAAGGGGCAGTTTTTACACTCCCAGTGCATGCAGTCTATGCTGCCAAGCATCCCAGGAAACCCCCTGGAAGCGTTGATTGACGACAGACGAGCTGTGTCCTCTGCATTAGGTTGCCGGAGGTACTGTTCTCCGAACGAACCGATCACAGCTCCGCAGAACCCGTACATCGCTTCCAAGCCGGTAGACTCACTCATGCGCGTGTACTCATCTACGAAATCACCGGCAACGCCATATGCAAGCATCCTAATCGCTGCCGTGCATTTACGGTACGAAGAGAGGCCTACCTTGCCAATTGCATCCACTTTCGCGTGGAAGTAGTCGTCGTAGAGCTTGACGCCATCCATTATCCGGCGGAACAACGGTCTGGACATCCGAAAACGACGGCGAAACAAGGCCGGCGTGTACAATGCCTTGGGTTGGAAGTAATCGGTGAAGAGCTCGGTCGTGGCCGCGTTCTCTTTTGCGGTCCAAGGCGGCGGCGCGCCCGACAAGGACCCCCGGTGCACGGGGATCTGCGAGACAATGTGATCGTGGATGATCAGCGCAGCATCCGTGAAAAATTCGTCGTCCGAGTCCTCGTCGGACGACGTGTCGATGAAGTTCTTGAAGAAGTAGTCGTCGTTGCTGTCCACCATGATCTACAGATGAAAAGGGGAAAATTTTAGTATGCTCATTTCATCGAACACCTCGCACGCGGAGGCCATCCAATGCGTCCGTAGGGACCTGCAGGCCATGGCCGTCTCGGCCGACTTGCGGTCTGCGAACACGGTGCACGAGAGCTCACCTCCGGCGGCAACAGCGCAGCTGCGAACGGCGGGAGGTCTCGCGACGGTGGGAGGACAGTGGCGACAACGACGGCGTCCTCGGAATCTGCTACGACGCGGCGAAAGCAGCGCGGGGCTGCGACCTATGTCGGCGTCTCGACGACGGTGGCCGGCGTCGACGCCTCTCCCAAATCGCCGGTCCTTGCCTAGCGGCGGAGCGGCGGGAGATGTGTGCGAGGGGTTTGTGTCTTGGGAGACAGACAGGCGGGCCAGGGGCGGACAAGGGGAGGACGCGAGCGACCAGCATCCGGCGTCCGCGGGCACGCAAACTCGTCACAGATTTGGGCCGGGTTTGGGTCGTCCAGGACGCCGCGGCCATCCGTTTTAGGGATGGGTCTGCGCGCTGGGCCACGTTTTTGTCCGATTGGACCTATCCGGACGCGCGGGCGCGGCTTGAGTCGCCCCGTTGGAGATGCCCTAGGGCTGGAGGTTGCATTGACGTACAGTAGGGAGGTCGAGCACGGGGACCTGCGTGCGTGCGCGCGTGGACGGTGGTTGCATGAAACCCAACCTGGTGCATGTACGTCTCATCAGCACCTAGCACCTACCGATCAAACCCATCATCCGCTGGCCGCGACGCGATGTAGGATTCGTCGTCGATGAGACATACACTCACTCAGATCCTGATATACACGAAAAGGCCTCATGAACCGCGACACCGTTGGACGTATACGAGATCGATGGTCCAAAAGCCGCGAGTAATTAATCAAGAGTTCGCTGACAATTCTTTCTACAGATCCAAGATGTGACGCCCACGCGAGCACCTTGTCGACGATTGCCGATCGACGCCATTTTGTATCTTTTCAGAAGGGGTTTATGCGACGGGACATCACTAGGATTGAGCACTCACTCCATGGAATCGAATCGAATCGAATCTTGACGAGGCACGCAGCATGTCTAATCTGCAGCTGCGGCTCGGCAGCGACTGTTTCAGCAGAGGCGAGAGAAGCAAGTGAAACGATTACGTGCCAAAGAAAAACAAAGGGTACGAGAAGACAAAGCCCACCGACTATCTGGCCCAGTAGGTTCGTCTGCCCAGCCCTGTCCGAAACGCACAAACCTAGCAGCCCGTCAGCTCCGGCACATGGGAACCGATCATACAGCCGCATAGAGAGCGCTTTGGGTCGCGGAATCGCGAAACCGTGTTCGACCTTGCCGCCAAATCCTACTCTGGCTCGGACTCGACGAATTTATAGGTGCTGCGGTGGTGCAGTGCAGCAGGCTCCACCCGCTTGCATTGTTCTCCTCCCACGATCTCGATCCGACTTGGAGATCGAGCTGCAGCACCAATCTAGGGCATCGCCGACGCTGCGCGCGCCCGTGAAAGGCCACCGGACGCTGTGGCTGAACCGAAGAAGAGCATGACGACGATGGCCGCCAAGCGGACCAGCACCACCACCGCGCCGTCGCGCTTGACGGTGAAGGTCCCGAAGTGGTCTCTCGCGCCCGCCGTGGAGGCCGCGCGTCGGAACCCTCTTTTCGCGCGCGGGGAGGACGTCGAGGTGCGCAGACGCCTAGCGCAGGTATTGGGCGGCAGGGAGCTGGTGATCTACGTCCGCGCCAAGGTCGTCTCCGCGTCACCCGGCACCTACTCCTATCTCGTCGAGTACCCTGCCGCCGGCCCCTTCCCGATCCGTACCGCACGAGTGGCAGCGTTTGACGTCCGCGCCGCCCGCCGTTTTCCACCGCCGCCACCACCAGACTCGCGGCCGGGATCTTCCAAGAGGCCGCTGCCGTCGGAGCAGCCGGAGGGCGATTCTTGCAAGAAGGCCAAGATAGGGATTGGGAAAGGCATCCCGAAGGACGTACTGGAGCGGCTCATCGCCGAGCACGAGAAGGAGGAGGAAGCGAAGAAGAAGGCGCTAGGACAGAGGGTCGAATTGCCGGAGCGGAAGTTGCTGCCCGCGTCCGTCATGGTCACTGTCGCCAGGACGAAGGTTGCGCCGCCCGAGAAGCACAAGAATGTGACGGTAATGGCTGCCAAGAGGAGCAACACCGCGCTCCTGCGGCCCGCCATGTTCCAGTTCAACCAGACTCCGCCGTCGACGCCCCACGCCCGGACAGTTCTAACAAGGCCATGATAAGGACAGGGAAGGATCCCAATGGAGCTCGGCAAGAAGAAGGCAAAGAAGAAGGAGCGGGAACACGAAGCCCAACTGCTGGCGCCGAAGCTGCAGCCCCCAAGACTCATGAATCACGATGATGGATCGAGGATGCCCTCTTTTAGTGCAGCACTAGTTTTCTTTGATCCGTTCCTAGTTGATTTTCGTATGCTGATTGGCAGGAAGAACTCAATTGATGAGATATGATATACTGTGAATCTGTGATCACTGGGCGGAGAAACTATTGAATACAATGATGTGATGAAACTTCAGTGATGTACTGAAACTATTGAATACTGTATGTTGTACTTGTGCACTTTTTTCCCGGCGAAATTTGCCTCGAATAATCTTGTAACCGGTAAAAAAAACTCAAATAGATCAAAATTAAAGGTTTAAAACTAGACCAAATATGATGAAAAATTGAAAATGTTCGGACAAACACAAATGAAGCTTTTTTGCGTGTGGCAGTAAGGCATCGCTGTCAAATGAATGATTTCCCAGCGTGTGTTTAATTACTTCCGTTGTCAGTTGCCATTTTGTGTGCAATTTAGGATTAAATGGCATTTGTCATGTCTTCGAAAATTTTCAAATTTTGTTTCGAAATTTTCGCACATAAAGGACTGCCATTTTTTGGTAAGCGGATCTACTATCTCCTTTTGGCATGTATAAATATTTCAGTCCTTAAAGAAAACTTATTTGTACATGATCAGAGTGGATGGGTGAGGTTTAAGGGTGCTGAAAATCTTATTTGTGTTTAAGGGACCCGACAGTAAGAGGGACCGCATACGGACGATCTTATCGCACCGCACTTAGCCCGACCGTGAAACCAACAGAATGGGCAACCGCCGGTGGCTGATGAGCGACTCGTCGGGAAGGTGCATGTCGTTCCATCCCTCACACGACGTCATGTTGTTGTAGAGGGGCTTGGCGACATCGATGCGGACGGGCACCTGGTTGCGATACTTCGTCTCCTTCTCTGTCGAGGACCCGGCCACGACGTCGTTCTTCTTTGGGTGCCTCCATCGGAAGCTCTTCTTCCCCGTGGTCTTGTCGATGAGGACGTTGGGTGCCTGAGTGATGGGAATGGCGAGAAAGAGGGCGTCGGCTGGGGGAGGTATGGGCGATTGCAGGTTCTTGCCCGTGTCTTCTAAAGGACGGGGAAAGAGAGGATTTCAATACAACGTGAGACTTGGCATCAATCGTACTGATCAGGTCTGAAACCTTTTCCAGCAAATTGTCACCACGGGTGTGTCCAGATTTTGCCAGACCAAGCCTTCGGAATCAAGAGAAATTAGTTTTTTTTCCAGCGCTGCCATTAATTGCTCGCTTCGGCTACCGCGGCCACGCAGGACTGACGCTTGGTGGCTAGACTTCTGCGCCGCGATAAATGGCACGCGCTTGGAGTGGGATGAGCAGCTGGTTCATGACACTTTCTGTGAAGAGGATGCCAAGATTTTTCTGCACATCCGCACAGACTATTGACCTGCCGTGGGAATTAGGATAAAAACAACGTGATCGAAAAAAGAAATAAAACAAACGTGTTCAGATTCTGATAGATTGGTGGTATTGGTGGAACAATAGAAATAAGGGAGAACTACTGGTCAATGCAGTTTTTTCTTTCAATAAAGGGAATATATTAATATCAAAAGATACCAATTATATTCAGCCTCTGCAACAACGCAATACCCTAATGGTAGTACAGATGCACATAGCCAAAAAAAGGAAAAAAGAAAACTAAGAAAAGATAAGTCCCACTACGGTATTCCAGTTATAGCAGCAACAATACAACCACCACCAAGACAACACCTGAACTTCAGTTCTCTCCAATAGTGACGCCTCCAAGAAGAGAATAGTGCACAAGCGCCATCGTCGCCCGATCAAAAGATCTTAGATTTTCACCCTGAAGATAGTCTATGCTCTCAAAACAATGCCTTCAACAAGGTCATTGCCAGACACAACCAATTAAAGTCAGACCTTGGATTATCACCCTGAAAGGTAAGATTGTGAACTTCATCTGTGTTGCCACCAAACCTAGAATACCAAGCAAGTCCCTCAACATCGCAGAGACTCGAACCTCCATCGCAAGTCCTCCAATCCGCCTTTCATGATATTCTCCGCCTCTGATTTCACCTTGGACCAGAAAGTTATCTGATGGCAACACAGAACAGAGCTGCGCGCCGCTCCCTCCAGAACCAAACGTCGGAATAAGAGCATGGGTGCGCACGATCGAATACCACCGATCCAACAAACTCTAGGCATAAGGCGCACTGTTACATTCACCGGCGGAGCCTTCCAGAACTCCACACTCCAGCCAAATCCAGAAGGACATGCATCAAGTAGATCTTCGTCTTGGCGCGAGAGGGACCCTAGGACCACTGATGGCGTGTATTTCACACGTTCGTTGGGGAACCCCAAGAGGAAGGTATGATGCGCACAGCAGCAAGTTTTCCCTCAGAAAGAAACCAAGGTTTATCGAACCAGGAGGAGCCAAGAAGCACGTTGAAGGTTGATGGCGGCGGGATGTAGTGCGGCGCAACACCAGGGATTCCGGCGCCAACGTGGAACCCGCACAACACAACCAAAGTACTTTGCCCCAACGAAACGAGTGAGGTTGTCAATCTCACCGGCTTGCTGTAACAAAGGATTAACCGAATTGTGTGGAAGATGATTGTTTGCAGAGAAAACAGTAGAAACAAGTATTGCAGCAGATTTGTATTTCAAGTATTAAAAGAATGGACCGGGGTCCACAGTTCACTAGAGGTGTCTCTCCCATAAGATAAAAGCATGTTGGGTGAACAAATTACAGTCGGGCAATTGACAAATAGAGAGGGCATAACAATGCACATACATGTCATGATAAGTATAGTGAGATTTAATTGGGCATTACGACAAAGTACATAGACCGCCATCCAACCGCATCTATGCCTAAAAAGTCCACCTTCGAGGTTATCATCCGAATCCCTTCCAAGTATTAAGTTGCAAAGCAACAGACAATTGCATTAAGTATGGTGCATAATGTAATCAATAACTACATCCTCGGACATAGCATCAATGTTTTATCCCTAGTGGCAACGAGCACAACACAACCTTAGAACTTTCCGTCACTCGTCCCGGTGTCAATGCGAGCATGAACCCACTATCGAGCATAAATACTCCCTCTTGGAGTTACTAGCATCAACTTGGCCAGAGCCTCTACTAATAACGGAGAGCATGCAAGATCATAAACAACACATATGCAATAACTTGATAATTAACATAACATGGTATTCTCTATCCATCGGATCCCGACAAACACAACATAGAGTATTACAGATAGATGATCTTGATCATGTTAGGCAGCTCACAAGATCCAACAATGAAGCACAATGAGGAGAAGTGTGGTGACCCTGCATACCACTGCATGTTGTAGTATGCCAGTCGTTGATATAACATTCACGAAGTACCATTCCCCAAATATTACATCCCTCAGAGTAGTACAACAGAACATAGCAGGGTCCATAACTCATTCACTTATTATTACAAGCATCAAACATATATTGTCTTGGAGCTCCTCTTGGGTCCTAAGAGGAATACTCCTGGGTTCGAGGTGAACCCAACTCAACTTACAATATAGGAGTCTCGGTAAACTATACATTTATTGCCTCGAGCAGCTAAATACTAAGAGTTCGGGCTGCTCGGTTACTACTACTACTGGATGTCTCTAGGCTTGATCTCCTCCGGAAGCCTCCCCGGATCCGTAGACTATGAGATAGTCTATGCCTTCAGCACCTCCTGAGAGGTCAAGTTCTTCATAGCCGATGATCTCGGCTCCTTCATTGTTGTCGTAGTCCTCCTCCAGACGATTCAGACAATCTAAGCATGGGATTTAAGAGTGGTATGAGTACGAGCATACTCAACAAGTTCATTATAGATAAGAGGTGTTTAATGCACTAGCTACGATATTAGACCAGAAAGTCTAATATCAATGCAAGTTTTGATAAACATTTCTTCAAGAGATTGCTTTTATTTCAAAGAGCTATGTCCGTCAGCCTTCACCGGTTTACTAGAACTTCATGGAGCTCCTTTCCGGCCGCGTTCGCAGTTCCTCAATCCCGGAACAGGAGTGACAGTCACAGCTTCTTTACACTCTGCAGAGGTGTGTTGCTTTACCCATAAGAGATCTTAACCTTGGTGCCAACCGGGCAGCTTTCCCGTCCACACTTCCTTCGGTGTGAGGCCCGGTATAAGGTCTAGCCAATCATGTTCCTCCGCTACCTCGAACACCCACCCTTTGTTGCATGCGCCGACCCTGGGTCCACGTCGGTCCCATTATTCCCGTATTTCAGGGTGGACCCCGACCACGACAACAGTGCTGGGCTCTACCATACACTCCTACGCCGGTGGCTGTGATACGTCTCCGACGTATCGATAATTTCTTATGTTCTATGCCATATTATTGATGTTATCTACATGTTTTATGCACACTTTATGTCATATTCGTGCATTTTCTGGAACTAACCTATTAACAAGATGCCGAAGTGCCGATTCTGTTGTTCTCGCTGTTTTTGGTTTCGAAATCCTAGTAACGAAATATTCTCGGAATCGGACGAAATCAAGACCCGGGTTCCTATTTTCACCGGAAGCATCCGGAACACCCGGGAAGGACCGGAGGGGGGCATCGGGCCCCCGGATGATAGGGTGGCGCGGCTCGGGCCCCGGCCGCGCCGGCCTATGGTGTGGCCACCCCTTCGACCCTCCTGCGCCGCCTCTTCGCCTATATAAAGCCTCCGTCGCGAAAACCCCGAGGCGAAAAAGCACGATACGGAAAACCTTCCGGAGCCGCCGCCATCGCGAAGCCAAGATCCGGGGGACAGGAGTCTCCGTTCCGGCACCCTGCCGGAGCGGGGAAGTGCCCCGGAAGGCTTCTCCATCGACACCGCTGCCATCTCCACCGCCATCTTCATCACCGCTGCTGCTCCCATGAGGAGGGAGTAGTTCTCCATCGAGGCTCGGGGCTGTACCGGTAGCTATGTGGTTCATCTCTCTCCTATGTGCTTCAATACAATAATCTCATGAGCTGCCTTACATGATTGAGATTCATATGATGATGCTTGTAATCTAGATGTCATTATGCTAGTCAAGTGAGTTTTACTTATGTGATCTCCGGAGACTCCTTGTCCCACGTGTGTAAAGGTGACAGTGTGTGCACCGTGTGGGTCTCTTAGGCTATATTTCACGGAATACTTATTCACTCGTTGAATGGCATAGTGAGGTGCTTATTTATATCTCTTTATGATTGCAATGTGTTTGTATCACAATTTATCTATGTGCTACTCTAGCAATGTTATTAAAGTAGTTTTATTCCTCCCGCACGTGTGCAAAGGTGACAGTGTGTGCACCGTGTTAGTACTTGGTTTATGCTATGATCATGATCTCTTGTAGATTGCGAAGTTAACTATTGCTATGATAATATTGATGTGATCTATTCCTCCTACATATGCATGAAGGTGACAGTTTGCATGCTATGCTAGTACTTGGTTTAGTCTTTTGATCTATCTTAAACTAAAGGTTACTAAAATATGAGCATTATTGTGGAGCTTGTTAACTCCGGCATTGAGGGTTCGTGTAATCCTACGCAATGTGTTCATCATCCAACAAGAGTGTAGAGTATGCATTTATCTATTCTGTTATGTGATCAATGTTGAGAGTGTCCACTTGTTATCACCAGATTTTGGCTGAATCAGGAGGTGGGCCGCGATCAGGATGGGCTTGGAAGATTACACGTGGAAGATCTCTGAAGCGGCCTTGCACGGGGAATTTGGGCTAGATTGCCCGTGTATCTTTAATTATGGTAGATTGTATCTAGATTAAAAGTTAGAGTTTATCTCGTGCACGGTTTAGTGCACGCCCACATTAGAAAGTCCACTGGACTATAAATATGTATCTAGGGTTTATGGAATAAACAACAACCAACGTTCAACCACAAACAAATCTCGGCGCATCGCCAACTCCTTCGTCTCGAGGGTTTCTACCGGTAAGTATCATGCTGCCTAGATCGCATCTTGCGATCTAGGCAGACAAGCCTGCCTACGTTGTTCACGCGTTGCTCGTATCGAAGCCTTTTTGATGGCGAGCAACGTAGTTATCTTAGACATGTTAGGGTTAGCATCGTTCTTCATATTACATGCTTTCGTAGTGCAACCCTTGCATGTCTAGCCGCCCTTACACCTATCTTAGGTGTAGGGGCGACACCCGCTTGATCATAGTTTAGTAGATCTGATCCGTTACGATTGCTCCTTGTTCTACAAGGATTAGTTTAATATCTGCAATAGTTAGGCCTTACAAAGGGGGAGGATCCAGCGGCACGTAGGGTGTCGTTCGTTGGCCCTAAGCGGGATGTTCCGAGGATCAACCTCGTGTTGGTTTTTAGGCCTTGTTTAGGATCGGCTTACGATCACCGTGCGTGGCCGCGAGGCCCAACCCGGAGTAGGACGATCCGATTATGCGGTGAAAACCCTAGATCGTCGTAGATCTCATTAGCTTTACCTTGATCAAGCAGGACCACCATATATTCGGACACCCCGTCCGAATCATGGGTGGATCGGCTCTTTGAGCCGATTCACGGGATAACCCGAGAGCCGATCGAGGCTCGTATTTAATGTTTACGTGTGTGCCCTGCAGGAAACTAAGCGAGGCATCATCCACACCTTCCCGACCAGGTATAGGTCAGTTGGCACGCCCTTGTGATAAACATCGGCGCGTGCGACCAGGAGGCTTTGCGGGCCGTCGCTCTGAGGGACCGGGGCCAGCCGCAGCCCTAGTTGTTCCCGGCTCTACCGTGTTGACCGTCTCTGCCCGCCAGGGGGTTTCTGACGTCAACACATTCGCGGCACGCCCGGTGGGACCGCCTTCGACATCCGCAACATCGCCATCTACATCCGAGATGGCGGAAGACACTCCGGTCACGTACGAGGATCCGCTCGATGAGCTCAAGAAGAAGCATGACGAAATCAAGGCGGTCCTCGAAGCCGAACTCATCGGCTCCTTCCACCGAACCCGCTCCCATGGCGTCGGGTGGAAGGGTTTCACACCGAAGGCGCACTCGATGGAGTGGACCTGTCCGCCCCGTCGGAAGAACGCACCGGGTCGCCGAAGTACGAGGATCTGCCCGAGGAGCTCAAAAGGAAACATGACGAGATCAAGGCAACCCTCGAAGCCGAACTCATCGGCTCCTCTGAAAAGACCCGGCCGCACGATATCAAGCTCGATAGAGACTCAAGTCCGTCGCCTGGCGTCAACATGGTGGATCTCAGCCACTCCATAGGCCAGCCAAAGTTCTCCTTTGGTGTCAACATGGCAGGGCTTGCATGCCGCCATGGCAAAGACGAAGCAGAAAGCAGCTACTCCCGTGGCAACGATGAAGAGGGGGCCGATCCACGCGAC
This sequence comes from Lolium rigidum, assembly GCF_022539505.1. NCBI lineage: Eukaryota > Viridiplantae > Streptophyta > Magnoliopsida > Poales > Poaceae > Lolium > Lolium rigidum. Next base: position 100,164,790 of record NC_061508.1, on the reverse strand, counting down.
CGGCCCCGAGATGATGACGAGCGGTACCCGACGGGGGAGGGAATAAGACGCGTGCGGTATCGGCGTCCACTCTCCGAGCACCTCCTCCACAAATATGAGCAGCGAGCACGACCGACGTCGGCACTACGACGTAGATGATGAAAGGAATTGTCGGTCTGATGCAGAGGTCAGGAGGTACCGTCAGCATGATAGAAGCGACGACGGGTACAATTGTCGCGCTAAAGGAAGGTCAAGGGGGCAGGATAACATGGATAGGCACTGGGACTGTCCGTTCTTCAAACATTGCTGGGACTCAGGAATGAGCCGATTGCCAATGATCGAGAACTGCCCAGAATGCAAGCAAAGGAAGAAGGATGCCGCTATTGTGTCCGTGTTCGAGCGTCTAGGGCCTCTCCCACCTCGGAACAAGCACGCTGAGTCCGCTCGGGTGGAGGGTCTCGAGGAACTAGAGGACGATGATGAAGAAGATAAATATCATCGGCCCGTGTGGTGCCCCGATGGGCTCGGCCGCTCCCAAAAGCGAAGGGTTCAGCGTCTGCGTGGGTTGGAAGAAGCTGAAAGATTGTACCCGCACACGCTAAGGAAGGCACGGCTCTGATCTGGCCGCCAAAGTCCGGCGAACCCTGGATGAAGAGGGTCGGCCACAAAGAATGGAGTGGCGCCCCAAGCAGAGGAAAGCCGATGATGACACATCGGCTGGCACAAACATGGTCTTCATTCTTCCGACGGAGTTTAGCGCTCCAAGATTGTATGAAGCACTCGTGGCGCAATTAGATCTGCGGCCCACGGCCGGTCATCTTTGAGAAGCCAAAAGAAAGAAGTTACGGACATCCGAAGGCCCCGTACTTGCGAGGCTACATCAATGGGCAGCTCTGTCAACAAGATGTTGGTAGACACCGGAGCGGCGATCAACATTATGCCATACTCCATGCTGCGTCGGTTGGGACGCTCCAGCTCGGATCTGATCAAGACCAACGTAACACTGAGCGATTTCAACGGCCAAGCATCTGACGCGCAAGGTGTTCTGAATGTGGATCTGACCGTAGGAAGAAAAATGTCCCTACGACATTCTTTATCGTCGACAGCAAGAGTACCTACGCTGTCCTACTAGGGAGGGATTGGATCCACACCAACTGTTGCATTCCATCCACGATGCACCAATGCCTGATACAGTGGGATGGAGATGAAGTAGAAGTCGTCCGTGCAGATGATTCGGTCGAGGTTTCAACAGCCGGCATGGACATTTGGGAGACATCGGGCCAAGAGCCGCTCTCGGGTATCAATTTGGACGACTGTGAGCGCATCGACGTGACAAAGAACGGGGTTAGGCTGGTTTTATCCACCGGCCTGACCGTGTACAAAAGCAAATGTCGATGGATAAACGTGGCGAGACAGATCCTTGTGATCGGCTCCAAAAGATTTGTGAAGGGACATCACAAAACCTTCACCGAGAAAGCAATGGGAGGCCGATTCTAGCGATCGGCCAAAATTATCCTCAACATCCATTCTGCCTGGGTTCAACATGTTATCCAACAGAGCCGACACCATCAATTCTCTTGACAGAATCGGCTCCGGGGGGCACCCAGGTGGATAAAACACGAGGATATGCAGTAGAAGCGTCTCATCCTTTGATGATGGGTATTGGAGTATGGGGGCCGATACACAAGTCGGCCGAAAAAATTCAAAAAATTTCGAGCATAGCCGATGTGCAGACATCGACTTAAGAATCAATGGAGCAGGGGGTGGATCTTCCCTTCAAGGACCCCTAGTTCCCATTCGCAAGTCTCCAAGATCGGCGGCGTTAGCAGCGAGGAACGTGACATCTTCTAAGACCCTGACTAAACGGCAAGGGCAGCATAAACGTACAAGTCAGGGTAGGGGTGAGCCTGACGAAGGGAGCATATCTCTTCCAAGACCAGGAGAACCGCCGATGACGAAGCCATCGGCTGTCACGTGTTGACTCAGTAAACTGTCACTTCCAGGGGATGTTGCGCCCAGGGTTGGAGGGCGTCAGAAATGCGGGGACATCTTCACCGGAAGATTGCTGCAGCCTGCTGAAGATAATGAGCCGATCTGATCAGCAAGGCGCAAGGGTTGAACTGAAGAAGCTCGGGGGAGGGCGATTCGCCCTGAAATTGCATTACGAATGGGAAACCGAGGATGATCGACGTGGTCGGCTCATCGCTATTCTCGCCCGATTGAGGCCCGGGGGCAGCTCACCTTGAAGGTTCTTCGTTCGCGGGAGCCGATTTCGTTGGAATCGGCTAACTCGCATCACAACTTGCTCGAAGAATGGTGCCGATGTTGCAAAATTATCGGTTTCAGTATGCAAGACGATCCGGCGACAAGCCCGGAACTATGTTGAGGGCACCTACTCGGCGCCGGATTACTAGCCTCGCCGAATCGGTCCGTATAAACTGTCAACGGATGAAAGGTGATCAATTGATTGGCCACGCACGATAGCACTCTCGGACATGGTCGAGCCCGGGCCTGTTTGCCGAATTACGGGTCCTCATCATTATTTCCACCCCGGCTGAGGCTCGGGGGCAACTTGCTACGAGAGGTCCTTTGCTATAGGAAAGCCGATTTTGCTAAAATCGATTGGCTTTGCATCTCGGTTTGATTTTGAGCAATGGTTGCTGAAAGAGAACGAGAGCGAGGATTATAAAACGTCACCGCAGAAGTGATGCACCGTCTCCGCGAAGTGGCAGCTTCGGCGTTTAAATTGATCCAGCAACAGGTCCTAGGACTCTTCCGAAGGCAAAGAGGATCCGGAAGGAAAGGATACGGCGAGAAGAATGTCCGAAAGGCCTAGGGTTTACACGATTATGGCTTGGCCTTGTTTGACCAGGAGTTTGGGCCCGGATGGATCTATCTCGAAATTTATCGTGAGAGACCGATGCGATGCTATCGGCTTATTGGGCATTGACCAGTTTGGCAATCGGCAGAACTAGTACGAAAGACAATCGGCTAAATTATCATAAAGGGAATCGGCAAAATCAAAATTGGGGAATTTCTTCATTGATAAACCAGATTTCTTACATAGAAGAGCTGATTGCTCTCAAAAGAAAATGCTAGGGGATACATTGCCCCGTCTGCTACTGCTGGCCCTATGCTAAGATCCTATCTAGGGGCCGCTGCTGCCCTCGTCGTCGCCGTCATCGCCACTGTCGGCGCTGCTCCCTACCGGCTCGTCATCGCTGCTCCAGCGGCCGCCGGCAGGACCCTCGTCGTCTTCGTCCTCTTCGTCAGCGTCGTCGTCACCTGTCAACGTCGCTCGAGGTTCCCGGGCCGAAGGTGGCGGCGTTTGGCCGGCGGCTCGTCGGAGGAGCTGTCTTCGTCCTCCTCCTCCTCCTCCTCCTCCTTCGCCTCCTCGGAGGAGGTGAAGTCGTCCCAGGAGAAGCGATCGTCATCGCTCTCCTCCTCCGATTCCCCGTCGGCGAGGAAGCGGAGGTCGCTCTCCCCACTGGTCAAGGATTTATCGTCCTCGGACCAGATGGAGGAGGCGTGGTCTTCCGGGTCCCATTCTTCGGTGCGCGAATGTCCGGCGGCGTCTCACGGGAGGAGGAGGACCCGAGGGAGAGTTCCGAGGAGGTGGAGGAAGAGGAAGACATGGTGCGCTGAAGGGTTTTTTGGGAGTACTAATGTGAGGAGGACGAAGAGGAGAACTGTTCGATGCAGTTAAATAAAGGGGATGGAGATTTAATTTTCGAACCAGTTTTCGAGGGCGTGGTGCCAAAACTGTCAAATCGTGCAGAGAAGTTGGGAAGGCAAGTCGTCATGATGAAACATACTGCGACGGTTCTGCTCTGCCACGACATGACCCTTCGAAGGAAAAACAGAGTGGTTTTGAAATTATCATTACCAAAACCAGGGGGCATGTGTTATCACCAGATTTTGGCTGAATCAGGAGATGGGCCGCGATCAAGATGGGCTTGGAAGATTACACGTGGAAGATCTCCGAAGCGGCCTTGCACGGGGAATTTGGGCTAGATTGCCCGTGTATCTTTAATTATGGTAGATTGTATCTAGATTAAAAGTTAGAGTTTATCTCGTGCACGGTTTAGTGCACGCCCACATTAGAAAGTCCGCTGGACTATAAATATGTATCTAGGGTTTATGGAATAAACAACAACCAACGTTCAACCACAAACAAATCTCGGCGCATCGCCAACTCCTTCGTCTCGAGGGTTTCTACCGGTAAGTATCATGCTGCCTAGATCGCATCTTGCGATCTAGGCAGCACAAGCCTGCCTACGTTGTTCACGCGTTGCTCGTCATCGAAGCCTTTTTGATGGCGAGCAACGTAGTTATCTTAGACATGTTAGGGTTAGCATCGTTCTTCATATTACATGCTTTCGTAGTGCAACCCTTGCATGTCTAGCCGCCCTTACACCTATCTTAGGTGTAGGGCGGCACCCCGCTTGATCATAGTTTAGTAGATCTGATCCGTTACGATTGCTCCTTGTTCTACAAGGATTAGTTTAATATCTCGCAATAGTTAGGCCTTACAAAGGGGGGAGGATCCAGCGGCACGTAGGGTGTCGTTCGTTGGCCCTAAGCGGGATGTTCCGAGGATCAACCTCGTGTTGGTTTTTAGGCCTTGTTTAGGATCGGCTTACGATCACCGTGCGTGGCCGCGAGGCCCAACTCGGAGTAGGACGATCCGATTATGCGGTGAAAACCCTAGATCGTCGTAGATCTCATTAGCTTTACCTTGATCAAGCAGGACCACCATATATTCGGACACCCCGTCTGAATCATGGGTGGATCGGCTCTTTGAGCCGTGATGACCCACAAGTATAGGGGGTGTATCGTAGTATCTTCGATAAGTAAGAATGTCGATCCCAACGAGGAGCAGAAGGTGTTGACAAGCAGTTTCGATGAAGGTTTCACTGTAAATGCTCACGGACAAGTATTCGGGGGTTTTGATGTAACGAGATGAAATAAGTACGAGTAAGTAAAATGCGAGAGAAATAATTGCAGCGAGTGGCCCAATCCTTTTTAGCACAAAGGACAAGCCGGTTTGTTTACTTATAATGACCAAACGTTCTCGAGGACACACGGGATTTTAGTCTAGTGCTTTCGCTACATACAGCTGATTAATCTTCATTGTTTTGATAAGTGTTGTGTGGGTGAACCTGTGCTAATGTACCGCCCTTCCTAGGACTAATACATACTTGTGATTATACCCCTTGCAAGCATCCGCAACTACAAGAAAGTAATTAAGATAAATCTAACCACAGACCTTAAACTACGAGATCCTGCGATCCCTCCTCGCATCGATATACCAACGGGGGTTTAGGTTTCGTCACTCCGGCAACCCCGCAATTGGCAAACGAGTACAAGATGCATTCCCCTAGGCCCATAAATGGTGAAGTGTCGTGTAGTCGACGTTCACACGACACCACTAGAAGAATAACACCACAACTTAAATATCATAACATTGAATATTACTCAACCATAGTTCACTACTAACATTTAGACTTCACCCATGTCCTCAAGAACTAAACGAACTACTCACGAGACATCATATGGAACATGATCAGAGGTGATATGATGATGAATAACAATCTGAACATGAACTTGGTTCAATGGTTTCACTCAATAGCATCAACAACAAGTATGAATAGATACCGGGAAAGTTTCCCCTATCAAACAATTAAGATCAAACCCAAATTGCTACGGCGGTGACGAGGTGCTGCGGAGGAGATGGCGGTGATGATGGTGGAGATGATGATGATGGTGATGGAGATGATGTCCAGCTCGATGGCGGTGACGATGGCGTCGATTTCCCCCTCCGGGAGGGAATTTCCCCGGCGGATTCCTGCCCGTCGGAGAGCTCTTTTCTCTCTGTGTTCTCCGCCCCGCGAGGCGGCTGTAACCCTTCGTGAGGATTCCTCCGTGGCTTCGGTCTTCGAGACGAAGGGTTTCGCGAAGAAAAGGAGGCGAAAGGGGTCGTGGGCCCCCCGACCACATGGCGGCGCGGCCAGGGCATGGGCCGCGCCGCCCTAGGGTGTGGGCCCACCCTGGGTCCTCCTGGCCCCTCCTTCTGGCTCCCTTCGTCATCTGGAAAAATAGGATTTTTGGTAAAACTCCCTTCCACAGTTGATCTTCCGAAATATTGCATTCTGACGGTGCTTTTTCCAGCAGAATCCTGGCTCCGGTGCTTGATCTCCAAATAATCATGAAACATGCAAAATAGATGAAATAACATAAGTATTGTGTCCCAATATGAAATATATCAATGAATAACGACAAATTATGATATAAAATAGTGATGCAATTTGGACGTATCAACTCCCCCAAGCTTAGACTTCGCTTGTCCCCAAGCGAAGCGAACTCTGTAAACAGGTCCACATGTTTATGGAGTGAAGAGTCGATAAATAAAATACGGACAAGAAGCATCATATTCATTCACACAAGACATTATAGTAAACAACTTCCTCATATAATTCAACTTGAAACAAGTATAAGGTAATCACAAATAAAGGTGCATAAGGAATCATAATTGGTGATGACAAACTTTGTTCTTGGTCAGAGAACATTTAACAAATTATATTCATCTATTGAGCAGCGCTCTCATATTAAAAGCTTATGGTAAACTTGCATACTCAATCATATTAATCATTGATGACTTTCAAAGCTCTATTCATTCAAGGTAAAACTTGTACTAAACAAGAAAGAATAAAGACATGATGAAGCAAATCACAATATAATAGTTTGATCACAACAACTCAAATGCTTGCTTGAGATGGAGGGAAATAGGTTTACTGACTCAACATAAAGTAAAAGACAGGCCCTTCGCAGAGGGAAGCAGAGATTAAATCATGTGCTAGAGCTTTTTCAGTTTTGAAATCATATAAAGAGAATAAAAGTAAAGTTTTGAGAGGTGTTTGTTGTTGTCAACGACTGGTAGCGAGTACTCTAACCCCCTTGCCAAACAAACCTCCAAAGAGCGGCTCCCATGAAGGACGTTATCTCTACCAGCAAGGTAGATCATCCCTCTTCTCTTTTGTTTACACATGTACTTTAGTTTATTTAAGGATGACACTCCCCCCAACCTTTGCTTACACAAGCCATGGCTAACCGAATCCTCGGGTGCCTTCCAACAATCTCGTACCATGGAGGAGTGTCTATTGCAAAATTAAGTTGCTTCTTGATGTATCGGGGCAAAACATGTGAAGAGAATTATTAATGAAAGTTGATTAATTGGGGCTGGGAACCCCGTTGCCGGCTCTTATTGCAAAATTATAGGATAAGTGGATGAAGCCACTAGTCCTTTAGTGGAGGCTGCCTAACAAGACTGAAAGATAAAACACCACATACTTCCTCATGAGCTATAAAACATTGACACAAATAAGAAGTAATAAGTTTTGAATTGTTTAAAGGTAGCACATGAAGTATTTACTTGGAATGGCGAGACAATACCATGTAGTAGGTAGGTATGGTGGACACAAATGGCATAGGTTTGGGTTCAGGTTTGGATGCACGGAAGTATTCCCTCTCGGTACGGGTCTTTGGCTAGCAAGGTTAATTAGCAAGCATAAGAGTTGAGGGAAACAAACAAATATACATGTGATAGAAACAATCATGCATCTTACTTGTAAGCACAAACAGTTTTAACTTTAGAATACTAAGCTAAGAACTGATAAGAAAGATAATAACATCTTCTACATGTATTTCCTCTATTCTTCTTAAACTCAAAGTGTTGTTACTATTGACCATTGCTAAGTTTGCCAAAACCAAATAGATTAACTCAATGCTCCCAAAGTGGTACCAATACTAAAATCAAGATCAATCATATAGTAGAAATTGCAAACTAAAATAAGGTGTGCAATATGTAAATGATAAGACTTCTCATTAATATTCCATAACGATAACTCACACCAAGGGATACATAGACAAACTAAAGGAGAGATACTCCACCACGCAACCCATCTCATACGATAACTTCCCTACTCATGATATGACACTACTTGATAGTAAAAAGTAAAAGGTAATGATAATGTGATACCGCGGCACTCCCCCAAGCTTGGAACAAACCAAGGGGATGCCAATACCGATGATGGATTACTCCTTTGGTGATGGTGGTGATGAATTCTTCCGCGCTTCTTAATAAACTCCTTCAACTTCAGCTTCTCGACTTGACAATTCTGCACTAAGATTCGAAGAGATTCATTGTTATCTGAGGTTGGCGATGACGACCTTGTGATGCGAATCGAGTGGTATTCAATCATTCTTCGGAGACGGCAATTCTCCTCCTGGAGTATCTCCACCTCTCTTCTTAGAGCCCGATATTGATCACAAAACTCATCGGTAATCCAGTAGAACTTCTTCCATCATGGGGAAGGAGTCGAGGCTAAGAGCGGGTGGTAGAGGTCCCTGCAAGTTATGAGAAAAAGAACGTTGAGTGTCAACAGATCCCACCAAGATTTGCTTGCTCCCTCCGGCTTGCTGATCTTGTCTCGATGGCACCTCCTTCACTTCTTCCTCCGAAAGCCCCTTGCCCTTGTTCTTGGAGACCATGGTGCCTCTAAACTGAAAACAGATCCTGGCAGAAACAGCTCGAAACAAAACACGTCGAGAAAACGATATACGGACCTCCAGGGGTCCGGGGGATTTTATAATAAAAATTTTCGGAACAAACGGAAAGTACCAGATCGAACCAGAGTCGGAAAGGGGCGACGAGGCGGCCAGACCACAGGGCGGCGCGGGCCCAGGCCAGGCCGCGCCGGCCTGTGGTTTCGCCCCCTCGTGCGTCTTTTCCACTCCGTTTCGAACTCATAATTTTTCTTATTTTCCAAAAACAGCAAAAATAAGGTTCGGAAAGTAAATCGCGAACTTTTCATTACCGATCTTGTCACCTATTCAAAGTCGAGTTACGGCGGATTGTCGGTTTGTCCCTTGATGAAAGCCTCCGGTGTTTCCACTCGAATAATATCAACATCAACATTATAAGAATCACCGAGATATAATGCTTGAGTCTTTGTCCATTCACCACTTGCGTAGCATTGCCTTGGAGAGAGCTAATTTTAATTGCTCCTGAACGATACACCTCCTCAACAACATATGGTCCTTCCCATTTCGAGAGTAATTTCCCTGCAAAGAATGTGAGGCGAGACCGATACAATAGGACTTTATCCCCAATATTAAACTCTCTTTTGATGATCCTTCTATCATGCCATTTTTTTACTTTTTCTTTAAAGAGTTTAGCATTTTCATAAGCTTCACTTCTCCATTCATCTAGAGAACTTAATTGTAACAACCTCTTATCACCGGCAAGTTTAGGATCTTTATTTAATTCTCTAACAGCCCGATAAGCTTTGTGTTCTAGTTCTAAAGGTAAATGACAAGCTTTTCCATAAACCATTTTATAAGGTGACATTCCCATGGGGTTTTTATAAGCGAGTTCTATAAGCCCATAGTGCATCTTTCAATTTACTAGCCCAATTCTTTCTAGATTTATTAACGGTTTTACGCAAGATAGATTTAATTTCTCTATTTGATAGTTCTACTTGACCGCTACTTTGAGGGTGATAAGCGAAGCAATTCTATGATTAATACCATACTTAGCAAGAGTTTTTCTAAAACCTCCATGAATAAAATGAGAACCTCCATCGGTCATAATATATCTAGGTACTCCAAATCTAGGAAAAATAATATCTAAAAGCATTTTTAAAGAGGTCTCACCATCAGCACTTTTTGTAGGTATGGCTTCCACCCATTTAGTAACATAATCAACGTCAACAAGTATATGAGTGTTACCTTTTGAAGAGGGAGAAGGTCCCATGAAGTCAAATCCCCAACAATCAAACGGTTCAATAACAAGAGTATAATTCATAGGCATTTCATTGCGTCTGGAGATATTACCAACCCTTTGGCATTCATCACAAGATAAAATAAACTTCCTTGCATCTTTGAAGAGAGTTGGCCAATAAAAACCTGATTGTAGAACCTTTTGCGCGGTTCTATCTCCGGCGTGATGTCCTCCATAAGCACTACCATGACATTTACTCAATATCTCTTGTTGTTCATATTCGGGAACACACCTTCGCATAATACCATCCACTCCTTCTTTATATAAGTGTGGGTCATCCCAGAAATAATGCCTCAAGTCATAAAAGAATTTCCTCCTCTGTTGAGATTGAAAAGGTTGGAGGCAAGTACTTGGAAACAATAAAGTTAGCATAATCGGCATACCATGGATCTGTCTCGCGAACTCACCTTTATTACAGCTAATTGTTCATTTGGAAAACTATCATTAACGGGAACAAGATCATAAGCAATATTTTCCAATCTAGACAAATTATCAGCAACGGGATTATCGGCACCTTTCCTATCTACAATATGTAAATCAAATTCTTGCAAAAGAAGTACCCATCTAATAAGCCTCGGCTTGGCATCTTTCTTTGTCATAAGGTATCTAATTGCGGCATGATCGGTATGAATCGTAACTTTTGAATCAACAATATAAGATCTAAATTTATCACAAGCAAAGACTACGACTAACAATTCTTTTTCAGTAGTAGCATAATTTCTTTGAGCAGCATCAAGAGTCTTGCTAGCATAATGAATAACATTTAATTTTTTATCTACTCGCTGTCCAAGAACAACGCCTACAGCGAAATCACTAGCATCACACATAATTTCAAATGGTAAATTCCAATCAGGAGGTTCAACTATAGGAGAAGTTGTTAAGGCTTTCTTTAGAGTTTCAAAAGCTTCCTTACAATCATCATCAAAAACAAAAGGTACATCTTTTTGAAGAAGATTAGTAAGAGGCTTTGAAATCTTGGAGAAATCTTTAATAAACCTCCTATAAAACCCAGCATGACCAAGAACACTACGAATACCTTTAACATCCCTTGGATAGGGCATCTTCTCAATAGCTTCAACTTTAGCTCTATCAACTTCAATACCTCTCTCGAAATTTTATGTCCCAATACAATTCCTTCATTAACCATAAAGTGGCATTTCTCCCAATTAAGAACAAGGTTAGTTTCCTCACATCTCTGCAAAACTTTATCAAGGTTTCGCAAGCAACTATCAAATGAATTCCCATAGATAGAAAAATCATCCATGAATACTTCCACAATACTCTCACAAAAACCATGAAAAATAGCAGACATGCATCTTTGAAAAGTAGCAGGAGCATTACATAAACCAAAAGGCATACGTCTATAAGCATAAGTTCCATAGGGACAAGTAAAGGTGGTTTTCTCTTGATCTTTAGCTTTAACAGCAATTTGTGAAAATCCAGAATAACCATCAAGAAAGAAAAAATGAGTATTTTTAGACAATCTTTCTAGCATTTGATCAATAAATGGTAAAGGGTAATGATCTTTCTTAGTAACTTTATTAACTTTTCGAAAATCAATGCACATTCTATACCCTACAACTACTCTTTGAGGAATGAGCTCATCATTATCATTAGGCACAACAGTCATACCTCCTTTCTTGGGAACGCAATGTACTGGACTAACCCATCTACTATCGGCAATAGGATATATAATACCAGCTTCAAGAAGTCGTAATACTTCATTCCTTACCACTTCCTTCATCTTAGGAATTAGACGACGTCGAGGTTCAACAACGAGCTTCGCATCATCTTCCATATTAATGGCGTGTTGGCATATAGAGGGAGAAATCCCCTTCAAGTCATCAAGAGTATAGCCAATAGCACCTCGGTGTTTCTTCAATATTTGCAATAATCTTTCTTCTTCAAACTACTGTAAGTTTAGAACTAATAATAACAGGATATATTTTCTTATCATCAATATGAGCATATTTAAGATTATCGGGTAAAGGCTTTAAATCAAAAACAGGATCTTCCTTTGGTGGCGGTGTTGTACCCAAGTCTTCCACCGGTAAATCATGCTTGAGAATAGGTTGGCGAAGAAAAATCTCCTCAAGCTCCTCTCTTTCCTTCCTAAAAACTTCACTCTCGCTATCCTCCAAATGTTGCTGCAAAGGATTGTTAGGAACAAGAACAATAGATGCACACTTGCTCCATTTTAAAATCATTACTAGGCAAATCAGCTTTATAAGGAGTTTTAGTAAATTTAGAGAAGTTAAACTCATAAGATTCACCAGACAAATTTGGTCAAAATTTTCTCTTTCTTGCAATCTATAATAGCTCCACAAGTATTTAGAAAAGGTCTACCAAAAATGATAGGACAATAATCACTAGCGGCAGAACCAAGTACCAAAAAGTCGGCGGGATATTTAATCTTACCACATAGAACTTCCACATCTCGAACAATACCAATTGGTGAAATAGTTTCTCTATTAGCCAGCTGAATAACCACATCAATTTCTTCAAGTTCACAAGAATCAATTTCGTGCATAATCTCCGTGTAAAGCTCATAAGGTATAGCACTAACACTTGCACCAATATCACATAAACCATAATAGCAATGATCACCAATTTTAACGAGATAGCATAGGAACACTAGCTTGTTTGGGTTTATTAGGATGTGAAACAATATTAGAAGCATCTTCACAGAAAATAATATGACCATCCTCAACATTTTCAGTCACAAGATCTTTAACTATGGCAATAGCAGGTTCAACTTTTATTTGTTCTTCAGGTTCTCTAGGTTTCTTTTCACTTTTATGAACCGCACTATTTATAACGGAGTACTCTTTCATTTTAGCAGGAAAAGGAGTTTTTTCAATATAAGCTTCAGGAATAACGCGATCAGCGGTTTCAACTACAACACACTTATTAATAGATGAATCAATTTTATCTTTATATGGTTCATGATACTTATCAAAATTCTTCTTAGGCAATTCATAATGAGAGGCAAAAGCTTTATAAAGGTTTGCGGCAACTTGAGAATCAAGGCCATATGTAGCACTCATATTACTGAAATGTATCGAGTATCCATAAAAGCTTCAATGCATTTATAATCATAAATTATACACGATTCTCTATCTTTGTCGTTCTCCCATCCTTCGGTATTTTCTTGGATCCGATCAAGAAGGTCCCTTTTAAACTCTTCTTTATTGCGTGTAAATGATCCGGAACAAGAAGTATCCAGCAAGGTCTTGTCTTGAAAAGAAAGTCTTGCATAGAAATTATCAATAATAATATTACCAGGAAGCTCATGAATGGGGCATTTGAGCATTAAAGACTTCAATCTCCCCCAAGCTTGGGCAATACTCTCTCCATCATGAGGCCAGAAATTATATATGCGGTTCCGATCTTTGTGAATTTCACTTGGAGGATAAAATTTGGAATAAAATAAAGGCACAATGTCCTCCCAATCAAGAGAATCACCATTCTTGACAATTTATACCAATGCGCCGCTTTACCGGACAGACGATATAGAGAATAGTTTCTTCCTAACTTCATTCATAGCAATACCTGCACATTTGAATAACCCGCATAATTCATGCAAAAACAATAAATGATCACCAGGATGGACAGTTCCATCCCCTTCATAGCGGTTATCCATAACATGTTCAATAATTTTCGTAGGTATTTTATATGGTATTACTTCCTCACCTGGCGCCTCATACACTACCGTTGCAGTAGTAGTAGATTTCCCAAATAGAAATTGAAGAGAAGATCTCTCCATAATGACTTATAGCGAGCGAGGCAGAAATAAAATCAGCACAAACGAGTAAAAGTTTTCCTTACCAATTCCACTTACCAATAGCGCTTCACTCCCCGGCAACGGCGCCGAGAAAATAGTCTTGATGACCCACAAGTATAGGGGGTGTATCGTAGTATCTTCGATAAGTAAGAATGTCGATCCCAACGAGGAGCGAGAAGGTGTTGACAAGCGGTTTCGATGAAGGTTTCACTTGTAAATGCTCACGAGACAAGTATTCGGGGGTTTTGATGTAACGGATGAAATAAGTACGAGTAAGTAAAATGCGAGAGAAATAATTGCAGCGAGTGGCCCAATCCTTTTTAGCACAAAGGACAAGCCGGTTTGTTTACTTATAATGACCAAACGTTCTCGAGGACACACGGGATTTTAGTCTAGTGCTTTCGCTACATACAGCTGATTAATCTTCATTGTTTTGATAAGTGTTGTGTGGGTGAACCTGTGCTAATGTACCGCCCTTCCTAGGACTAATACATACTTGTGATTATACCCCTTGCAAGCATCCGCAACTACAAGAAAGTAATTAAGATAAATCTAACCACGGCCTTAAACTCGAGATCCTGCGATCCCTCCTGCATCGATATACCAACGGGGGTTTAGGTTTCGTCACTCCGGCAACCCCGCAATTGGCAAACGAGTACAAGATGCATTCCCTAGGCCCATAAATGGTGAAGTGTCGTGTAGTCGACGTTCACACGACACCACTAGAAGAATAACACCACAACTTAAATATCATAACATTGAATATTACTCAACCATAGTTCACTACTAACATTTAGACTTCACCCATGTCCTCAAGAACTAAACGAACTACTCACGAGACATCATATGGAACATGATCAGAGGTGATATGATGATGAATAACAATCTGAACATGAACTTGGTTCAATGGTTTCACTCAATAGCATCAACAACAAGTATGAATAGATACCGGGAAAGTTTCCCCTATCAAACAATTAAGATCAAACCCAAATTGCTACGGCGGTGACGAGGTGCTGCGGAGGAGATGGCGGTGATGATGGTGGAGATGATGATGATGGTGATGGAGATGATGTCCAGCTCGATGGCGGTGACGATGGCGTCGATTTCCCCCTCCGGGAGGGAATTTCCCCGGCGGATTCCTGCCCGCCGGAGAGCTCTTTTCTCTCTCGTGTTCTCCGCCCCGCAGAGGCGGCTGTAACCCTTCGTGAGGATTCCTCTGTGGCTTCGGTCTTCGAGACGAAGGGTTTCGCGAAGAAAAGGAGGCGAAAGGGGTCGTGGGCCCCCCAGACCACATGGCGGCGCGGCCAGGGCATGGGCCGCGCCGCCCTAGGGTGTGGGCCCACCACTGGGTCCTCCTGGCCCCTCCTTCGGCTCCCTTCGTCATCCGGAAAAATAGGATTTTTGGTAAAACTCCCTTCCACGAGTTGATCTTCCGAAATATTGCATTCGACGGTGCTTTTTCCAGCGAGAATCACGGCTCCCGTGCTTGATCTCCAAATAATCATGAAACATGCAAAATAGATGAAATAACATAAGTATTGTGTCCCAATATGAAATATATCAATGAATAACAGCAAATTATGATATAAAATAGTGATGCAATTTGGACGTATCAAGCCGATTCACAGGATAACCTGAGAGCCGATCGAGGCTCGTATTTAATGTTTACGTGTGTGCCCTGCAGGAAACTAAGCGAGGCATCATCCACACCTTCCTGACCAGGTGTAGGTCAGGTGGCACGCCCTTGTGATAAACATCGGCGCGTGCGACCAGGAGGCTTTGCGGGCCGTCGCTCTGAGGGACTGGGGCCAGCCGCAGCCCTAGTTGTTCCCGACTCTACCGTGTTGACCGTCTCTGCCCGCCAGGGGGTTTCTGACGTCAACACCACTAGTGAAAGTCTAATCCCTAGGCCTTGTTCCTAATACTGCTATCGCTGCTTGTTTACTATTTTACTGCGTTACTACTGCTGTGTTACTACTGCTGCGTTACTACTGCTTGTTTACTTGTCTCGGGCAAAGCACTTTTACGGTGCCGTTGCTACTACTTATTCATACCACCTGTATTTCACTATCTCTTCGCCGAACTAGTGCACCTATTAGGTGTGTTGGGGACACAAGAGACTTCTTGCTTTGTGGTTGCGGGGTTGCATGAGAGGGATATCTTTGACCTCTTCCTCCCCGAGATCGATAAACCTTGGGTGATCCACTTAAGGGAAACTTGCTTGCTGTTCTACAAACCTCTGCTCTTGGAGGCCCAACACTGTCTACAAGAATAGAAGCTCCCGTAGACATCAAGCACTTTTCCAGGCGCCGTTGCTCGGGAGGAAAGGTAAAAAGGCTCTCATACTCCGGTCTCAGGTAAAGTATTTTTCTGGCGCCGTTGTGTGTGTGCTCAAAGCTATTTCCTTTAGATCCTGCAATTGCATCTTGTTGTTTCTTGTTTACACTAGTCTGGCATAATGTACAAGAGTGAGCTTCTTATTCTATTTCCTGATTTAAAACATGGATTGTTTGATGCGAAAATTAAAAAACCTATGAAATCTTATTTGCATCTTGGTAGTAATATTAGTATGAACGCTTTGAACACCATTGTTGATAATGATATAGAAAGTTCTAAGCTTGGGGAAGCTGGTTTTCATGATCTTTTTAGTCCCCCAAGCATTGAGGAGAAAATTTTCTTTGATGATACTTTGCCTCCTATTTATAATGATTATAATAGTGGTCTTTTGGTACAACCTACTATGGAGAGTAAATTTTATTGTGATTATACTATGCCTCCTACACTTCATGAGAATAATAATGATAGCTACTTTGTTGAATTTGCTCCCACTATTACTAATAAAATTGATTATGCCTATGTGGAGAGTAATAATTTTATGCATGAGACTCATGATAAGAATGCTTTATGTGATAGTTATATTGTTGAGTTTGCTCATGATGCTACTGAAAGTTATTATGAGAGAGGAAAATATGGTTGTAGAAATTTTCATGTTACTAAAATGCCTCTCTATGTGCTGAAATTTTTGAAGCTACACTTGTTCTATCTTCCTATGCTTGTTACTTTGCTCTTCATGAACTTGTTTATTTACAAGATTCCTATGCATAGGAAGCATGTTAGACTTAAATATGTTTTGAATTTTCCTCTTGATGCTCTCTTTTGCTTCAAATACTATTTCTTGCGAGTGCATCATTAAAACTGCTGAGCCCATCTTAATGGCTATAAAGAAAGAACTTCTTGGGAGATAACCCATGTGTTATTTTGCTACAGTACTTTGTTTTATATTTGTGTCTTGGAAGTTGTTTACTACTGTAGCAACCTCTCCTTATCTTAGTTTTGAGTTTTGTTGTGCCAAGTAAAGTCTTTGATAGTAAAGTGAATACTAGATTTGGATTACTGCGCAGAAACAGATTTCTTTGCTGTCACGAATCTGGGTCTAATTCTCTGTAGGTAACTCAGAAAATTATGCCAATTTACGTGAGTGATCCTCAGATATGTGCACAACTTTCATTCAATTTGGGCATTTTCATTTGAGCAAGTCTGGTGCCCTTTTAAAATTCGTCTTTACGGATTGTTCTGTTTTGACAGATTCTGCCTTTTATTTCGCATTGCTTCTTTCGCTGTGTTGGGTGAAAACTTTGTTCCATTACCTTCCAGTAGCTTTGAGCAATGTCCAGAAGTGTTAAGAATGATTGTGTCACCTCTGAACATGTGAGTTTTTGATTATGCACTAACCCTCTAATGAGTTTGTTTTGAGTTTGGTGTGGAGGAAGTTTTCAAGGGTCAAGAGAGGAGGATGATATACTATGATCAAGGAGAGTGAAAGCTGTAAGCTTGGGGATGCCCCGGTGGTTCACCCCTGCATATTCTAAGAAGACTCAAGCGTCTAAGCTTGGGGATGCCCAAGGCATCCCTTCTTCATCGACAAATTATCAGGTTCCTTCTCTTGAAACTATATTTTTATTCGGCCACATCTTATGTACTTTACTTGGAGCGTCTGTGTGCTTTTGTTTTTGTTTTTGTTTGAATAAATGCTTGTGTGGGAGAGATACACGCTCATCTGGTTCATATGAACACATGTGTTCTTCGCTTTATCTTTTAGTGTTCATGGCGAAGGTTAAAACTGCTTCGTTCATTTTTATATGGTTGGATACGGAAAATGCTACATGTAGTAATTGGTATGATGTCTTGGATAATGTGATACTTGGCAATTGTTGTGCTCATGTTTAAGCTCTTGCATCATATACTTTGTACCTATTAATGAAGAAATACATAGAGCATGCTAAAATTTGGTTTGCATAATTGGTCTCTCTAAAGTCTAGATAATTTCTAGTATTGAGTTTGAACAACAAGGAAGACGGTGTAGAGTCTTATAATGTTTACAATATGTCTTTTATGTGAGTTTTGCTGCACCGGTTCATCCTTGTGTTTGTTTCAAATAACCTTGCTAGCCTAAACCTTGTATCGAGAGGGAATACTTCTCATGCATCCAAAATCCTTGAGCCAATAACTATGCCATTTGTGTCCACCATACCTACCTACTACATGGTATTTCTCCGCCATTCCAAAGTAAAATGCTTGAGTGCTACCTTTAAATAATTCAAAATTTATCACCTCTGATTTGTGTCAATGTTTTATAGCTCATGAGGAAGTATGTGGTGTTTTATCTTTCGATCTTGTCATTTACTTCGACGAGACTTTCACAATGGACTAGTGGCACATCCGCTTATCCAATAATTTTGCAAAAAGAGCTGGCAATGGGGTTCCCGGCCCGGTTAATTAACTTGCATTAATAATTCTCTTCACATGTTTTGCTCGATTCATCGGTAAGCAACTTAATTTTGCAAATAGACACTCCTTCATGGTATGTGATTGTTGGAAGGCACTCGAGGATTCGGTTAGCCATGGCTTGTGTAAGCAAAAGGTTGGGAGGAGTGTCATCCATAAATAAAGAAAAACTAAACTAAAGTACATGTGTAAACAAAAGAGAAGAGGGATGATCTACCTTGCTTGGTAGAGATAACGTCCTTCATGGGAGCCGCTCTTGAAAGTCTGGTTGATGAGGTAGTTAGAGTGCCCACTACCATTCGTTGACAACAACAAACACCTCTCAAAACTTTACTTTTATGCTCTCTTTATGTTTTCAAAAACCAAAAAGCTCCAGCACAAATATAGCAATCGATGCTTTTCCTCTTTGAAGGACCTTTCTTTTACTTTTTATGTTGAGTCAGTTCACCTATCTCTCTCCACCTCAAGAAGCAAACACTTGTGTGAACTGTGCATTGATTCCTACATACTTGCATATTGCACTTGTTATATTACTCTATGTTGACAAACTATCATTGAGATATACATGTTACAAGTTGAAAGCAATTGCTGAAACTTTATCTTCCATTGTGTTGCTTCAATATCTTTACTTTAAATTATTGCTTTATGAGTTAACTCTTATGCAAGACTTATTGATGCCTGTCTTGAAAGTGCTATTCATGAAAAGTCATTGCTTTATGATTCAGTTGTTTACTCATGTCATTACCATTGTTTTGATCGCTGCATTCATTACATATGTTTACAATATGATCAAGGTTATGATGGCATGTCACTTGAGAAATTATCTTTGTTATCGTTTTACCTGCTCGGGACGAGCAGAACTAAGCTTGGGGATGCTTGATACGTCTCAGACGTATCGATAATTTCTTATGTTCTATGCCATATTATTGATGTTATCTACATGTTTTATGCACACTTTATGTCATATTCGTGCATTTTACGGAACTAACCTATTAACAAGATGCCGAAGTGCCGATTGCTGTTTTACTGCTGTTTTTGGTTTCGAAATCCTAGTAACGAAATATTCTCGGAATCGGACGAAATCAAGACCCGGGTTCCTATTTTCACCGGAAGCATCCGGAACACCCGGGAAGGACCGGAGGGGGCACTGGGCCCCCGGATGATAGGGTGGCGCGGCCCGGGCCCCGGCCGCGCCGGCCTATGGTGTGGCCACCCCTTCGACCCTCTGCGCCGCCTCTTCGCCTATATAAAGCCTCCGTCGCGAAAACCACGAGGCGAAAAACCACGATACGGAAAACCTTCCGGAGCCGCCGCCATCGCGAAGCCAAGATGCGGGGACAGGAGTCTCTGTTCCGGCACCTGCCGGAGCGGGGAAGTGCCCCGGAAGGCTTCTCCATCGACACCGCTGCCATCTCCACCGCCATCTTCATCACCGCTGTCTGCTCCCATGAGGAGGGAGTAGTTCTCCATCGAGGCTCGGGGCTGTACCGGTAGCTATGTGGTTCATCTCTCTCCTATGTGCTTCAATACAATAATCTCATGAGCTGCCTTACATGATTGAGATTCATATGATGATGCTTGTAATCTAGATGTCATTATGCTAGTCAAGTGAGTTTTACTTATGTGATCTCCGGAGACTCCTTGTCCCACGTGTGTAAAGGTAACGAGTGTGTGCACCGTGTGGGTCTCTTAGGCTATATTTCACAGAATACTTATTCACTTGTTGAATGGCATAGTGAGGTGCTTATTTATATCTCTTTATGATTGCAATGTGTTTGTATCACAATTTATCTATGTGCTACTCTAGCAATGTTATTAAAGTAGTTTTATTCCTCCTGCACGTGTGCAAAGGTGACAGATGTGTGCACCGTGTTAGTACTTGGTTTATGCTATGATCATGATCTCTTGTAGATTGCGAAGTTAACTATTTCTATGATAATATTGATGTGATCTATTCCTCCTACATATGCATGAAGGTGACAGTTTGCATGCTATGCTAGTACTTGGTTTAGTCTTTTGATCTATCTTACACTAAAGGTTACTAAAATATGAGCATTATTGTGGAGCTTGTTAACTCCGGCATTGAGGGTTCGTGTAATCCTACGCAATGTGTTCATCATCCAACAAGAGTGTAGAGTATGCATTTATCTATTCCGTTATGTGATCAATGTTGAGAGTGTCCACTAGTGAAAGTCTAATCCCTAGGCCTTGTTCCTAATATCGCTATCGGCTGCTTGTTTACTATTTTCTTGCGTTACTACTTGCTGCGTTACTACTGCTTGTTTCTTGTCCTGGGCAAAGCACTTTTCAGGTGCCGTTGCTACTACTTATTCATACCACCTGTATTTCACTATCTCTTCGCCGAACTAGTGCACCTATTAGGTGTGTTGGGGACACAAGAGACTTCTTGATTTGTGGTTGCGGGGTTGCATGAGAGGGATATCTTTGACCTCTTCCTCCCTGAGATCGATAAACCTTGGGTGATCCACTTAAGGGAAACTTGCTGCTGTTCTACAAACCTCTGCTCTTGGAGGCCCAACACTGTCTACAAGAATAGAAGCTCCCGTAGACATCAGGCTGCAACCCATCATAGACCGCAATACCGTGGGGACTTAAGGCCTCCCCAACCTACCGCTTGTTCTTCGAACGACAAGTGTCTACGGACTATGCCGTGGGGACTTAAGGCTTGCCCAGCCTACCGCTTGCCGCCGACAGATACAAGTGTCTACGGTAAAGCGCATCCGTTGATGAACGAGAGGTGGAAACACTTTTGACTACTCCGTCCCACTCCGGATCTTATGGTTAACACGGGTATTACGGCACAAGAATCACTGGCGACATTTGTTGTTTAATCCTAGATGGATATAAACCCGTGCAATGGAACCTCCACCATATCAACACAATCCATGGTTCCATTGCCCACCACTTAGTCATATTCATAGTTATGAAAGTAGTGGTTTTGATTTTTGTGCAATAGTGATAACCATAATACTTTGCAAGTAATTTGATAGAAATACTCAAATGACATGAGCAAGTGATGAACTTGCCTGAACACTGCAAAGTTTTGCAGTTGGAAGGTGTGGACTGACCCTTGTCCTCTGGTTCTGAAAAATAGCATCATTGTCCGATAAGGGCAATGGTTAAAGAAGCAATTATGCATGATTCCAGTTTTAGGGTTTTGTTCCCCCCTTCCGATGTCGTTATTATTTCATGTGAGAGGTTAATACTAAGAATAATTTGGAGATATTATCTTTAGAGTAAATACAACCTTGAAATGTTGTCAAGGTGTTTTTCTAGCCCAAAACATCAATGGACTTACTTTTATTATAAAAAATAATATGTGTGATTTAAATGTTTATTTAAATCATCAAATCATGACTTATTCATATTTGTCTTTAATAATTCTCTTTAATATTTTATTTAGGTAGAGAATTTTATGCTGATCAGTTTTTATATTTTTAATTATTTTTTTAGAGCTATTAATAATTTTCTATGATTATTCAAAGTTTCAGCATTTTTATTTGTTTGTGAAAAGACAAAAACACCCCTAGGCCCACTGTCGGTGCAACCCGATGGGTTAGGTCGAACCGACCGGCCCGGTCCGGCTCGACCAGCCCCACTCCTCTCTTCTCCTCACGCGCGGTCGAACCCTAACCCTAACTCTGCTCTGGCGACTCGCGTCGCCTCCGCCGTCGCCGCTCGATTCCGGCGAGATTCGCCGGACTTGGCCCCCGCCATGGCGCGCAATCAACGCGCCACACGACGGCGGTCAATCCTATCCGCGTCGATCTGACGCGGGCGACCTGCTGCTCTCGGTCTCGTCCCCGTCTGGTGCTAGGGTTACGGGATCCGCTCGATCCCGCCGTTCCTGGCGCTCCTGGTGCTTGGACTCCGCCCTGGCTTCGCCGCCGTGGTGCGGGTGGTGCCGTGGTGCCGCCATAGCCTGGCTTGGCTTGGCGCCGCCGCGCTCTGGCGTGTGCCGCCGTGGCCGCCATGGCCGTGCCTATCTACTCGACCACAGGTATGTGCGCCTCCTCTCTTCTGCTTCTCTCTTGTGCCTGACCTGCTTCCTCTGCTAGCTCTACCCCTGTGTTGTGCTTGCATGCGCAAGAGCTGTTGTGCTCTTCTGCAGCGCCATGTGTGCTCGCTCTCGTCGTGCTATGCTTCGCTGCGCTATGCATGTGCTACTCGCTGTGTGATGCCCTGCCATATCTCTGTGTAAGAATTTCTAGCCTAAGCACTTGCTGTGCTAGTACTGCTTGCTTAATTCCATTCTTGTGCCTTTGTTCTTGTTGATAATCTTGCCAGATCCTCAAGTGTGTTCATTTCAATTGCTATGGCTTGATTGTAGTGTATGGTTCTTGCATAATTGCAAGTGCCTGAGCTACTGTGGCTAATTCTTGTGCTCAAATTCATGAGCATGCTCATCTGAGCATTGCTGTTGGCTTGCTGGTATGATTAAAGGATGAGCACTAAGTGGTTTATTTGTTTATCATGATCCAGTGGTTCATCAAACCGTTGATGTGCTTCTGGATACAATCATAAGGTTATTAATTGATTATCTATGATGAAATTCATTAAGCAATGTGTCTGTTTATTTTATATGGTCAATATAATGCTAGAATTGGGTTCTAGCATGCTTTAGCAAGCTCTGGTGATCCAGTGATCAACAGACTTGCTTGATCAATGCTTGCTTTATTTCATCGCCTATGCCTGTCCGGGCTTATTTTGGTGATTGTGCATCACCGGACCTTGTGCTTGGTGTGTCTTGTGGTTGGCTCAAGCAATTGCTTGTTGCTTCCGGTGATCAATTGGATCATGAGTAAGTGTTCCGATTCATCGGTGATCTATCTCTTTCATTTATCCGTAAAGCTTATCCTTGTTTATTGGATAAATGAGATGAACTCGCTTGCGATGATGACTCTTATAATTTGTTTAATTGAGCTAGAGGGATGCCAACATTAGTTGGGGACCCTAGCTCCACTTTGAACCCATTCCGGGTGATGATATTTGTGCTTGGCTTGATGGTTTGGCTGTTTTAGGGTTTGAGGTGACCCCGGCGGTAGTCATATGCTGCCCTGAGGTAGCTCCCCTCTTGTTGGCTTGCTTTGTGGCTCACCAAATGCTTTCCGGGTGATCCATTTATTGGATTGCCGGTAGCTCTTGATGTTGAAATCAAAATAGACAATGAGTTGTCTAAGTCCGATGGCTCTGAATAGCTGTAGGTGCTAAGTGTGTATCTAGGCTAGCTTGTGCTCTCATCTTTTGCTGGATTCCTTCAGTTATGCATTGAGTGTCATAGCTGTTGTTCCCTTTAGATGATTTACCAGTGGCCTCACTACTCTTGCTTGCACCATATGGCTTAGTAGCCAGATGATGACACGACATGGGTATCACACCCCTTTTGATTATGTGTGTTAGATGCATATGCTTATATATGAACAAAACCCTCTGGTTTGTTCATGATGCTTGGTATACCTCACTCCAGCTCCTAGGATTTGATGTTGATGTAGAGGGTTTGCTTCTGTGTGGTTCTTGTGGTTGATTTACTTGCCCTGCTCCTCCTGGTGAGCTTGATGCCTCTTGGTTATGTGCTCTGGTGGTGGAAATGTGTTGA
>NC_061508.1:100091055-100140684 GCF_022539505.1 Lolium rigidum | reverse complement strand
CCGGATTCTCGACCACCACACAGGCACGGCAGGTCGTGCCGTCGGGATTCAAGAGGAGCTACTACTTCCGCTGCCCGCCGGAACGGGGAGGTGGACGTCGTCTTCATCAACAACCGAAACGTGTGACCGAAGTACGGAGGTGCCGCCCGTTCGTGGCGCCGGAACCGATCGTGATCAAGATCTTCTACGCGCTTTTGCAAGCGGCAAGTGAACGTCTACCGCAGCCAACAAGAGCCTCATCTTGTAGGCTTTGGAATCTCTTCAAGGGTGAGACTCGATACCCCCTCGTTGCTACCGTCTTCTAGATTGCATCTTGGCTTGGATTGCGTGTTCGCGGTAGGAAAATTTTTGTTTTCTATGCAACGTTATCCTACATCCCCATCAACAAAATCATCCAGTCCTGCACGAGAGATTAAATTTTGGACGTCCTGCAAGATCCCTGCACTTCTCATGAAATCCGCACACGGATAGTAAGTGGGATATACTCCTTCTTCTCGGTGAACTCTCATGACACTGTGGCACCTCCAACTCATGTTGGTTGAGTTGGTGCCTACCTCCTTCCATTTTCTGAAATTTTCAACAAACAATATGAAACTTGATTTGGTGACATATAATTGAGGGGAACTACCATAGGAACTTGCTAGAGTACTAATCATGCATCAAAACTAATTTCTACCACTTAGAACAAGCATGCAAGCTCACTAAACATGTTACCTACAGCAGCAAAATATTCAAGATATACTCAACCAAACAAAATTCTATTTGGATAATCGAAGGAGTCACATACCGGAGAGCAAATGTGCCAAATTTCAAACGAAATCTGGGCTGAGCAAAGAGATCGAAAAATCCCGAGCTCTTGAGCAAAAACGCGAGTGAGAGAAAGTTGGTTCGAGTTTTTTCGGGAGAGAGAAGATGTCTGGGAGAAAGAGATGATGTAGTGGGGCAAGGAGGGGCCCACACCACATGGTGGCGCGCCCACCTCCTTGGCCGCGCCGGCCTGTGGTGTGGCACCTCGTGGTGCCCCACAGGTCATCCTCTCGGTGCTCCCGGGTGCCTCGTCGAAAAATAGGACCAACGGTGTAATTTTCGCGAATTTTTGAAAACTTTGAAAAATGCACATTTTACGGGTATTAAGTTTATTATTACCGGCCAGGAAAATTTTTGAAATCTCAAATCAACTAAGAAATTTTGCAAATTAAAAATGCTACAGCAACTAAAGCAAGTGGAGGAAGAAAGAGATGTTGTTTACCTCCTCTATGCATATAAAAGGTATTTGTTAACAAGGTTGATCAAGTCTTGCCACCAAATAAATTTTACATAGCATATGAAGAAATAAACCTCAAATCAATCATGTTACCTTGAATTGTATTGATATGGATCCAATCACAAGAGTTTGATATTCTTCTTTAGGCTCATATATAGGACAATCAATAGTTCCCACTTTGATAGTTCTCACATTAGAAATAGTATTAACTCCACACGCTTTCTCAATCCTCTTGGGGAAATAGACGGTGTGTTCCTTATCATCAACATTGAAAGTAACCTTTCCTTTATTGCAATCAATAACAGCCCCTCGCGGTGTTAAGAAAAGGTCTCCCAAGAATAATAGACATATTATCATCTTCGAGCATTTCCAACACAACAAAATCGGTTAATATCAAGCGCTTATTAGTAACTTGAACAGGAACATCCTCACATATACCAACAGGAATAGCAATGAGATTTATCAGCCATTTGCAAAGATATATCAGTACGTATCAACTTATCTAATTAAAGTCTCTTATAAAGAGAAAAAGGCATAACACTAACACCGGCTCCCAAGTCACATAGAGCGAGTTTTAACATAATTATTCTTAATAGAACAAGGAATAGTAGGTATACTGGGTGATGGCGTGTATTTCACACGTTCGTTGGGCAACCCCAAGAGGAAGGTATGATGCGCACGGCAGCAAGTTTTCCCTCGGAAAGAAACCAAGGTTTATCGAACCGAGGAGGAGCCAAGAAGCACGTTGAAGGTTGATGGCGGCGGGATGTAGTGCGGCGCAACACCGGAGATTCCGGCGCCAACGTGGAACCCGCACAACACAACCAAGCTACTTTGCCCCAACGAAACAAGTTGAGGTTGTCAATCTCACCGGCTTGCTGTAACAAAGGATTAACCGTATTGTGTGGAAGATGATTGTTTGCGAGAGAAAACAGTAGAAACAAGTATTGCAAGAGATTGTATTTCAAGTAAAGAGAATTGGACCGGGGTCCACAGCTCACTAGAGGTGTCTCTCCCATAAGACGAACAAGCATGTTGGGTGAACAAATTACGGTTGGGCAATTGACAAATAAAGAGAGCATGACAATGCACATACATATCATGATGAGTATAGTGAGATTTAATTGGGCATTACGACAAAGTACATAGACCGCCATCCAACCGCATCTATGCCTAAAAAGTCCACCTTCAGAGTTATCATCCGAACCCCTCCAGTATTAAGTTGCAAACAACGGACAATTGCATTAAGTATGGTGCGTAATGTAATCAACAACTACATCCTTAGACATAGCATCAATGTTTTATCCCTAGTGGCAACAAGACAACACAACCTTAGAACTTTCTCATCATCGTCCTGAGTGTCAATGCGAGCATGAACCCACTATCGAGCATAAGTACTCCCTCTTGGAGTTAAAAGCATCTACTTGGCCAGAGCATCTACTAATAACGGAGAGCATGCAAGATCATAAACAACACATAAGCATAACTTTGATAATCAACATAACAAGTATTCTCTATTCATCGGATCCCAACAAACGCAACATATAGAATTACATATAGATGATCTTGATCATGATAGGCAGCTCACAAGATCCGACAATGATAGCACAATGGGGAGAAGACAACCATCTAGCTACCGCTATGGACCCATAGTCCGGGGGTAGACTACTCACTCATCACTCCGGAGGCGACCATGGCGGTGTAGAGTCCTCCCGGGAGATGAATCCCCTCTCCGGCGAGGTGCCGGAGGCGATCTCCGTGATCCCCCGAGATGGGATCGGCGGCGACGGCGTCTCGGTAATGTTTTCCGTATCGTGGCTCTCGGCACCGGGGGTTTCGTCACGGAGGCTATTTGTAGGCGGAAGGGCAGGTCAAGAGGCGGCACGGGGGCCCAAACCACGGGCCGGCGCGGCCAGGGTGGGGCCGCGCCGCCCTAGGGTTTGGCCACCCCGTGGCCCCTCTTCGTCTCTCCTTCGGACTTCCGGAAGCTTCGTGAGAAAATAGGCCTCCGGGCTTTTATTTCGTCCAATTCCGAGAATATTTCTTTACTAGGATTTCGAAACCAAAAACAGCAGAAAACAGAACCGGCACTTCGGCATCTTGTTAATAGGTTAGTTCCGGAAAATGCACGAATATGACATAAAGTGTGCATAAAACATGTAGATAACATCAATAATGTGGCATGGAACACAAGA
Organism: Lolium rigidum; assembly: GCF_022539505.1. NCBI lineage: Eukaryota > Viridiplantae > Streptophyta > Magnoliopsida > Poales > Poaceae > Lolium > Lolium rigidum. Next base: position 100,137,225 of record NC_061508.1, on the reverse strand, counting down.
AATTATCGATACGTTGGAGACGTATCAGCATCCCCAAGCTTAGTTCTGCTCGTCCCGAGCAGGTAAAACGATAACAAAGATAATTTCTGGAGTGACATGCCATCATAAACTTGATCATACTATTTGTAAAGCATATGTAGAGAATGCAGCGATCAAAACAATGTGTATGTCATGAGTAAACAAGTGAATCATAAAGCAAAGACTTTTCATGAATAGCATTTCAAGACAAGCATCAATAAGTCTTGCATAAGAGTTAACTCATAAAGCAATAATTCAAAGTAAAGGTATTGAAGCAACACAAAAGAAGATTAAGTTTCAGCGGTTGCTTTCAACTTGTAACATGTATATCTCATGGATATTGTCAACATAGAGTAATATAATAAGTGCAATAAGCAAGTATGTAAGAATCAATGCACAGTTCACACAAGTGTTTGCTTCTTGAGGTGGAGAGAAATAGGTGAACTGACTCAACATAAAAGTAAAGAGAATGGTCCTCATAGAGGAAAAGCATCGATTGCTATATTTGTGCTAGAGCTTTGATTTTGAAAACATGAAACAATTTTGTCAACGGTAGTAATAAAGCATATGCATCATGTAAATTATATCTTATAAGTTGCAAGCCTCATGCATAGTGTACTAATAGTGCTCGCACCTTGTCCTAATTAGCTTGGACTACTCGGATTATCACCGCAATACATATGCTTTAACCAAGTATCACAAAGGGGTACCTCTATGCCGCTCGTACAAAGGTCTAAGGAGAAAGCTCGCATTTGGATTTCTCGCTTTTGATTATTCTCAACTTAGACATCCATACCGGGACAACATAGACAACAGATAATGGACTCCTCTTTTAATGCTTTAAGCATTCAACAACAATTAATTCTTTTCTCATTAGAGATTTGAGGATGTTTGTCCAAAACTGAAACTTCCACCATGGAACATGGCTTTAGTTAGCGGCCCAATGTTCTTCTCTCACAATATGCATGCTCAAACCATTCAACTCAGTGTAGATCGCCCTTACTTCAGACAAGACGAACATGCATAGCAACTCACATGAAATTCAACAATGAGTTGATGGCGTTCCCGTAAACATGGTTATCGCACAACAAGCAACTTAATAAGAGATAAAGTGCATAATTACATATTCAATACCACAATAGTTTTTAAGCTATTTGTCCCATGAGCTATATATTGCAAAGGTGAATGATGGAATTTTAAAGGTAGCACTCAAGCAATTTACTTTGGAATGGCGGGAAAATACCATGTAGTATAGGTAGGTATGGTGGACACAAATGGCATAGTGGTTGGCTCAAGTATTTTGGATGCATGAGAAGTATTCCCTCTCGATACAAGGTTTAGGCTAGCAAGGCTATTTGAAGCAAACACAAGGATGAACTAGTACAGCAAAACTCACATAAAAGACATATTGAAAGCATTATAATACTCTATACCGTCTTCCTTGTTGTTCAAACTCAAAACTAGAAATTATCTAGACCTTAGAGAAACCAAATATGCAAACCAAATTTTAGCATGCTCTATGTATTTCTTCATTAATGGGTGCAAAGCATATGATGCAAGAGCTTAAACATGAGCACAACAATTGCCAAGTATCACATTACCCAAAACATTTATAGCAATTACTACATGTATCATTTTCCAATTCCAACCATATAACAATTTAACGAAGGAGAAACTTCGCCATGAATACTATGAGTAGAAACCAAGGACATATTTGTCCATAAGCTACAGCGGAGTGTGTATCTCTCCCATAAAGTGAATGCTAGGATCCATTTTATTCAAACAAAACAAAAACAAAAACAAAACGACGCTCCAAGAAAAAGCACATAAGATGTGGCCGAATAAAAATGTAGTTTCAGGGGAGGAACCTCGATAATTTGTTGATGAAGAAGGGGATGCCTTGGGCATCCCCAAGCTTAGATGCTTGAGTCTTCTTGATATATGCAGGGGTGAACCACCGGGTGCATCCCCAAGCTTAGAGCTTTCACTCTCCTTGATCATGTTGCATCATACTCCTCTCTTGATCCTTGAAAACTTCCTCCACACCAAACTCGAAACAACTCATTAGAGGGTTAGTGCACAATATAAATTGACATATTCAGAGGTGACACACTCATTCTTAACACTTCTGGACATTGCATAATGCTACTGGACATTAGTGGATCAAAGAAATTCATCCAACATAGCGAAAGAGGCAATGCGAAATAAAAGGCAGAATCTGTCAAAACAGAACAGTTCGTATTGACGAATTTTAAAATGGCACCAGACTTGCTCAAATGAAAATGCTCAAATTGAATGAAAGTTGCGTACATATCTGAGGATCATGCACGTAAATTGGCATAATTTTCTGAGCTTCCTGCAGGGCAGTGGGCTCAGATTCGTGACAGCAAAGAAATCTGGAACTGCGCAGTAATCCAAATCTAGTACTTACTTTTCTATCAACGGCTTAACTTGGCACAACAAAACTCAAAACTAAGATAAGGAGAGGTTGCTACAGTAGTAAACAACTTCCAAGACACAAAATAAAAACAAAGTACTGTAGGTAAAAACATGGGTTGTCTCCCATAAGCGCTTTCTTAACGCCTTTCAGCCTAGGCGCGAAAGTGTGTATCAAGTATTATCGAAGGATGGTGCATTCTCAGCGAGGTGTGGAGTTTTCTCAACTAGGCATATTATATTAGATACATAAGTTTTAGCATCTCCCTTTTCATTAGTCTTAGGTGTGCTACTCTCATCAAACAAATTTTCAGGAACAAGCCAAGCATAGTTATTTTCTAGTGCATCATTCATAGCTAGGAGCTTACATGGTATTGGTGCTTTGATCTCCCCTCCATCATCAATATTATTAGTGTATCTTATTCTATCCATATCCATCTTTTCAAGGAGACTAACAAAATTAGTAGGAGAACCAAGCATATTAAATTTAGCAAACACCTTTCTAGCTTCTCTTGCTAGACCACCAAATTCTCTAAGAAGGGTTTCTAATACAAAATCTTTCTTTTCCCCTTCTTCCATATCACCAAGCTTGAAAAACATGTGTTGGATTATAGGATTAAGATTAACAAATTTAGTTTCCAACAAGCGAACTAAATGCGCAGCAGCAATTTCATAAGTAGGCGCAAGATCTATCAAGTGTCTATCTTCAAAATTTTCAATGGTACTAACATGGTTGAAGAATTCTTCTATATTATTTCTCCCGACTATAGACCCACGTCCTACCGGTATGTTCTTTGTAGTAAAATTAAAAGGAAACATGATGAAATAAGTAAAGTGAATGCAGGTAAACTAATTTTTTTGTGTTTTTGATATAGCAAACAAGATAGCAAATAAAGTAAAACTAGCAACTAATTTTTTTGTATTTTGATTTAGTGCAGCAAACAAAGTAGTAAATAAAATAAAGCAAGACAAAAACAAAGTAAAGAGATTGAGAAGTGGAGACTCCCCTTGCAGCGTGTCTTGATCTCCCGGCAACGGCGCCGAAAAAGAGCTTGATGGCGTGTATTTCACACGTTCGTTGGGCAACCCCAAGAGGAAGGTATGATGCGCACAGCGAGCAAGTTTTCCCTCGAAAAGAAACCAAGGTTTATCGAACCAGGGAGGAGCCAAGAAGCACGTTGAAGGTTGATGGCGGCGGGATGTAGTGCGGCGCAACACCGGAGATTCCGCGCCAACGTGGAACCTGCACAACACAACCAAGCTACTTTGCCCCAACGAAACAGGTGAGGTTGTCAATCTCACCTGGCTTGCCGTAACAAAGGATTAACCGTATTGTGTGGAAGATGATTGTTTGCAGAGAAAACAGTAAAACAAGTATTGCGAGTAGATTGTATTTCGAGTAAAGAGAATTGGACCGGGGTCCACGAGTTCACTAGAGGTGTCTCTCCCATAAGACGAACGAGCATGTTGGGTGAACAAATTACGGTTGGGCAATTGACAAATAAAGAGAGCATGACAATGCACATACATATCATGATGAGTATAGTGAGATTTAATTGGGCATTACGACAAAGTACATAGACCGCCATCCAACCGCATCTATGCCTAAAAAGTCCACCTTCGAGGTTATCATCCGAACCCCTCCGGTATTAAGTTGCAAACAACGAGACAATTGCATTAAGTATGGTGCGTAATGTAATCAACAACTACATCCTTAGACATAGCATCAATGTTTTATCCCTAGTGGCAACAGCACAACACAACCTTAGAACTTTTCGTCACTCGTCCTGGTGTCAATGCGGGCATGAACCCACTATCGAGCATAAGTACTCCCTCTTGGAGTTAAAAGCATCTACTTGGCCGGAGCATCTACTAATAACGGAGAGCATGCAAGATCATAAACAACACATAAGCATAACTTTGATAATCAACATAACAAGTATTCTCTATTCATCGGATCCCAACAAACGCAACATATAGAATTACATATAGATGATCTTGATCATGATAGGCAGCTCACAAGATCCGACAATGATAGCACAATGGGGAGAAGACAACCATCTAGCTACTGCTATGGACCCATAGTCCGGGGGTAGACTACTCACTCATCACTCCGGAGGCGACCATGGCGGTGTAGAGTCCTCCGGGAGATGAATCCCCTCTCCGGCGAGGGTGCGGGAGGCGATCTCCGGGATCCCCCGAGATGGGATCGGCGGCGACGGCGTCTCGGTAATGTTTTCCGTATCGTGGCTCTCGGTGCCGGGGGTTTCGTCACGGAGGCTATTTGTAGGCGGAAGGGCAGGTCAAGAGGCGGCACGGGGGCCCAAACCACAGGGCCGGCGCGGCCGGGGGTGGGGCCGCGCCGCCTAGGGTTTGGCCACCCCGTGGCCCTCTTCGTCTCTCCTTCGGACTTCGGAAGCTTCGTGAGAAAATAGGCCTCCGGGCTTTTATTTCGTCCAATTCCGAGAATATTTCTTTACTAGGATTTCTGAAACCAAAAACAGCAAAAACAACGAATCGGCACTTCGGCATCTTGTTAATAGGTTAGTTCCAGAAAATGCACGAATATGACATAAAGTGTGCATAAAACATGTAGATAACATCAATAATGTGGCATGGAACACAAGAAATTATCGATACGTTGGAGACGTATCACTGGGTCGCCCAACTTCTTTGGAACTTTGCCATTGAAAGAGTAATTAGCAAGCATGATGGAAATTTCCTCATTGGGGATTTTCCTTTTGTTAGTAACAATATCTTTCATATACTTTGAATAAGGAGGCAATTTAATAGCATCGATCAAAGGGATTTGCAAGAATAAAGGTTTCATCCAATCACAAAATTTATTATAGTGTTCTTCTTCCTTTGATTTTAGTTTCTTAGCGAGGAAAAGGCATTGGCTTTTGCACCCAAGGTTCTCTTTCATTACCATGTTTCTCAGCAATAAAATCTTCTTTAGTATACTTTTTATTTTTAGCATGCTTTTCGGGTTCTTTTTCAACCTCTTCTTTATCGAAGTATCATTCTTATCATTATCTTTATAATGTTCATTACCACTTTCGGTTTCAAGCATCGGAAATAGAAATACTATTAGGATCATTAGCGGGTTCGGAGGATTCTACAACATTTTTATGTTTCTTTTTCTTTTTCTTAGAATGAGCTCTAGGTTCAATGCGTTGAGAATCTTGTTCAATTCTTTTGGGATGCCCTTCGGGATATAGAGGATCCTGGGTAGAGACACCACCTCTAGTTGTTACTTCATAAGCATGTTTTTCTTTAGAATTATTTCCTAGCAAGTCATTTTGCACTTTAGTGAGTTGATCAATTTGAGTTTGAACCATATGAAAATGTTTAACAAGCATCTTAACATCATTGGAGGTTCTCTCCACAATATCATGCAATTGACTAATAGCTTGAGAATTTTCCATTAGATGATTCTCTACTCTCATATTAAAATTTTCTTGCTTAACAATATAATTATCAAACTCATCTAAGCATTGCGCAGAGGTTTTGAATACGGAATATCTTCCCTAGTAAAGCGTTGAAGCGAGTTTACCTCAATCATGGATGAAGGGGGAATTATCTCACATATATCTTCTATAGGAGGTAGATTCTTCACATCTTCAGATTTAATACCTTTCTCCTTGAGAGACTTCTTGGCTTCCCTCATATCTTCATCATTCAATTTAATTAAACCCCTCTTCTTCACTATTGGCGTTGGAGTTGGTTCGGGTGTAGTCCAATCATCATAATTCCGGCCTATTTTAGCCAATAATTCTTCAGCTTTCGTCCGGAGTTCTTTCCTGAAAACACAACCAGCACAACTATCCGGGTATGCCCTAGACTCAATGGTTAGTCCACTATAAAATATATCAAGTAAATCATGTTTTCTAAATCATGGTCGGGCGAGCTCTAATAAGAGAGCAAAATCTCGCCCAAGCCTCGGGCAATTTCTCTTCATCCCCCGATCAAAATTATAAACTCTCTCGCAAAGCAGCATGTTGAGCACTAGCAGGAAAGTATTTCCGGAAGAAAACAGCAAGCAATTCTTTTGGACTTTTAATAGAACTAGGTGGCAAACTATTATACCAAGTTTTAGCGTCATCCTTTAATAAGAATGGAAAGATTTTAGCAACAAAGTAAGTACGCTTCTTAACATCATCAGAAAACAAGCTACTCAAAGTAGATAACTCAGTCATGTGTTCAACGAAGCACTTTCTTTTTCAGTACCACAAAAAGGTGTTTTCTCAACAATAGCTATATGAGATAGATCAAGAGAAAAATCATAATCTTTATCCCTAATGTTTATAGGAGATGTGGCAAATTTAGGATCAGGAGACGAGTTTATATCTAACAAGTATGTTCTCGCAAGCAACTTTTTAATTTTTCTTGCATCGGTAGTAGCATGGCATTTTGCAATAAAATCATCATCAAGTTCCACATAATCTTCATCAAGATCATCACTAGAGTATTCAAGTTCGGGTGAATTAACAGGTGTAGTAGCATCGGGAGTTTCGAGTATTTTCAATTTGTCTAGATCTAGCAATTGAAGCATCTAGAAAAGTTCCCAATGAACCACTATCATCAAGCACAAGCAGACATATTATCAGTATTATGAGAGTTTTCGGATTCAGCGAAGTACCAAGCATTTGAAGCATGTGGTGGTGAAACAAGTTTATCAATCACGAGATGGTGAATCAAGGGCAGCGAGAGGTACTCGGAGTTGTACCTTTTCTTGTAGTGGATGGTAATATGGCGACCTTAGTATCGCGAGGTTTACCCATGATGGAGAATTTGCAGCGAACAATATTAAACCAAGTGAACTTCCAAATAAAGCTATGCTCCCAAGCAACGGAGCCAGAAAATAGTCTTGATGACCCACAAGTATAGGGGATCGCAACAGTCTTCGAGGGAAGTATTACCCAATTTATTGATTCGACACATGGGGAGACAATGAATACTTGAAAGCCTTAACGAGCGGAGTTGTCAATTCAGCTGCACTCGGAAACGGACTTGCTCGCAGGAGTTTATCGAGAGTAACAGCTTTATAGCAGACAGCAGTGAGTGAAATAACGATGAGCGGAGTAACAAAGACAGCAGTAGTGATTTTAGTAAACAGCAGGATTAAAATACGGTAGGCACGGGGACGGATAACGGGCGTTGCATGGATGAGAGAAACTCATGTAACAATCATAGCAGGGCATTTGCAGATAATAATAAAACGGTATCCAAGTACTAATCAATCAATAGGCATGTGTTCCAATTATAGTCGTACGTGCTCGCAATGAGAAACTTGCACAACATCTTTTGTCCTACCAGCCGGTGGCGGCCGGGCCTCAAGGGAAACTACTTGGATATTAAGGTACTCCTTTTAATAGAGTACCGGAGCAAAGCATTAACACTCCGTGAACACATGTGATCCTCACGTCACCGCCATTCCCTCCGGTTGTCCCGATTTCCGTCACTTCGGGGCCATTGGTTCCGGACAACGACATGTGTATACAACTTGCGAGTAAGATCATAAACAACGAATATCATGATGAAATAATAACATGTTCGGATCTGAGATCATGGCACTCGGGCCCTAGTGACAAGCATTAAGCATAACAAGTTGCAACAATATCATAAAAGTACCATCTACTGGACACTAGGCACTATGCCCTAACAATCTTATGCTATTACATGACCAATCTCATCCAATCCCTACCATCCCCTTCGGCCTACAGGCGGGGGAATTACTCACACATGGATGGGGGAAACATTGCTGGTTGATGGAGAGGCGTTGGCGGTGATGGCGGTGATGATCTCCTCCAATTCCCCGTCCCGGCGGAGTGCCAGAACGGAGACTTTTGGCTCCCGAGACGGAGTTTCGCGATGTGGCGGCGTTCTGGAGGGTTTCTGGCGACTTCCACTTCTCTACGTGCGTTTTTAGGTCGAGGCGAATAAGTAGTCCGAAGGGGGGCGTCGGAGGCCAGCCGAGGGGGCCACACCACATGGCCGCGCGGGCCCCCCCTGGGCCGCGCCGCCCTATGGTGTGGGGCCCTCGGGCCTCCACCTTACTTGTCCTTCCGGCTCCGTCGGCATTCCGGGAAAATAGGCCCTTTCGTCAAAATCCCGAGGTTTTTCCCCGAAAGTTGGATTTCCGCACAAAAACGAGACACCGAATCGGTTCTGCTGAAAAAAGCGTTAGTCCGTGTTAGTTGCATCCAAAATACACAAATTAGAGGCAAAACAATAGCAAAAGTGTTCGGGAAAGTAGATACGTTTTGGACGTATCAATAGACACTTGGTAGAACTTGCTCCTACTTATGAAATTGCTGTTGCTTCTTTAGTTCACATGTTGGAAACTAAATTTGTTAATCTTAATCCTATAATCCAACACATGTTTCTCACACTCGGTGATATGGAAGAATGGGAAAAGAAAGATTTTGTTTTAGAAACCCTTCTTAAAGAATTTGGTGGAGTAGCAAGAGAAGCTAGAAAGGTCTTTAATAAATACAATATGCTTGGCTCTTATACCAATTTTGTTAGTATCCTCGAAAAGATGGACATGGAGAGCTCCATCTCTCGACAATACTTGATACACACTTTCTCGCGCCTAGCCGAAAGGCATTAAAGAAAAGCGCTTATGGGAGACAACCCATTATTTTACTTCGCACTTTATTTTATATTTGAGTCCCGGAAGTTGTTTACTACCGTAGCAACCTCTCCTTATCTTTATTTTGTTGCATTGTTGTGCCAAGTAAAGTCTTTGATAGTAAAGCCAATACTAGATTTGGATTGCCGTGCGTAAACAGCATTTCTTCTTCGTCACGAATTTCGACCTGCCTCTCGTAGGTAGCTCGGAAAAATCTGCAAATTTACGTGCGTGATCCTCGGATATGTACGCAACTTTCATTCAATTTGGGAATTTTCATCCGAGCAAGTCCGGTGCCACTTTAAAATTCTTCTTTACGAACTCGTTCGTTTTTGACAGATTCTCGCCTTTTATTTCGCATTGCCTCGTTTTGCTATGTTTGATGGATTTCTTTGTTCCATTAACTTTCGGTAGTTTTGAGCAATGTCCGAAGTGTTAAGAATGATTATGTCACCTCTGAATATATGAATTATGCATCGACCCTCTAATGAGTTTGTTTCGAGTTTGGTGTGGAGGAAGTTTTCAAGGGTCAAGAGAGGAGGATGATACAATATGATCAAGAAGAGTGAAAAGTCAAAGCTTGGGGATGCCCCCGTGGTTCATCCCTGCATATTTTAAGAAGACTCAAGCGTCTAAGCTTGGGGATGCCCGAGGCATCCCTTCTTCATCGACAACTTATCAGGTTCCTCTAGTGAAACTATATTTTTATTCCGTCACATCTTATGTGCTTTACTTGGAGCGTCTGTTTGTTTTTGTTTTTGTTTTTGTTTGAATAAATCGGATCCTAGCATTCTTTTTTTGGGAGAGAGACACGCTCCGCTGTTTCGTATGAACAAATATGTTCTTAGCTGTATCTTTAATGTTTATTGCGGAAGTTGAACTACTTCATTCATTGTTATATGGTTGGAAACGGAAAATGCCGCATGTGGTAAATGGTTTAATGTCTTGAATAATGTGATACTTGGCAATTGTTGTGCTCATATAGATCTTGTTTAAGCTCTTGCATCGTGTACCTTGTACTCATTAATGAATAACTACATAGAGCTTGTAAAATTTGGTTTGCATGATTGATCTCTAGAGTCTAGATATTTTCTGGTTGAGGTGTTTGAACAACAAGGAGACAATGTAAAGTCTTATAATAGCTACAATATGTTCATATGTGAGTTTTACTGCACCTTTTATACTTGAGTTTGCTTCAAACAACCTTGCTAGCCTAGCCTTGTATTGAGAGGAATACTTCTCGTGCATCCAAATCCTTGAGCCAATAACCATGCCATTTGTGTCCACCATACCTACCTACCACATGGTATTTCTCCGCCATTCCAAAGTAAATTACTTGAGTGCTACCTTTAAAATTTCTATTCTTTACCTTTGCAATATATAGCTCATGGGATAAAATAACTTAAAAACTATCGTGGTGAAGAATATGTACTTATGTGTCTTATTTCTTAGTAAGTTGCTTGTTGAGCGGTAACCATGTTTTCTGGGGACACCATCAACTCTTTTACCTTTGTTGAATATCATGTGAGTTGCTATGCATGTTCGTCTTGTCTGAAGTAAGGGCGGTTTTCACAATCATATGGTTTGAGTATGCATACTGTTAGAGAAGAACATTGGACCGCTAACTAAAGCCATGATTCATGGTGGAAGTTTCAGTGTGGACAGCTAATCCTCAATCTCTTATGAGAATAATAACTGTTGTTAAATGCTTATGCATTAAAGAGGAGTCCATTATCTGTTGTCTATGTTGTCCCGGTATGGATGTCTAAGTTGAGAATAATCAAAAGCGAGAAATCCAATGTGAGCTTTCTCCTTAGACCTTTGTACAGGCGGCATAGAGGTACCCCTTTGTGACACTTGGTTGAAACATATGCTATGCAATGATAATCCATGTTAATCCAAGCTAATTAGGACAAGGTGCGAGCACTATTAGTATACTATGCATGAGGCTTGCAACTTATAGGATATCTTATACATAACTCATATGCTTTATTACTACCGTTGACAAAATTGTTTCTTGTTTTCAAAATGAAAAGCTCTAGCACAAATATAGTAATCAATGCTTCCTCTCTGCGAAGGGCCTATCTTCTACTTTATTGTTGAGTCGGTTTGCCTATTCTTTCTATCTTAGAAGCAAACACTTGTATCAACTGTGTGCATTGATTCTTACATGTTTACTTATTGCACTTGTTATATTACTTTGTGTTGACAATTATCCATGAGATATACATGTTAAAGTTGAAAGCAACCGCTGAAACTTATATCTCCTTTGTGTTGCTTCAATGCTTTTACTTTGAATTTATTGCTTTATGAGTAACTCTTATGCAAGTCTTATTGATGCTTGTCTTGAAAGTATTATTCATGAAAAGTCTTTGTTATATGATTCATTAGTTTACTCATTATCTTCATCATTGCTTCGAATCGCTGCATTCATCTCATATGCTTTACAATAGTATGATCAAGATTATGATAGCATGTCACTTCGTAAATTATCTTTGTTATCGTTTACCTACTCGAGGGCGAGTAGGAACTAAGCTTGGGGATGCTTGATACGTCCCAAACGTATCTATAATTTCTTATGTTACATGCTACTTTTATGATGATACTCACATGTTTTATACACATTATATGTCATATTTATGCATTTTCCGGCACTAACCTATTGAGTCAGTTGCTGTTTTCTGCTGTTTTTGGTTTCAGAAATCCTAGTAAGGAAATATTCTCGGAATTAGACGAGATCAACGCCCAGGGTCCTATTTTTGCACGAAGCTTCCAGAAGACCGGAGGGGAGACAAAGTGGGGCCACGGGGCACCGCCACACTAGGGCGGCGCGGCCTAGAGGGGGGCCGCGCGGCCCTAGCGTGTGGGGCCCCCGTGACTCTCCCGACTCCGCCCTTCCGCCTACTTAAAGCCTCCGTCGCGAAACCCCCAGTACCGAGAGCCACGATACGGAAAACCTTATAGAGACGCCGCCGCCGCCGCTAATCCCATCTCGGGGGATTCAGGAGATCGCCCCCGGCACCCTGCCGGAGAGGGGAATCATCTCCCGGAGGTCTCTTCATCGCCATGATCGCCTCCGGATCGATGTGTGAGTAGTTCACCCCTGGACTATGGGTCCATAGCAGTAGCTAGATGGTCGTCTTCTCCCCATTGTGCTATCATGTTAGATCTTGTGAGCTGCCTATCATGATCAAGATCATCTATTTGTAATCCTTCATGTTGTGTTTGTTGGGATCCGATGGATATTGAATACTATGTCAAGTTGATTATCAATCTATCATATATGTTATTTATGTTCTTGCATGCTCTCCGTTGCTAGTAGAGGCTCGGCCAAGTTGATACTTGTGACTCCAAGAGGGAGTATTTATGCTCGATAGTGGGTTCATGCCTCCATTAAATCTGGGACGGTGACAGAAAGTTCTAAGGTTGTGGATGTGTTGTTGCCACTAGGGATAAAACATCGATGCTTTGTCTAAGGATATTTGTGTTGATTACATTACGCACCATACTTAATGCAATTGTCTGTTGTTTACAACTTAATACTGGAAGGGGTTCGGATGATAACCTGAAGGTGGACTTTTTAGGCATAGATGCATGCTGGATACCGGACTATGTACTTTGTCGTAATGCCCTGATTAAATCTCATAGTACTCATCATGATATATGTATGTGCATTGTTATGCCTTCTTTATTTGTCAATTGTCCAACTGTAATTTGTTCACCCAACATCTGCTATCTTATGGGAGAGACACCACTAGTGATCTGTAGACCCCGGTCCTATTCTTTACATCTGAAATACAAACTGCTGCAATTGTTCTTTACTGTTCTTCGCAAACAACCATCATCATCCACACTATACATCTAATCTTTTGTTTACGAGCAAGCCGGTGAGATTGACAACCTCGCTGTTACGTTGGGACAAAGTTCCGTGATTGTGTTGTGCAGGTTCCACGTTGGCGCCGGAATCCCTGGTGTTGCGCCGCACTACACTCCGCCACCAACAACCTTCAACGTGCTTCTTGGCTCCTACTGGTTCGATAACCTTGGTTTCTTACTGAGAGAAAACTTGCTACTTTGCGCATCACACCTTCCTCTTGGGGTTCCCAACGGACGTGTCATCTACGCGCATCAGTGCATCGTGTAGTACTTGGCGTAGGTTATGATCATAATCTCTTGTAGGTTATGGAGTTAATTATTACTATGATAGTATTGATGTGATTTATTCCCCCTTCGTAGTGTGATGGTGACGAGTGTGCATGCTATGTTAGTACTCGGTTTAAATTGCAAAGATCTATTATGCTCTAAAGGTTACTTAAATATGAATGTCGAATGTTGTGGAGCTTGTTAACTCCGGCATTGAGGTGCTCTCGTAGCCCTACACAACGAATGGTGTTCATTATCAAACAAGAGTATATGTAGCACAAAGGAAGAGAACTTATTTATTTATGTGATCAATGTTGAGAGTGTCCACTAGTGAAAGTATGATTCCCTAGGCCTTGTTTCCATATACTGCAATCATCGCTTGTTTACTGTTTTACTGCATCTTTACTTCCTGCAATATTACTACCATCAACTGCACGCCAGCAAGCACTTTTCTGGCGCCGTTACTACTTGCTCATATTCATTCATACCACTTGTATTTCACTATCTCTTCGCCGAACTAGTGCACCTATACATCCGACAAGTGTATTAGGTGTGTTGGGGACACAAGAGACTTCTTGTATCGTGATTGCAGGGTTGCTTGAGAGGAATATCTTTGACCTCTTCCTCCCTGAGTTCGATAAACCTTGGGTGATCCACTTAAGGGAAACTTGCTGCTGTTCTACAAACCTCTGCTCTTGGAGGCCCAACACTGTCTACAAGAATAGAAGCACCTGTAGACATCAGTGACTCATCGTGCTAGTGTTGGCTTAACTCTCTTTTCTCGTGTCATGTGATATGTGATCATGTTTGACTAACTCCTTAGCCGGACAAACTCGATAACACTTAATCGAGTTACACATGGCAATGCTTCGAATCATATCACATGAGTGGGCCCATAGAATATCTATGCAAGTCGGAGGGGTAAATTTCATCTTGGTGCATCCATATCACATACCTTGCTTCTTAGTCGGCCTGAGAGTCACCTTTATAGCTATCAGTTAAGGATATCGTTGGCCGAATTCGAAGTCGGCTAGTCCACAACATGGATCATGCGACATCTCTAGTCAAAGGATTCCATTGCTCAAGCCAAGGCACATGACAACTTGCTTGTGCCAACTTGATCTTTGGGTAATTTTGTCTTTACTAGCTCTTAGACATAGCCAGTGCTAGTCGGTTCAACATCTCCATGCTCTATGATAGGTGGAACCTAATGGTCTCGCTGATTCGCACATGAGTCTTGGTAGTGTGTCTCCAAGAAAACCTCAAAGGACTAAGGTCAAATATTGCATTAACTAATTAAGTACAAGGTTCCATGTCCGGATGACATCTAGCTACAAGTACCAAAGTTCATACAAGGACTACTAAGTTACATATGATTCAGAAAGTGCAGCCTCTAGGGCACTATTCCCAGTAGTTTGTCACTTGCACAAAAGTCGGTCACTCGGGAATCAAGGACATGTATTTGATACAAGTATGAGTATTTTTCATAATACTAGCAAAGGATGTATACTTCAAGAGAGACCTTTCATGGTCTGATGAAGAAACATTAAAACGAGCTATGATCTACATCTCGATGAAATAACAAAATAGTTTTGTTTCATCTAGAATGATGAATATGTATTTTCAAGAAAGTAAGTAGGAGCTCAAGTATTCCTATGATATTATATGAGGACATAATTGGTTGACAATAATTTGTGCAGACCTTGAAAAATTAAGTGGGAGCATCAGTATTTCTATGAAACTATATGTGCATATAGATATTTGGAAATTACTAGTACGTTCTTTATTTAAATGGAAAGTTGTGAAACGCAAAGGAATTTGCAAGACTCAACTTTGATATGATCAAAATTGATGAGTAGATTTGGATATCACTGGGATACACCATGATATAAATAAATCGATGTTTTTGAACTTTCTAAAGAATTATTGGTCAAAATCACCATGATAATTCCAATGGTGGACTATAGATATAAAGTCAGCAAACCTTTGGATAAACCAAAAGCATTATTTATTTTGGAGGTAATAAAAAACTTTGTAACAAGTTATAATGATGTTTATGTTTGATCTAGATGAAATTTAAAATTAGGTGAATGTTAAATTTAGTACTGGTGCATTTAGCTAGAAGGAATAACTTGCAATGTCCCGAAGTGACCTCTACAACATAGGTAAAATTTATAGTAATTGTTTTGTAAACATATATGTAAGCTTTGAGTGATTTGTTCGTGAGACGAAGAGGGTTCTATGAACGCGCTTGGATCATGGTAGTACATTGTGGTTGAAAGGACACAGATGTCGCCTAGAGGGGAGGGTGAATAGGAGGTTTAAAACTTTGATGAGATGGGCTTAACAAATGTGGAATAAAAATAATGTTTATTTCGTCAAACCCAAAGCCTATATACTATGGTTCACCTATGTGCACCAACAACTTATGTTAAGCAATACAAGCAACTATATGATAGCAAGATATATAACTTCAAGCACGATGGCTATCACAAAGTAAAGTGCATAAGTAAATAGCTCGGGTATATAGATAACCGAGGCACGCGGAAGATGATGATTTATGCCAAAGTTCACACTCTTGCGAGTGCTTCTGAACGCCACACAAGGCATCACCTTGAGGTGTGGTTGCTCGATGCACACCAACGCCACAAAGGCTTCACCCCAAGATGCGGTAGTCACACCACACATTGAGCGCCACGAAGGCCTCACCTTATTCTCCGGTGACCCTTGCCACAAAGGCCTAGGTCACGGTTCCACTAAGGGATTTCCTTGGAGGCGGAAAACGGGTCGTACACAAAGGTTTGGGCACATATCCACAACTTAATTGGAGGCTCCCAACAAATCACCACAAAGGCCTAAAAGCCGTCTAGAGTTCCAAGAACCCGAAAGTAACAAGCTCCTCACTTTCACTTCCACGAATCACCATGGAAATCTCAAACCGATGCACCAAATGCAATGGCAAGAACACCACAAGGATGCTCAAATCCTTCTCTCTCAAATTCTTACAAAGCTACAAAAGCTATTGGGGGAATAAGAGAGGAAGAACAAAAGAAGAGGAACACCAAATTTCTCTCCAAGATCTAGATCTAGTGATTCCCGCACAAAGAGGAAGATTTTATTGGTGAAAGTGCAAACTTAGATCTTCTCTCTCTTTTCCTCAAATATGAGCAAGAATCATGGAGGGATGTGAGGGGAGGAGGCTCTCAAGATGCAACAATGGTGAAGAGCAAGAGGAGAAGAAGAAGTACAGCCCAAGGAGGAACAAGGGGGCTATTTATAGTCCCACACAAAATATGGCCGTTGGGAATTTCCAGGCCGGAATATCCGAGCTAAGTGAGGGCCGAAAATTCCACCCCCCCTCCCACGCCCGAAATTCCGGCCAGGCATGAAATTTCTGGCCAAATTTCCAGGGGGGGGGGGGGGGCATCCAGGAGGTCCAGACCCTTAAGTCCTTACCTATTTTTGAGGGACCGGAAATTTCAAATATTCCGGGGGGCGGAAATTCCGCCCCTCCTGAAAACTGCCAGGAACGACAAAACAAGAATGACCATAACTAGAGCATCCGGAGTCCGAATTTGATGATCTTGGGCTTGTTTCGAAGCTAGTAACAAGCTCTACAAGATCATGTAGGGAACCATCATAGTCCAGCAGGGTAGGATAGAAACAAAAGATAAAAGTTTTGATCTATCTAAAAAAGACAAACCGGTAAAACCTCCAACTTTGAAAACGCAACAAGTTTCCGTGCAAAATTCGTTTTCAAAGAACTAGAGCTTGTTGTGAGAATAAGCACAAGCTCTAAAATATCACATGGATAAGATCCAAATAACAACCAAGAAATATGATGCAAGGGTGCAAAGGTTTGAGCTCTCCGAAAGATACGATCGAGTTACTCACTCGAGAGCCCTCTTGATAGTATGACAACTAAATTATAAACCGGTCTTCAACTACGTACACCATGAGACTGGTAAGAAAGAAACTCTATCAAGAGAAAACCTTAACCTTGCGCATTCCTCTTGAGCTCGATGATGACGATCTTGACCGCAACAAGATGGAACGCCTTTCTTGATTGTGCTTGCTTAACGAAGTCTTGTGGATTGCTACCCCATAATCCACCATGGGAGAGCTTCTTCTTCAGCACATATTCACATATCCATGATCACCATATGGATGGCAAGCTTCAAGCAACTGATCTCTTCGACATGGCTCATCTTGAACTTGCACTTCATTTATTCATTCTTCATCATGTTGATGTCTTGAAGTTAAGCTTGAGGTCTCACTTCATCTTCATCTTCAAGACATACTTGACACTTGATATTCTTGATGAATTTCTTCTTATTGCAACCTTGAAGCCAACATATGGTTCAAGCATTTCCTATGGACAAGTCCTACAAATATAACTCAATGCAAACATTAGTCCATAGGGATTGTCATTAGTTACCAAAACCACACATGAGGGCTCCAAGCACTTTAAATCTCCTCCATTTTGGTAATTTATGACAATCTCTTTGAGAGGGTTTATATAAGGAATTTAAGTAACAAACAAGTTGAATACATAGAGCAAACTCCCCCATAATATATGCATGTGTGAATGAACTTGAATTTTATTGCATACATTGGCATTCAAAGCCTAGTGGAGTTTCCTCTAAATATTCATCTATGCAAAGAAACAAGATGCAATGCAAAAAAAGACACATGCTTAAGAAGGCACATGCTTAAGCATAAAGCAAAGACATAATCAAATTCCCTTAAACCCTCTAAAACTTCTTCCCCGTTGGAACCAATTGATGAAATGGGTGAAAATTTTAGAAGGCCAATATAGTGAGAGTTCCTCCATACCGTGTGCATTTCTCACAAATTGAGTGGAATCAAATACACGTATCCAATGACAAATATTCAGAAGGAAACACACTAACAAAGTCAAGACGCTTCAACAAATGAAGCAAGCAATCAAATGAACCACAAAGAAGATACCAAAAGAAAGATAGATATTGTGATAAGATCAAGAAGATTGCTCTAAATAATATGAGGAACCTCCCCAAGGTTTGTGCACAAAATAGACAACTTGAATTGGAATATGGGTGCACAAACATGGAATCATCACTCCCATAATATCATTCAAAGCAAAATGTACCAAGTGAAATAAACTCTTATGATCAATGAAAAAATGTACTTTAAGTAAAATTAGGAAGATCCCCAAGGTACATGCATAAATTAAAATATTGCATTTGAATACAATATGCATAGCATGGAATCCTCACTCCCTCGTTACCATTTAAAACCCAAACATTTGCAATAGATCATGATAGAAAATTAAGCTTAACACTTGCAACAAACAAATAGTTGAGCAACAAATATGATGCACCATAATAAAAGGCTCAACCAAGAGGATATGTGAAAGGCATGACAAAGCATATTATAGGACTATTACAAGGATGAGAACAAAAGAATCATCATAGTCTTCAATGGATTGTATTTGCTTAGCATGACCAATCAACACGCAAAAAAATAAATAAGATATCAAATGGAGATGTATCATCTCTTATGTGTATAATTTCTCTATGTGGAAAATATCACGAAGATGTTTATTCACAAAGAAACATGCACACACAAAATATATACACAACAAATAACATGATATCCAAGACGAAGTCATGCAATATACCAATAAGAACTTTTTTCTTAATAGCATGGCCAAAGGCTCAATTTAGCTTATTCTACATTCATGAACTTCAACCACAAACACATAAAATACATCACAAATATCAACAAGGGATAGAACATAGTTGGGATGCTTTGAGAAAGGTAACAAGTATCACAAACGAGGATATATACCAAAATAAATAACTCAAATTGCACTTTCATTGATATTGCACATGTGAGAGGCTTGAGGAATTGATATGCACTAAAGTTGCTAGATAGGTATTGTCGGGGTGGATGCATCACGAGCATGATTTTATATACTTCCCAACATATGGGCACATCTCAATTTACTCACATTTGCAATAAAGAGATTTCATTAAAATCTTTGCAAGAATCATAATATTTGCAAATCAAGAGATTCATGCCAAGATGCAACCACACGGTTGGATGCTAGAAAAATGTGCATGATAAGATACTTGTTACCAAGATAGCATTGGTGTGGAGGTAGTAAATATGAGTTTGTTGACCATCCTAGCTTGCCTCAAATTACCATTGAGTCACCACTCCTTCCTAAGAGTGAGACAAGCATCCAATGCATCTCCATTGTACCTAACACAAAGGTAAGTACAATGTGGTCCCCAAACTAATTGGGTCCAAAGTAGTTAGACACACTACAATATATAGAACAAACTCCAGATAACTATGTACATATAGATATGAAAATGAATTTCATGCACATCTTAGTCAAATAGGATTTGATGGAGTTTTACCCTATATATTGGATCAAAGAAAGTAACACATGTCATAATATATACATATATTAAATATGCATGCACAAGACTTTCAAGAGCCAAAGGAAGATACAATTTGTACAAAAATCCAATTAAATCAAGAAACAATGGTTGTCCAAATTATATCAAAGAATCAAATCAATACAAGATTGACTCCAAAGACTTATCTTATTACAAGAAGCTAATTAAACCCAAATACAAGGAATGAGATAACCAACTTACAAAGAGAGCAATGTTCCAACAAATAAGCCAAACCCTCACACTTTTCATGATGGCACAAAGTACCAAAAAGAAAAGGTTTGTCTTCCAAAATCAAATACTTGATAATGATCAAGCGATGTTATGATAGGATCATAAAATTAGCATTCAAACAAATAGATGAGAGCTCCCCCAACATTAGTGCATTATTTAGGATTTTGCATTTGAACGTGAAATACACAAGAGTGGGATCATCACTCTACCCATATCTAATAAAATGCTAAGAGAGTTCAAGAAAACAAATTAGATCCATAACATGCAAGAAAGACACATGGGAGTCAAAGGAAAAAAACAATTTCATGGCAATAAATAAGGCAATTAAACACAAGAGCCAATGTAAAGATGATCAATAAATATCTACCTCATAATAGATTTCCAATTGTCCTAAGACAAGTGGTATTAGGAAATATTTCCCGGTGGTAGTTTGCAAGTATATCCAAGATCATATTTACAACAAATAAAACATATGGCAAAAGATAGGAATTAAACACCATGCAAAGAGAGTTTCTTGATAGCTTCAACTAGTCATACCAACATGCAAAGCAATTAATAGCATAACTTGAAGCACATGGTTTCCCAAAAGTGTATTGAGGGACACGTTATGAAAAATCATGCCAAGAAAAGCTCTCACAAATAAGATCCACAAAGATATTAGCAATGAATCCATTTAAACAAATTGTAACTTGTTTCAGCAAACATGCCACATAGGAGAGAGATAATTTACAATATCAACTCTATGTGACACATCCTCAAATGTTCACATTTTCTAGGCTTGCAATAGGCCCAAAGCTTATTACTACCCCATATATAATGTGGTAAGGAATTTATTTTCACAAGAGGCAAATAAGATCCAATTAGAGATAATTAATGGACATTAGAATTTGAATTTCTCATGAGGATGACATACCACATAGGGACTAGATAATCTTGCAATATAAATTCTAAGTGGTATTCCTCATCTACACACATTTTTAGGATTGTGATATGCCCAAAGGCATATCACTCCCCCATAGTGGGATAGTCCATTAATCACTCACAAGAGCCATGTAAGATACAACAAGATGCAAAGAGGATACAACACAAACATGAATACATGGTGTGCAACCCAACATACACATGGTGTGCAACCCAACATACACATGGTGTGCAACCCAACATACACAGACTTGATTTCTCAAGATAAAGCAAGTAGGAAGCACAACATATACAAGCATATGCAAGATACAAAACCAACACATGCAAAGGGACGAGTAAATTTCCGTGTAAATAAGTTGAGCACATGCTACCGCAAGGGAGAAACATTGGAAATATGATAGAAGTGAGATAATCCAAATGACTTGGCTTGTGACAATATAATTAATGAAGGTCCCATAATTCTTCATAATGTAGCCAAATATCCAATGTCCTCCAACAACACCTATTGATCAAGTTTTAGCTTGTTGGTCCCCATTGGGTCCTAAGAGGTTAGTCACAATAGGTTTGACAACCCAAAAGGTTCTTTTCTTGAAACCACTTTGAGCACCAACATATTTGGCAAACACATTGCCAACCTCATCCTTGCGAATAGAATAAACATCAGCAATTATGATAGGGTTGGATGAGGTACCATTGGTGCAAAAGGAGGAGATGTAGCCCTTATCACGACATATGTAGCAAGTTCTTCTCTTCTCCTTCTTCTCACTTCATTTCTCCACAACGGGAGCATTAGCATGATTCTTCTTGGGAAGTGGAATTTCTTCAACTTGAGTTTGCATATGAGTTTGAGCTTGAGGCCGCTTCCCTTTTTTCTTCTTCTTCAACGGGCAAGATCTAACATGGTGCCCTTCAATTTTGCACTTGAAGCAAACAATCTTGGCCGGGTCTTTTACTTGTACTTGCCCCTTATTCTTCTTGTTGTTGCATTTGAATCCAAGTCCACTCTTGTCATTGGGGGATTGTTGCACACCAAACATCGTGTCAAGTTTGCGTTTCCCTTCATGACTCTTTACCAAGTCGTTCTTCAAAGAAGTGACTTGTGCCTTGACATCTTTGATTTCCTCTACATGGTTAGTAACAACACAAGTAATAGAGGAAGTAGACGCTTCATTGTCAGAGCAACAAGACAAGGAAAGTAATTCATCACAAGATTTAGCAATACTATGAGTGGATGAATTACTAGGAATAGCACATAGCAATGTAGCATTTTGAGTAGTAGTGCTAATATCCACATGAGGCTCACAAAGATGTTGTCTTTGACATAATAGCATCATAAGCTAGCTAACTTTAGCCTATCACGGGAAGCTAGATGATCCTCATGGAGTGAGAAAGCTTTCCATGATTTTATTCCAATTTCCCATAATGCTAGTTAGCAATTCAAGTTGAGCCCTTAGCTCATCATTCTCCTTCAATATAGACACTTCACAAGAGGTAGAGTTAGTAGCACAAGCATCATCATTAATAGCAATAGGAGAAGGAAAGTTGGCATGCTCTTTTAGATAAGAAGCTTTAAGTTTCTCATGCGACTCGGTGAGTTTGGTGAGCGCACTCTCAATGACCCTTGAGCCTTTTTTGAGTTGCTCAAAATCCTCAAGGATTTTAGCATTAACAAACACAAGCTTATCATTTTTTTAGCTTTATCTCATTTGCAACCTCAAGAGCTCTATCATGGTTTTCCTTTTCTCTAGACAACTCTAGAGCAAAGGTCTCCTCAAGAGCTTCCTTGGTGGTTTGTTCTTCTTCAAGTTCATCCTTTAGGGATGCCAATTCATCGGCATACTCACGTTCAAGGGCGCCCATTTTACAGTAGTGTTCTCACGTATCCAAATAATTTTTTGGCTCTCAATAGCAATAGTCAAGATTTCAAAGAAGTGAGAGCAAGCAATTTTATCTTTGCAAAGAACACGATATACATTCCTACTCTTATCGCGTAAAGAGGCAACCCAATCATCTTCTTCATAATCATCCTCATCCTTATCAACACGAGAAATATTAGGTTCCATGGTAGGAGATACCGTGAACCCTTGGCCATAAGGCATATATTAGAACCGTGAGATAAAGATGAAGAGTTACTTGAGGGTCCATTCAAGATCTTGTCCTGACCAATAAAATCTTCGGTTTCCTCTACATTGTTAGTCACACAACAACTAGAGGAAATATATGCATTTTTATCATGGCCCCAAGACAAAGCAAGCATATCATCATGAGATTTGTTTAAGCAATTCACACATGATATGCAAGGACTATCAACACAAGCATGTATGCCATTTATAGTGCTAGAAGTGTTTAAGTCCAAATATGAAGCATTGCAATGAGATAGAGATGAAGGATCATCAATGGTAAGCTCAATATCAACATTGCAATTTTCATCACCACTGACCATATCATTACCTTGTGTCTTGCCACACATTAGTGAAGTGGATGAAGATGAGAACTCATCACGGCCGGAAGTGGAAGCAATGCAATCATCCTTAGTAATATTTGACACATCATATTTGTCTTGAATCTTTGTCCATAACTCATGAGCACTCCAAAAAGGAAAGAATGGAAAAAGACCTACATCTCTCAAAGCATTCATAAGAACATTAGAAGCTTGAGCATTGAGATATACATTTTTCGCATCCTCTAAAGATAGATTTTGTGAATCCATAGGAGGAGAAATACCTATATCTACAATTTGCTCCATATGAGGGTCAATTCCCGAAAATGACTAATATAAGAGTGTCATCGTGCACTAATCCTCTAGCCGACATCTTTACTCTCAAGGCGATGAAGCCTAAAATGAGAGATCAGGCTCTAATACCAATTAAAAGGAAACAAATGTCGCCTAGGGGGGTGAATAGGCGGTTTAAAACATTTATGAGATGGGCTTAACAAATGCGGAATAAAACTAGCGTTTATTTTGTCAAGCCCAAAGCCTATATACTATGGTTCACCTATGCGCACCAACAACTTATGCTAAGCAATACAAGCAACTATGTGATAGCAAGATATATAACTTCAAGCATGATGGTTATCACAAAGTAAAGTGCATAAGTAAAGAGCTCGGGATAGAGATAACTGAGGCATGCACAAGACGATGATTTATCCCGATGTTCACACTCTTGCGAGTGCTAATCTCCGTTGGAGAGGTGGTGGCTTAGTGCTCCCAAACGCCACAAGAGGCCTCACCTTGAGGTGTGGTTGCTCGATGCACACCAACGCAACAAAGGCCTCACCCCAAGATGCAGTAGTCACACCACACACCAATAAGCGCCACGAAGGCCTCACCTTATTCCCCGGCGACCCTTGCCACAAAGGCCTAGGTCACGGTTCCACTAAGGGATTTCCTTCGAGGCGGAAACTGGGCCTTACACAAAGGTTGGGGCACACATCCACAACTTAATCGGAGGCTCCCAACAAATCACAACAAAGGCCTAAAAGCCGTCTAGGGTTCCAAGAACCCAAGAGTAGCGAGCTCCTCACTTTCACTTACACGAATCAGCATGGAAAGCTCAAACTGATGCACCAAATGCAATGGCAAGAACACCACAAGGATGCTCAAATCCTTCTCTCTCAAATTCTAACAAAGCTACAAAAGCTATTGGGGGAATGGGAGAGGAAGAACAAAAGAAGAGGAATGCCAAATTTCTCTCCAAGATTTAGATCTAGTGATTCCCTCACAAAGAGGGGATTTGATAGGTGAAAGTGTAGATCTAGATCTCCTCTCTCTTTTCCTCAAGTATGAGCAAGAATCATGGAGGGATGTGAGGAGAGGGAGCTCTCAAGGTGCAACAGTGGTGGAGAGCAAGAGGAGGAAGAAGAAGTGCAACCCAAGGAGGAAGAAGGGCGATATTTACAATCTTCCACAAAATATGGCCGTTGGGACTTTCCAAGCCATAATATCCGGGCTAAGTGAGGGCTGGAAATTCCACCCCCACCCGAAATTCCGGCCAGGCATGAAATTTCCAGGGGGCATCCAGGGGGTCAGGACCCTTAAGTCCTTAGCCGTTTTTCAGGGGCCGGTGAAAGGACACGGATGCCTCCTAGAGGGGTGGTGGGTGAATAGGCGGTTTAAAACTTTTACGATTATGGTTTAACAAATGCGGAATAAAACTAGCGTTTAATTTGTCAAGCACAAAACCTATATAACTAGGGTTCACCTATGTGCATCACAACTTAGGCTAAGAAATACAAGCAACTATGTGATAGCAAGATATATAACTTCAAGCATGAAGGCTATCACAAAGTAAAGTGCATAAGTAAATAGCTCGGGTATAGGAATAACCGAGGTGCCGCAGAGACGATGATGTATCCCGAAGTTCACACTCTTGCGAGTGCTAGTCAACGTCTCCGTTGGAGCGGTGTGGAGGACAAAGCACTCCAAACGCCACGAAGGCCTCACCGTATGCTCCTCGACCCTTCCCACCAAAGGGTAAGACCTCGATCCACTATGGAACCTTAGGGTGGTCACTGAACCCACACAGAGCTTGGGGCTATCTCCACAACTTAACTGGAGGCTCCCAATAAATCGCCACAATGGCCTTGCCCTTGAAAAATCTCCAGAACTTAGTTGGAGTCCCCAAGAACACCACAAAGACCACTAAGCCGTCTAGGGTCCAAAGAACCAAGAGGAACAAGCTCCCGAAGTGAATATGTCATGAACTTTCACCTCCACGTATCACCGCGGAGAAGTCAAACCGATGCACCAAATGCAATATATGGCAAGAACACCACAAAGATGCCCTAATCTTTCACTCTCAAATTCCAACAAAGCTACTAAAGCTATTGGGGGAATAAGAGAGGAAGAACAAAAGAAGAACACAAAATTCCCCAAGATCTAGATCCCAAAGATTCACCCACAAAGAGATGATTTTGTTTGGTCAAAGAGTGGATCTAGATCTCCTCTATATTTCTCTCAAAAGGATGCTCAAATCATTGGAGAGGGAGAGAGATTGCAAGCTCACCAAAAATCAACAATGGAGGGAGCCAAGAGAGGAGGAAGAAGAAGAAGCAGTAATTCCAAGAGAGAGAGAGGGCTTTAAAAAGGGGGCTTCCTATTTTCTGCTCGTTGGGCAAGATAGATGCTAGGCCGGTAGTACCGGCCTGCTAAGGGCGGTATTACTGCCTGCACCAAAACCAGCAACAGCGAGTGAGAGCACGAGCTGCCAGCGAGGCAACCAGCGTGGGCGAGCAAGCTAGCTAGGCATGGGGTCGAGGCCTGGTGAGCCGGGCGTGCGAGGCTAAGGCGACCAAGAGCGATAGTGCTACGCGCGCGGGAGTGGGGTGGCCGGTACCACCGGCCCTGGTACCGATTTCGGTACCGGTCACCACGCGCATGCTACTGGGAGCAGGGCGCCAAGAGCGGTAGCGCGGGCGGCAGCCCAGGAAGTGGTGCCGGGCTGTGCTCGGCGGTGGTACCGGCCCAGCTAGGGAGGTACTACCGGCCAGCCCAAACTCCTCTCTTTTTCTATTAAAACCAAATATGAGCAAATTTAGAAAATCAATAACTAGAGTTTGGAAAGTCCAAACGACACGAAACAAATATTGTTGGAAAGAGAACGACAAGAGCTATCCCAACACAAAGTGAAAAAAATTAAAACTAGTGGGGAAAGATTTTCTATTCATTTTCGGGGTGCAACCCCTCAATACGAGAAACCGAGAAACTCACCAAACTCGAAAACACAACAAGTGATCTATGCGAAATCCGTTTTCGATGAACTAGAGATTGTCATGGAAATAACCACAAACTCTAAAACACAACATGGATAAGATCCAAATAACAACCAAGAAAGATGATGCAAGGATGCAAAGGTGTGACCGCACCTCGAACGATACGATCGAGTTACTCACTCGAGAGCCCCTTGATAGTACGACGTCTAGCCTATGAACCGGTCTCCCAACTAAACCACGAGATCGATAAGAAAGAAACCATATCAAGAGCAAACCTTAACCTTGCGCATTCCACTTGAGCTCGATGATGAAGATATTGACCGCAACAAGATGGAACACCATTCTTGATTGTGCTTGCTTGATGAAGTTTTGCGGATTGCTGCCCCATACTCCACTATAGGAGAGCTTTCTTTTTTGGTGCATCTTCACATATCCATGAACACCATAATAATGGAAAGCTTCAAGCATATAATCTCTTCAAGTTAATTCATCTTGAATTTGCACTTCATTTCTTCTTATTGTAACCTTGAATTCAACACATGGTTCAAGCATTGCCTATGATAACTCATACAAATATAACTCAATGCAAACATTAGTTCATAGGGATTGTCATTAATTACCAAAACCACACATGGGGGATCTATGCACTTTCAGCCGGAAATTTCTAATATTCCGGGGGCCGGAAATTCCGCACCCCCCCTGGAAATTCTGCTCCCCGTGAAAACTAGCATGAACGACAAAACGAGAATGACCATAACTTGAGCATCCAGACTCCGATTTTGATGATCTTGGGCTTGTTTCGAATCTAGTAACAAGATCTACAAGATCATGTAGGTAACCATCATATTACAGGAGTGGAGGAAAAAAACAAAAAAGATAAAAGGTTTTACCTATCTAAAAAAGACAAACCGGTAAAACCTCCAACCTTGAAAACGCAACAGGTTTCTCGTGCAAAATCCGTTTTCAAAGAACTAGAGATTGTTATGATAATAAGCACAAGATCTAAAACATCACATTGATAATATCCAAATAACAACCAAGAAATATGATGCAAGGATGCAATGGTTTGAGCTCTTCGAAGGATACGATCGAGTTACTCACTCGAGAGCCATCTTGATAGTATGGCAACTAAACTATAAATAAATTGGTCTCCAATTACACCATGAGACCGGTAAGAAAGAAACCCTATCAAGAGCAAACCTTAACCTTGCGCGTTCCTCTTGAGCTCGATGATGACGATCTTGACCGCAACAAGATGGAACGCCTTTCTTGATTGTGCTTGCTTGACGAAGTCTTGTGGATTGCTACCCCATAATCCACCATGGGAGATCTTCTTCTTCGACGCATATTCACATATCCATGATCACCATATGGATGGAAAGCTTCAAGCAAATGATCTCCTCGAGATGGCTCATCTTGAACTTGCACTTCATTTCTTCATTCTTCATCATGTTGATGTCTTGAAGTTAAACTTGAGGGCTCACTTCATCTTCATCTTCAAGACATACTTGACACTTGACATTCCTCATCAATTTCTTCTTATTGCAACCTTGAAGCCAACATATGGTTCAAGCATTGCATATGGACAACTCCTACAAATATAACTCAATGAAATATTAGTCCATGAGGATTGTCATTAATTACAAAAACCACACATAGGGGCCCCATGCACTTTCAGTGGTTTAGTGTCAAGGCTATCACTAGGAATGCAAACACATTAAAGCATCGTTTTGACGTTTTCACTTGTCCCAAGTTTCTAGTTTGGAGAGGGATGCCATCACTTTTCTCATTCTTGGGGTCCCCATCGACTTTGATCCAACCAGTACGAGAACTAAACCTCAAACACTTAGTGACAAGGGATTAACTTGTCAATGCCTACGGATTGTAGACTTAGAGTTTCGTAAGAAGTAGAGGGTAAATAGATCTCGAAGGTTTCAGCCGACAAAGGTGTTTCGACTAAAGTTACGGTGGCTCTGTTGACAATTGATTCGATCCTTTTCTCTTCCCTCGGCTTCCCTTTATATAGGAGGTGGAGCCGAGGCTTTTCGTGCCGTGTAAGTTACAAACTACGAGAGGCGTATCGAGCCTTTCCTATATTGCTATGTTATTCCTAATACAACTCTATCTTCCTTATCCAAAATTTGCTGGGCTTCCAAAGTTTCGGGTCGTGGGCCTCACGTCTTCTCCAGATAACCCGGGTATTTTATTCGGCATGCCTATTCGGCATACCCATGTCACTTAGCAAAATTGTTATTCTCTTTGATGTCTCCTTATGTATTAGTTGTCGCATATTTACACATACAGATGGAGTAATTGTTTACCTTTCATATCTATATAAATGATCTTTTTTTTGGGTTGTGCAACACTTGAGACCAATGTGTTTTGCTCCTTCTAGGATCTTTGGTTTGTTTTACTCTTTAATTAGTCATGAAACAAGAATCTTTTTTGAGCACGAATCAAACAAATTGTAAATGCTTAGATTCCCTTGCCAATGGACCAACATTTTCTTATAATGCAATCTTGACTCTTGGTCTACTGCATAAGCTTATGTTGGTTTCACGACATAACTCTAGAAAACAATACATATCTAATTTAAGCCTTACATCATCATTTGATGTACACAATCACGATATTTCTTTGCGAATATATATGCACTAGGTACACTATGGACTCACAAAAAACATGCTTATAATATAAATGAATGGGTTTTCCACGCCGCCACCACTCGGCCAACCTAGAGGGGAACACCACGGTAAACCCCGGGCAAAAGCGTACAAATCTCAATGCATAATCCGAGGGTCTAGGTTGTGCATATGATATTTGGGCAAAACAGGCATACCATATTTGAATTTGAAATTCCCTCAAAAATATATTTGAATTTGAAACCGCTACAAATTCTAGGAAGTAGTTGGAGGCAGGAAGACAAGGCCCACCCGTCAGTGAGCCATGGGAACGGGGAGCCACACAGAGAGGTCCATGTCATCTCTTCCGGATGGGTAAATTCCGAAACTAACCCTGCCCCCTCCCTAATCTCCATTGAAGCCCGACGAGCAGAAAACAGAGGGAGAAAAAAGAGGAGAGAGAGAAAATAGGAGGAAAAATCTCACCTCCTCTTCCTCCGTTGCCCTGCTCGATCCCTCGCGAGAAATTCGCCACCAAATCTTTCGATCTGTTGGATCCAATCCGCTGATCCATCGATCGGTTCAAGCGAGGGCCCTCGGTCGCCCGGGGTTTCGATCCGGTCGGAGTCGGAGGAGATGAATGGCGCCGGCGGGAGCCAGCAGCAACAGCAGCAGCAGAGGCTCAGGCAGCAGCAGCAACAGCAACAGCAGCAGCAGGCCCTCCTGATGCAGCAGGCGCTGCAGCAGCAGCAGTATCAGTCCGGCGTCCTCGCCGCCGCCGCCGCCGCGGCCATGACTCAGGTCGCTCTCTGTTTCCTCGCTTTCTGATCTATTTGTTTGCTCGTGCATCCGGGTGCAGCAATGCACGCCGATCTAGTTGCGAGCGCGGAAGATTGTTGCTTGCTTGGTGCATCCCCCCCTTTTTCCCCGAAGTTGTTAGGTTAGGTGTATCTTGTTCGTTAGCGAGTTTTGCTCGATTACTGAAGTTTCTTCCGTGGAATTGAGCAACTACTGTTGTCATCTGTCGTTTCATTTGCATGGTAGCACATGTGTTGTTGTGCTCCAGCTGGTTGGAACATTGCTCCATTGTTATTGGGAGTCCAAGAAAATTGGCTTTGGTAGAGGGAGGTGATTCGATGTAATTGGACAATAAAGACAAGTTTTTTTTGTTTTCCAGGGTTTCCATTGCGTTTACCAGTTTTTTGTTTTGTTATGCTCCTTGCCTCCTTATGAGTTCAGTATGTTTTACATCTATTATTTATATACGCACATTTGATGTGCCATCTTGGTGTGCAGCTGCAAACTTTTTGTTTGCTTTGAGTTTGGATTTTCCTTAGTTACCCCCTCGCTACCTTGGCTAACTGTGCATTCTTGCCGCATAACAAATACCATTTTTTTTAATTAAATTGCTTTCTGTGTCTGTGCTCCTCAGAGCAAGTGCTACTGATGTTTCCATATGTATAAAGTTTGTTAATTGATTTTGCCTATTAATGATATATTGATCATTGCTCACAAATTCGTTAGCTTAATGTGGGAACAGTGTTGCATGTGCACATCACATAGGTTTAGCAGATTAAGAGAACGTAGGGTGGGAGAGAGAGACATGCTTGGATGGAACACAACATTTAGTCATATTTCTAATAGCATAACAAATATGACTTTTGGAGAACTGGATTTTAATTCCATTAGATTTAATTAAATTTTATCATTGTCTCTGTGCTATTTATTTTGCTTTGCTCCTCAACATGTTTTGGCATCGGCGTGTATCTTTTTTATTTTTTTTACATTTTAAATTTTTGCAGATGGAGCCTGTTTCGAATGGCAATCTCCCACCTGGGTTTGATCCATCCACATGCCGCAGTGTGTGAGTGCTTCCGGCGTTCTTTTCTGTTTTTACACCCATATGTGATTTATAGCTTAACCTTCCCCTTTTTTCCTTTCAGTTATGGAACTGTGGTTTAATTTTAAAATTAATGTGGAATTGCATAGTGTAACAGTGTTTAATGTTTATATGTGGAAGTCCAGAACGAAACAAATGTGGTAAACATTTGATCATGCATAGTTTATTGTTGAATCTGGTGCTAAAAATCCTGTTCTGTAGTTATTAAATCTAAATATACGTGTTTGATATCTATCTTTATTTTGTACTGAATAATGCTTTTTGGAATCTGATTTGATCACGATTTTATGCCAACTAGGTATGTGGGAAACGTACACCCTAATGTCAGTGAAAGCCTTCTGATTGAAGTTTTCCAGAGCACTGGTCCAGTGGAAAGATGCAAGCTCATTCGGAAAGAAAAGGTGCATTTCTACACCCTATGGAAGAATAGTACTACAATGAGAAATGATTGTTTTTAAGGGGTTTTCACCTTTCAATCACCTTGATGGCTCATGTCCATGCACCTCTTTTGCTGAGCCATAGGTTTGACAAAAGTTAGAGAACACCAATGTCTTAATATTCCAACATTCCTAATGTTCTTTAGCCCGTGTCTGCCATGTGTCCTACTCGCCGTGAACATGCTAATTGGAATTTCTCCTTGTTATGTATCTATGAATGAATTTTACTTAGCCCTTAGTCTTAGGCTTGTGCATATACTTGCTTCAGTAACAATGCATTGGGACAATGCATTTTTGTTTTCTCAAAATTTACTGGTATTTTTTGGTATACGACTGATCATGTTGCTAAACCGGCAAAAGCCTACTGTTATTTGTCAATTTTCATCTGTTTGACGAAAAATATTTCTTCTCCTTTGACAGTCTTCTTTTGGGTTTGTTGATTACTATGATCGGAGATCAGCAGCTATTTCAATCATGACCCTTCATGGACGTCACATGTAAGTACAATGTTTAACTAATTTCAGCAACACAGGTTTCAGAATCTTGAATTAGCTGCTAATGATGTTCATCATGAAACATGTCACTCAGATACGGTCAAGCAATTAAGGTGAATTGGGCGTACGCAAGTACACAGAGAGAGGATACATCTGGTGAGATATTATTTTCAAACCCTTATCATGTCATTTCTTCATTTTATAAGTTAACACTTGTTTGGTTAACCATGATCATTGAATTGTTCCAGGGCATTTCCATATTTTTGTTGGTGATTTAAGTTCTGAAGTGAATGATGCAACCCTTTATGCCTGTTTCTCAACATATTCTTCTTGTTCGTAAGTCTTGCTCCTTGTAACATGTTAACACGTCTCTTAAGTTCTTATGTACAGCCTATGCTTTAAACTGCTGACTTGCTATTCAAGCAATTGTATTTGTTCTATCTGTATCAGCTGTATTTTGACGCTATATGAATATAGTAATCTAGCATGACACATTTTGGAAACTATTCCCCCCCTTTGTTTCCAAGTCTGCTTTTCTGTTGTTCATTTGTGTCATTTGTGATCAGTGATGCTCGAGTCATGTGGGACAATAAAACTGGACGCTCCAGAGGTTATGGCTTTGTCTCCTTCCGCAATCAACAGGCATGAACAACTCACGCCATTTCTCTTTGCATTTAGCAGTAGTTTTGCCATTTTGAAATAAATGAGTCTACCTATTATTCTGGTGGTGCATTCCCCCATTTGCACAGTTGGTGTACTTTAACTCAGTGAATTCTTCTTGTTTTGTGGTACCAACTACCAAGTATTATTAGTTTGAACTTTGAACTATATTTCTTATTTGGTTTTCATGTTTTTTTTGTTATATTTATCTTCCTATTATGCAAATTATTATCTGTAGTATTGGAATTTTTCTGGCTTCTTGCATCACCCATAGTCAAATCCAAACTTTGGTTGCAATTTTGCATTTAGCATAACATCACATGAAGTATGATGACTACCTGCAGTTTCCTTTAGTAAACTCATTAGGGCATAAATAACCTTTTCTTTGAGAAATTGGTACTACTATTATGATCAGTCCTACATTTACAGTTACAAGTAAAAAAATTGGGAATAAAGTTATAAGTTAGAGTGCAGTGTTGTATCTCTATTGTCGCTAAATACTACATTGTTTCTTGGTGCAGGAAGCTGAAACTGCTATAACTGAAATGACTGGTATGCCAGCGCTGGAGCTTGCGATTGATTATATTTTTCTTCGTATTTTCTGCTGATATTCTAATGTTGCAACTTTCCGAGTCTTGTAAACTAATGTATTCCAACAGGTAAATGGCTTGGCAGCAGACAAATTAGGTGCAACTGGGCAACAAAGACTAATGCAGAAGAGAAGCAGGAAGCTGACAATCATAACACAGTTGTACTAACAAATGGTAGTTCGAGTAATGCAGGTAAGTTGTCTGATAATGACAATATTATTTTTCTTTTCATGGCAGATTTGTTTTCACATTTCTTGTTCAGCTCAAAAATTGCGATGATTTGAGCTAGGAAGGCAGGTGCTGATTTTAGCTTTGTTCTCTGTTGTGCAGCAATGGAGTCGAACCAGGATACGGGAAGTAAAGAGAATCCAGAGAACAATCCAGATTTCACTACGGTGTATGTTGGCAACATTGGACACGAGGTAAAGCTTAGTTTGCTAGTGGAATTTCCTTCCCTCATGTGAGGAAGTTATTTCTCTGCCTTTTCCTGTCAGCAGAAAATTTTAGGATAGCTTTTTTCTTAACTTGCCAGGTTAATCGGGATGAGCTTCACCGTCAATTCTACAACTTAGGGGTTGGGGCTATTGAGGAAGTTCGTGTTCAACAGGAAAAAGGGTTTGGATTTGTAAGGTATAGTACCCACGGCGAAGCAGCATTAGCTATTCAGATGGCCAATGGCTTGGTTGTTCGTGGCAAGCCACTAAAGGTAACTTCCAAAGCAAATATTTATTTTCCTTTTGTTATCTTTATTTATTCTTTACACAAGTGTTCATGCATTTCATTCGGTTATCCTGTAGTGCTCGTGGGGCAATAAACCAACTCCGCCCGGGACATCTTCGAAGCCACTGCCACCGCCGGTTGCTTCTTATCAGCCCGTAGCAATGGCCGGTGTGCCACAAGGCTTCTCAACAGCTGAACTTCTGGCTTACCAGAGGCAGCTCGCCTTAAGCCAGGCCGCGGCCGGGCAGCTCGCCGGACAGCACGGTCTCGCTGGTCAGGTATCCGCGGGGCTCCTTGCTGCTGGTTCCCAGGCTCTCTACGATGGCTACCCAAACCAGTCGTCGGCGCAGCAGCTGATGTACTACAACTAGTATATAGGGTTATTATCAGAGGAAGGCGTTTGTAGTGCTCAGCTTGTTCCATGCAAGCCTGGCCTTCCTCTCTTTTCGGTTCCTATTTTCTATTTTCCTGTACTATTTGGGCGAGAGTTTTTCTTCACGGGATTGTGTTTTATTTTCATTGTCTTCTCGTTACTGTTGCTATTGACCATTTTCTTGTGTAATTTCGTTGGTAGCCCTGCTTATTATTAGAGTAACTGATGTATTCTTATGTGGATCTGCGATTGATTAATGTAATGCTCTTCTGTTCTTCCCCTGAGGATTGTCTTCGTGTGCAGGGTGCTCATGCTGGTTTA
Source organism: Lolium rigidum (assembly GCF_022539505.1). Lineage (NCBI taxonomy): Eukaryota > Viridiplantae > Streptophyta > Magnoliopsida > Poales > Poaceae > Lolium > Lolium rigidum. The sequence goes on along the minus strand of NC_061508.1, from coordinate 100,102,559 downwards.
CTGTGATGTGCTGTGTGGTTGGATGTTCAGATGTTCTACAAAATCATGTGGTTTGTTATGTCAGATGTCTATCTGGTAGGCGAAATAGAAGCTGAGCGCATCTCCAAAGGTACATCCGGTAGGCGAAATAGAAGCTGAGGGCATCTCCAAAGGGGCGACGCAAACGGACACCGAGTGGCCGTTTGCGACCGTGGGTCGAAAAATGCGTTTGCCTGATACATAGTAACCGGGCTGTCCGCGAAGACTCAAACGTGACCCAAATATGGGTCTCGTCTCTGTGCTCGTGCTATGTGGCTGCTCGCGTCTAGGCTGGCGTTTCGTTGGGCTCGCCTGGCAGCAACCCTGGGTCGTTGTGTCTTCTCAGCGTCGCTAGTATTGACGACGAGGCGTCGCTTCGGTAGTCTACGCCACGTTAATGGCGATGCCTCGCTTGCCGAGCGGTCGTCGTCCACCTCTGCCAACGAAGCTAATGATGATGCCACGCGTGTCGCGCCCTTCGGCTACCTCCGGTGTATATAAATAGGGGCGCACGCTCGTCTGTCTCATCTCATCTCCTCCCACACAAACCCTAGCCGCCAGACAACCTCCCCCGTAGCGCCACTCCCCACAAGTCCGCGAGGGAATCCATGGCTGGTTCAGGTGGCCGACGAGGACACCGACAGGTAGTGTTGTTTGAGTGTTCTTTCTTTGCAGTGAACATGGCCACCGTCCAATTGAAGTCACTAGTGTAAGTTTCTGAATGTTCTTCTTGCACATCTAAGAATAGGCACAGAGAACCCAGCTGGATTTTCTAGTTTGGACGACTGTGTCTGAGAGTGTTCTTTCTTGGCAACGAAAACGAAACCAGCGAGTCCAACCCTAGTTAGGTTTTTTATTTTGCAATTTTGAAACCATGTTCCAAACTATGTACTACCTCCATCCCAAAGCTTAAGGTCAAACTTAACATAGTTTGACTTTCTGAAAAAAAAATATAGGCCTTAAACCTTGGGATGGGGGTAGTAGTAGTTTGTGTAATGTTTCTACCTATGGTTAAATGAAAAAAGGAAAAAAGGTAAAAGTATTTATGTGTCGGTCTGCTGGAGGCACTCCTGGCGCAAATAGACGTGCGGTAAAAAAACGACTATTTTCGTGTTCGCGAGGCGGCGCAAACGGATCGCGCGCGGCCACTTTAAATGTCTGAAATGCGCAGATGCGCTAATAATATGTGTGGGTGTGTGGGCAACAACAATGTTGCTAAATTGCCATCAGATGTGTACTGTGCCTGTCTCCTGAACAGTAGTGCTTAAAGTCAGAGATACCTGTGAAATGAAATGCTGGTGCAGGCTTGCAGTTTTAGTGGATTTATCACCTCCTAGGTTGATCTATGACGAGTTTTTGGATGGCGAGAGTTTTCTTTCATTTTCGTGTGAAATTTGTATGGCAATCTGTTGGGCAGGGACGCCGCATGGTATATCCTGTAAAAATGAAGCCATGTATCCACGACACGGTGAGGTGAGATGGGCACCCTCCTCCCTCCACGGCCGCCGCCTTCCACCGTCCGTCCGCCTCTCCCCGCCACTCGTCTTCTCCTTCTCCCGGAGCACCACCGTGCGCGGCTCGACGTCCCATCCTTCTCGTCTCATCAGGTCCGTCTCCTCCCCTCCATATTCCTCCTGCAGCCAACTCCCTCTCTTTCTTGAAGCTCACCTCGACTCCGTTTCTTCGCAGACGCCGGCGCCGAGGCGCGCCGCCATCCGTCCAAGAACCGCTTCTCCGGATGCCGACGACGCTGCGGCCCTCATGGTCGCGCGCGCGGAGGCGGGAGACTTCGCGCGCGCGCAGTCCATCTGGGCGCAGCTCCTGCTCAGCTCGGCCGCGCCGTGCCTCGCCGCGGCGGCGCCCCGCCTCCTCCCGGCGTACGCGCGCCTCGGCCGCTACGACGAGGTCCTCCTCGCCGTGCGGGAGCTCTCGGCGCGGGACCCCGCGCAGGCGCAGTCCCTCTACCCGCTCGCCGTCTCCTGCCTCGGCGCCGCCGGCGAGCTGGCCCTCATGGAGGCCGCGCTCAAAGAGATGTCCCGCGCGGGGCTCCGCGTCGACTCCGCCACGGGGAACGCGTTCGTGCGCCACTACGCGGCCTCCGGCACCGTCTGGGAGACGGAGGCGGCGGTCGGCCGGCTCAGGAAGACCGGCCTCCTCATCTCCGCCGACGCCATCCGCGCCGTCGCGTCCGCGTACGTCGCGCGGCGCCAGTACTACAGGCTCGGCGAGTTCGTGCGCGGCCTCGGCCTCGGCCGCCGCAACGCCGGCAACCTGCTCTGGAACCTCTACCTCCTCTCCTTCGCGGCCAACTTCAAGATGAAGTCGCTGCAGCGCGCCTTCCTGGAGATGGCCGACGCCGGGTTCCGGCCGGACGTCACCACCTTCAACATCCGCGCCGCCGCGTTCTCCAAGATGTGCATGTTCTGGGACCTCCACCTCACCGCCGACCACATGCGCCGCGACGGCGTCGTGCCGGACCTCGTCACGCACGGCTGCTTCGTGGACGCCTACATGGAGCGCCGGCTCGCGCGCAACCTCTCCTTCGCCTTCCGCCGGCTCGACGGCGCAGGCCAGCCCGCCGTGGCCACGGACGGCATCGTGTTCGAGGCGTTCGGCAAAGGGGGTTTCCACGCCACCTCAGAGGCCGTGCTGGAGGCCGCCGGCGGGAAACGCCGGTGGACGTACTACAGCCTGCTCGGCATCTACTTGAAGAAACAACACAGGAGAAACCAAATCTTCTGGAACTACTGAGCTTGACCAGTGCAACAATAGTGCAGTGTATTTAGATGCTGGCTCAATGTACACGGTGATGATTGATGAATGTTATGCTTAGAAATAAAATCACACATGTGATGTAACAATGGAAGCGACTTGGTAAGATCATATACTGTACAAAAAATGATTAATAACCTCCTATAAGTTACACACAACATTGGTATAAATTGTTCACATATTCTGAATTGCTAGCTGCTGCAAATCTACATCCTCACAGTGATGATGTTATGCTTGGAAACTAAATATAGATACAAAAATTGATTTATAACCTCCTACAAGTTACAATATTGGCATCACTTTTTGTTCACAGATTCTGAATTGCTAGCTGCTACAAATCTACATCCTCAGTGTGATGATCCTATGCTTTGAAACTACATCATAGATGTAATGGAACTGTGGAAGAGTCTTGGTGAGATCATACAAAAACTGATTTATAACCTCCTACAAGTTACAATGTTGGCATCAATTGTTCACAGATTCTGAATTGCTAGCTGCTACAAATCTACATCCTCACAGTCACAAAGGATTCCTAAGCAACGATACTACATGCAACTCCCCTGATTCTGAGTTTCAGGATATGGCACTCCATAAACACTAACATGAGCTTAGACGCATCTCATATCGAGCAATTCAGCTTACATAAGTGACATGTCCAGATAACAAAGAGACCATCACACTAGGTATGAAGACATGACATTCCAGCTAATTTTCATATGCGCGGGCATTGGCGCGATGAACCTTAGGAGGTTGGGCTTCTCCTTGGACCATGGAGTCCCATTATCATGCCACTCTCCGGTGTTGCTAAGGAACTTCGCGATGTTAGGGACCACCATCTCCCGGCAATGCAGGTGCAGCAAAGGGACTTTAGAGAGAACACTGCCCTTCTGAACCTCCAAGCCTTCAGGACGCCTCAGCTTGTATGGTTCCCCGGTGAAGGGCTCAAAGTCCGGCTGGGGATTCTGCTTCCACCTTTGGTGCACAAACCACCCGTATTTGTAATCTCCAACGATGGGAGTGCCTAAGGCTTCTGCACAGTGGACTCGGAGCTGCAGAGGGGCAGAATAGTGAGACTGATGACTTCATTTGAAAAAAATTCGATAACAAATACAAGACATGTGAACATATTCTACGCATTACAATAAACTCATGCATTTTAAGGTAAAAATGCAACAATATGTAGGGCATATCCATAATATCAAATGTGCTAACAACTTCATAAATTTTACAGAAAGGTGTTCATCAGATTTAGGTATTGTAAGAGTACCTGATGCTTCCGTCCTGTTAATGGGCGTAACTCAATCCAGGAGCAGCCATTGATGGTGGGTCCCATCACCCGATACTGGGTTACAGCTTCTTGTGCACCATCTATGCCAGAGGGATGTGCTAGGATGACCCTCTCAGCTTTGCCATCATCAAGAAGTACCTAGTTCACCAAGAGAAAAATTAGTACCTATGACAAAGCTTGCTATAAACCAAATGAACTGTTACTACATGTTGTTTCAATTCGTGGCAAGGGGCAAAGGATGCAGCAACTGTGATGGTTGTTGAGAGTGCTGACGATGACTACATCTTCTAGATGATACAATGGTTGAAGTAACAACAGAAAAGGATCTTATATAGCAAATTTCATACGATCAAATGTTTTCCTTAATAAAACACATGAGAAAATACCTTTGTTAGAGGAGCATATATAACTCCTTCGCTCTCTTTAGGCGCCCCGATGACTAATGCCCAGTACCTCTGCAAGTATGATTCACAGGCAGTATTCCATGTCTACAAGATCATGGAAAATATAAGACATCATCAGGGTATTATCACAAAATAAAACGTGCAGTTTTAGATGGAACCCAACTTGCGAAGTAGCAAAAATCATGAATTTAGGTTAACCTGCGAAGCTGTTTTTGCTAATTTGATGCTAGTGAAGAGCCAGTGCAACCGGGTATAGCTTTCTCTTGTTCTCCCCATCAACATCAACCCACTAGTATCTCTGTCCAGTCGATGGACCTGCACTTACAAACAAAGGAAGAAAATTAGAAGAGAGAGCTTAAGATTATACATGGTATCCCAAAATATTGAGAACCAGTCTTACCAATTTTGGACCCTCTTCATTTCCATATTTAAGTGCTGCTGCTGCAAGCACGTCCATACTATTATGTACAGGCAAATGCCCCTTCATGGGCACTTTTGGGGGCTTGTTAAGCACAAGTATGGCTGAGTCCTAAAATTTAGAAATTTCAGCATACTACGATGAATGTAAATCAGGAATAATAAAATCACCAAACTGTGGAAGTGTGGATGGACCAGTGAAATGATGACAGTGTAACACCTTTCATCAATAGACATGGTCAATAAGCAACTTGCGAATGACACTTTTACAGTACTGTTGAAGTAATATAACATGTGATAGACACTGATTTACACATATCACAATCCTGCACGTGCAACTTAGTTCACCGCACTACTGACAATACATAGCGTCAAAGGCTTACACAACTGCCCACAGAAAAGCTTTTGTTACGGCAGTAATTATGCAAGCAACTAATCAGAAAACAACATGCAACAAACAATTACCTTGTAGATGACAAGCCTTTTCAAGTACTCAATCTCATCTCTATTGGGATGCAATGACGCAGAGGGAATGGTCTCATAGCGCTTCTTTATCTCGGCCTCAGCCACAGACACAGGAAGATGAATTCTCATGCCAGGCTCCATCACTTCATGATGCTTGATCTGCAACAAACTGCTGAGCATATTTACTTCATTCACATAATACAACAAGATTTCCCTAAAAGTATGAAAAAAGAGCAGCATGGGGTCTTCATTATATACCTTTTTTAAAAGATGCTTCTGGCTCCGAACGCACTCCCCTGAAACCTCCTTCTCTGAGCACTCAGCGAAAACCTGGTCAACCGATAGCAGCTCGTTTCATCTCAGAAAGAAAAATGAACCTAAATATAGTGTGAACTGGTACTGAACTGAGAGAAGCTAACAACAAGAAGCTTTTCAACATGGACAACTGTTGACAAAGCAAATGAATTATGTCTCAACGGCGAAAACAAATAGTATACGATCATTAACACAAATCTTGATCCTAATATTATCAGTCTTGCAAAGTGTCACGGACCGTGTGGGCCACTGTACTTAGTCGAGTTGGCTGCTGTGATAAAGGAGATACATGACCAAGGTATGAGGGGAGAATGAGGCAAGGTTGTACTTAAAGGGGATGGAGGGCGAACGGTAGGGATATCAAAGAACTAGAATCCGAAACGGAGGACCTTGGCAAGGGCGGCCGTGACCCCTTCTTCCTCCCTGGTCTCTATCTCCATTGTATACCTCCTACTAGAACCTTCTAGATCCTTGTACAAAACGACCCTAATCCCCCAATCCTTCCTCTGGTAGTAGCAATAGCAAGTGGGATAATAACACAAAGGTAGCAATTGCATGAGCATGAAAGAAGCTACATTGCAGTTCATCACTACAATATTCCACACATGAAACAAGCAATTCACGGGGCAGGAAAAACAATAATCCAACTCTTGTGGCACGGTATCACTAACTGAACCAACCACCGCAACTGACAAAATGATCGGTACAGTACAGAGGAAGGAGGCGGGGCACCAGTACACGCACCTGCCTCTTGTTGAAGTGCGCCTGCACGACCTCCTGCGGCACGTCGTCGAAGCAGTGCTTCACCCAGCTCACCGCCGTCACGCGCCGCGGCGCCACCTTCCTCCCGGCGAGCGGGTCGGCCCCGGCGGGGAACGGCGGCAGGGAGAGCAGCTGCCGCGGCTTCGGCCCGGGCTTGGGCGCGCCGAGGCGGGCCACGTTGTTGCTGTCCACGCGCACCACCGGTGCGGGCGCGGGCGGCGCCAGGCGCGACAGCCGCCGGCTTAACGCCGGCCACGGGCACGGCCCCAGGCGGCGGCGCAGCATCATTTGGTGACGCCACTGATTCAGGAGCAGTTGCCTGGTAAATCGCGCAACTAGGCCGACGTGATGCTAAGCCCATGGTACCAAGTGGGTGGGCCGTTTGTTTATCCGGCCTGTAACATGGGCAGTAATTCTCAACCTTGATGCGCCACCAGCCCAGTAAATTGAATTCTCGAGTCTCCTCAGGGAGACAGGGACGCAGGGTATTATTGGTGGGACCCGTGTATCATTGAGTTGGGAAGGGGACCCTTCTTTTGTACTCTAGCTCTCACCATATATCTCCTACAATTCTCCAGCGAGATCATTTGGTGATGCCCACTCTCTGTGGTTGCTCCCTTGTCGAAGATGTGCATTACAAAATAAAGAGGAGCAGCAGCGGACGCACAAAAATATCTCAGGGTGGGCACACACCTTTAATTTCTATTTTTTTACTGCTCATGTTATGTGTGATAAAAATTTGCTCAAATGACTAAATATAAAACGTTTTCTAAAAATTCAGGGTGGGCCGGCCAACCCGCCCACCCTTCTGCGTAGGCCCCTGAAGAGGAGTCGCGATTTACATATTTTCAGTACGGCCATGTTAGCAAAACGATTTGGAGATTGCTGGAGGAGCCAAACACTTTGTGTGCAAGGGTTTTTCGTGCTAAGTACTATCCTAATGGTAATCTCTTAAATTCAAAGCTGAAAAATGGTAGCTCATTTACTTGGCAAAGTGTTATCTATGGTTTTTTTATGGGTGCATATGGCGAGCTAGAGATGGAGAACAAATAAATACTCCCTCCGTTCTGATTTGGTCTACATCCTAGAAAAAATGAGACAAACTAGTATTGCATTTATTAGTACTACTTAGATATGTGAACAACCAATCCAAGTTACATTGAAAATAACAACGTCCAATGAAGAGAGCAAAATCACTTTGTTTTCAGTGTTGTTGTTGACTAAAAGCTAGAATGTAGAGTATTTGAGAACAAACTTTGAATCTAGAATGTAGATTATTTCAGAACAGAGGGAGTATGTGGGAGGATCCATGGATCCCTACGAGTCCAACAAGAAGGGTCTATAATCCTAGAGGATCTATTCTCTTAGCAAAGTTTCGAAGCTCATTAATCTAGCCACGGGATCATGGGGCGAGGAGTTGATACACGGGATTTTTTGAGTGCGGATGATAATAGGACATTTGAGATTGCAATGGCTCCTTCAGGTATTCAAGATTTTGTAGCTTGGCATTTAGCAAAACAAAATGGTTTATTCCCAGTTAGATCAACTTATCACGCTAAATGGGATTCCTAGTTTGAAAGACAAAACCCTAATGTGATGGACATTGGAGGATCACAAGGAAGTGAAGTATGGAAGAAGCTTTGGGGTTTACAACTATCGTCCAAGATAAAGATTTTTGCGTGGAGAGCACTCCATGGGTTGATACCATGTTTGGGAGTTCTAGCAAATAGGTATATTGTTACTTCTAGCCAGTGCCCAATTTGTAATACCGGGTCTGAAGATATCCTACACACTATCTCCTCTTTTCCTCGAGCCAAACAAGTGCGAGATAGTGTTGGAGTCGCATTATAATTGATGCAAGACTGATTGGGTGCTTTATGCATGAAACATATGATCTTAGACCTTTGTTATTGTGTGTGTGTGTGGGGGGGGGGGGGGGATTGGGATTGCCTTTCCAAAAAATATTCTCACGGGAGCTTCGTACTTTTGGTGGGAAAAACGACAGTTTAGACATGGAGAAGATCTTCAGCCGATGCATAGGAGTGCAATGTGTATGTGAGTTATTGTTACTAACTCCTGAAGATCAAAGAAAAAACCAAATAATAGGATGCATGAAAGTTGGACATGTCCACTAGAAGGTACGGTAAGAATCAATGTTGATGCTGCATATGATGTGGACCAAGATAAATGAGGTATGAGTGCTACACGCCTACACCCACGGATTATAAGGGAAAATTCATGATTGCGAGTTGCGAAGAATTACATTTTGTAGTTGATCTGTTCATGGCCAATGCATATGTACTCAGAGATGATCTGTTCATACATTGGAGGCAACAACTTCATTATCCAATCAGATAACCTCCATCTTTGGAACTATGAAGAGTGGGGTTTTTTCAAGAACCTCTTTGGCAACAACATTTGATAATTGCAGGACCTAGATTTATTTTTGCCAAAACTGACAAACAAGTTTTCTTTTCCCAAATTAGTAAAGCTCGCCGAATTGCTTTCCTTATTGAAAAAAAATCTCCCGCGAGATCACAACGGCAGTCTCTCTCAGGACAGTGCCTCTCCCGAGAAAACCCCAAATGCGAAAATACACATCACGTACAAATGTGTAAAACACAGGCAGAAACTACCAAAAAATCAGACGAAAAAAATGCCAAAGTGTTTACATCACCAGAGACCACCCAAATATGCACAATAACCACGTGAGTGAGTGAAGAAACAAGGCTGAAATACGCGTAAAGCCTATGCGTTCCTGAAGAAAAACAAAAATACGGTCTATTCCGATTTCATCAGTCTAGGAAATACGGCATAAATACACCGTCCTCCTCTCTACTCGACTTGTCTTGAAAGAAGAAATCGTAGGCGTTTCGCGCTTTGCGCCGATTCTTTTCCGACGCCGCGGCATCGCCTTTCTTTCCTTCCACGGTGAGCAGAGAAGCGGCGGAGCGTGGGAGAGAGCGGCGCCGCGCCACCATTCTCGCGCGCGCTCCTCCCGTCACCCCCTACTTGTTCGCTGCTATCCAATATCCATGGGTGTGGAAGAGGCCGCGGGCGGCAAGAATCTCGCGCTCGCCAGCATCTGCTTCCCCGCGGTGAGCGGCGGCGGCGGCGCGTTCAAGGGCGATGGCCTGCTCGGGGTACGCCTCGCCAAGGAAGACTACCTCGACGGGGAGGCAGCGTCCGGTCTGCCGGACGTCGGCGCCGCAATCAGGGTAAGGAACTGCAGATCCCCAGCGTGTCTCAGGTGGGGAGCTCTGTGTGTTCGTGTGATGCGAATGGGGACGGTTTAGAAACTCAATTTCGCGGCGAGCGCTGGAACTGGTGTGCCGAGTTTGGTGGTTAACTGATTCATGCGGCGAACTGTTCAATTTTCAGTGGAACTTTTGTCTGTTAGATTTGAGACTGTCCAGTACTCCAGTTACTTGCTCTAAATTTAGGTTCTCCTGGTAGAATTTTCTGCCTTCTGTTTTGCTCTGTTCTAATTGTACCTGATCGCTGTTTTAGTTTGTTCAAGTACCGTGCTCATGTACCTTGGGTAGATTAGATGTTTGTTCAGTAAAATAAAACACCTGGAGTTGATCGCCTGTAAGCTGTATATACATGAATGTCCTGTTATATGAACTATTACCTGTGGTGCATTGACAGTTTTTCTTTATTTTTGGAGATCCCTTGTTCTTGTCTTTCTATATGAGAAAAACCGGAGAAAAATAAGCAACCTCTCAAGTTCCAACTGTCACTGTCATTTAGATCCTTAGTCAAAGTTCCATGTGATTAGAGCAAGTTGTTCTGTATATGTTCATCTGATTTGGTGAATGAATTTTAATTGTTTTCGGTATATTCCTCCGGGCTTGTTTGGGTGAGATATTCCTTTTGACGATGGCATAAATTTTGTCCATTGGCGCTTGAGATTTTTCTTGGTCTTCTGCAATCTGCCTAGTGTAGAAATTATAAAGGGATTGTCTTTTAGTTACTGTCCCTTGTTTTTCCTATCCCTGTCAACTTCCAATTTCCAAATTAGACCGGGTCATGTCAAACAATAAAACTTCCAAGTTTTCCTCGCCATTTGGAACTACTGCCCTGTGCAGAAACTTTCATGCCTATAACAGTCGCTATCCTTAAGATCCTTAACTATTTTTTCACGTGATTTAACCATCAGAAATGTTAACGTGACCACTAAAATGTTAACATGATTATAGCAAGTAGTATTTAATTTCTTACCTGATTCATTTTCCAAAAGAAATGCTTACATGATTTAGTGGATGCATTTTGATATTTGCAGAAACATTATTTCCTGCTTATCTGGGTGAGGCAATATACCTAGTCTGTTGTATCTGAGATGTTTGAATCAGGCAATGTCATACAAAGGAAGTGGATGATGAAATTGGAATTAGATAATGGCAAAATGCAAGAGTAGTACATGTAGGCCGCACTCACCTAGTCACCTGAATATGCTGGGCAGTAGATATTACCACATATTTAGGACTTATAAATCAGCAATCAAATGCAACTACTGATACTATCCTGAATTGCATTAGATACAGTGGTCACTCGCTCTTCTTATTCAAACGATATAAAAAAGAATTACAAATGTGTATTATGTCATGATTTTTTTTACTATAATTATCTTCATTGCAACTTTTACCACGTGAAAACAATGTAAGAAAAAGAAACATACTTTCAGTGGTGAATGCTTGCAGAGTGGTAATTGCAGAAATGCTGTTTCTAGGGATTTATTCATAGCTGTGTAGGACTTTAAATTTCTTCTGGATGATGATGGAGTTGTAAGTTGTTACATCTGAAGCTAAGAACTTTTATATCTAATGCAGACTTTCCTGAGGCGTAGAGAAATTGCAGAATTTGTTAGCGGGGCAATGGCTGGTGCTATGACTAAAGCTGTTCTTGCTCCTCTAGAAACTATCAGGTATTTAGTTTACTTTCATGTGTACTTTCATATTCACTTCAGTAAGTTTGTATACATAAATTAGGTTCTTAATGTACCAGGAGATTTTTGTTTGTATACTCTTAGCATCAAAGAAGTGAATTTAAGTATGTAGCAA
>NC_061508.1:100077392-100090955 GCF_022539505.1 Lolium rigidum | reverse complement strand
AACGATAACAAAGATAATTTCGGAGTGACATGCCATCATGACCTTGATCATACTATTTGTAAAGCATATGTAGTGAATGCAGACGATCAAAACAATGTATATGACATGAGTAAACAAGTGAATCATAAAGCAAAGACTTTTCATGAATAGTACTTCAAGACAAGCATCAATAAGTCTTGCATAAGAGTTAACTCATAAAGCAATAAATCAAAGTAAAGGTATTGAAGCAACACAAAGGAAGATTAAGTTTCAGCGGTTGCTTTCAACTTATAACATGTATATCTCATGGATAATTGTCAACATAGAGTAATATAATAAGTGCAATATGCAAGTATGTAGGAATCAATGCACAGTTCACACAAGTGTTTGCTTCTTGAGATGGAGAGAAATAGGTGAACTCGACTCAACATTAAAAGTAAAAGAAAGGTCCTTCAACGAGGAAAGCATCGATTGCTATATTTGTGCTAGAGCTTTTATTTTGAAAACATGAAACAATTTTGTCAACGGTAGTAATAAAGCATATGAGTTATGTAAATTATATCTTACAAGTTGCAAGCCTCATGCATAGTATACTAATAGTGCCCGCACCTTGTCCTAATTAGCTTGGACTACCGGATCATCGCAATACACATGTTTTAACCAAGTGTCACAATGGGGTACCTCCATGCCGCCTGTACAAAGGTCTAAGGAGAAAGCTCGCATTTTGGATTTCTCGCTTTTGATTATTCTCAACTTAGACATCCATACCGAGACAACATGGACAACGAGATAATGGACTCCTCTTTAATGCATAAGCATGTGGCAACAATTATTATTCTCATATGAGATTGAGGATATATGTCCAAAACTGAAACTTCCACCATGAATCATGGCTTTAGTTAGCGGCCCAATGTTCTTCTCTAACAATATGCATTCTTAACCATCAGGTGGTAGATCTCCCTTACTTCGCGACAAGACGAACATGCATAGCAACTCACATGATATTCAACAAAGAATAGTTGATGGCGTCCCCGAAACATGGTTATCGCACAACAAGCAACTTAATAAGAGATAAAGTGCATAAGTACATATTCAATACCACAATAGTTTTTAAGCTATTTGTCCCATGAGCTATATATTGCAAAGGCGAATGATGGAATTTTAAAGGTAGCACTCAAGCAATTTACTTTGGAATGGCGGAGAAATACCATGTAGTAGGTAGGTATGGTGGACACAAATGGCATAGTGGTTGGCTCAAGTATTTTGGATGCATGAGAAGTATTCCCTCTCGATACAAGGTTTAGGCTAGCAAGGTTATTTGAAACAAACACAAGGATGAACGGTGCAGCAAAACTCACATAAAAGACATATTGTAAACATTTTAAGACTCTACACCGTCTTCCTTGTTGTTCAAAACTCAATACTAGATATTATCTAGACTTTAGAGAAACCAAATATGCAAACCAAATTAGCAAGCTCTAAGTGTTTCTTCATTAATGGGTGCAAAGTATATGATGCAAGAGCTTAAACATGAGCACAACAATTGCCAAGTATCACATTATCCAAGACATTTTAGCAATTACTACATGTATCATTTTCCAATTCCAACCATATAAAAATTTAACGAAGAAGAAACTTCGCCATGGATACTATGAGTAGAGCCTAAGGACATACTTGTCCATATGCTACAGCGGAGCGTGTCTCTCTCCCATACAGTGAATGCTAGGATCCATTTATTCAAACAAAAACAAAAACAAAAACAAACCGACGCTCCAAACAAAGCACATAAGATGTGATGGAATAAAAATATAGTTTCAGGGGAGGAACCTGATAATGTTGTCGATGAAGAAGGGGATGCCTTGGGCATCCCCAAGCTTAGACGCTTGAGTCTTCTTGATATATGCAGGGGTGAACCACCGGGGCAACCCCAAGCTTAGAGCTTTCACTCTCCTTGATCATATTGCATCATACTCCTCTCTTGATCCTTGAAAACTTCCTCCGCACCAAACTCGAAACAACTCATTAGAGGGTTAGTGCACAATAAAAATTAACATGTTCAGAGGTGACACAATAATTCTTAACACTTCTGGACATTGCATAAAGCTACTGGACATTAATGGATCAAAGAAATTCATCCAACATAGCAAAAGAGGCAATGCGAGATAAAAGGCAGAATCTGTCAAAACAGAACAGTTCGTAAAGACGAATTTTAAAATGGCACCAGACTTGCTCAAATGAAAATGCCCAAATTGAATGAAAGTTGCGTACATATCTGAGGATCACGCACGTAAATTGGCATATTTTTCTGAGCTACCTACAGGGAGGCAGGTCGGAATTCGTGACAGCAAAGAAATCTGAAACTGCGCAGTAATCCAAATCTAGTATGAACTTTACTATCAACGACTTTACTTGGCACAATAAAACACAAAACTAAGAGAAGGAGAGGTTGCTACAGTAGTAAACAACTTCCAAGACACAAAATAAAAACCAAGTACTGTAGTAAAAAAAACATGGGTTGTCTCCCATAAGCGCTTTTTTTTAACGCCTTTCAGCTAGGCGCAGAAAGTGTATATCAAGTATTATCGGAGAGTGGTGCGTCAACCTTACCTTGGGCTTTACCCTTACCTTTCTTGTTGTTTTTCTTTCTCTTTGATTTAGGAAATATATGATTCCCCCCCGGTATAGAGGTGAAATCAAGGGTGCCTTCTCCCACATCTATGACTGCTCCCAATAGTTTTAGCAGGGATCTTCCGAGTGTGATTTTTCCTGTCCCTACACATTCAATAACAAGATAATCAATGGATATTGTTCTTCCAAGAATGGTTGTATGCACACCTGCGGCTATTCCCTTAGGAATTATAACAGAGTTATCAATGAGAGTTATTTCTTCTCCTCCTTCATCAACTCCCCAAAGTTTCAAAGATTTATAAATGCTCTCAGGTATAAGGCAAAATTCAGACATAATATCACAGTTGGCACGAAGAGTTTGATCACCGATAACAATTTTAACAGTAGGATCCCATAATGAAGGTTTCGAGTTCACTAAAACTTGTTCAAGACGATTACGAACATGGTGACAGTTGTCATCCAAGCGAGATGTACTTATCTCGAGATTGTTTAATCTATTATACATGCTAATAAGGGCTGAATCAAAGTTATTAGCTGAATGATGTGATGCAACCAACTTCTTTATGGCATTAAAAGCTTGATCCCCATTGCAATGAAGGAAATCTCCTCCCACTAAAGCATCCAAAGCATATCTATAACGAATCATAAGACCAAAATAAAAATTACTAAGGAGCAAACTTAGAGTCATTTGAGGTTCGGTTTACGATAAGAAGTAAAAATTCTAGACCAAGCATCCTTAAAACTCTCCACATCCCCTTGTTTAAAAGTGAAGACTAATTCTTCAGAGCGAAGAAGTAACGAGTTCAGAGCTAGACATGGTAACAAAAGTAACTAATTTTTTTGTATTTTTAATATAGAGTGCAAGACAGTAAATAAAGCAAACTAGATAAAGTAAATGCAAGTAACTAATTTTTTTGGGTTTTTGATATAGAGTGCAAACAAGACAGTAAAATAAAGTAAAACTAGCAACTAATTTTTTTTTGTATTTTGATATAATGCAGCAAACAAAGTAGTAAATAAAACTAAGCAAGACAAAAACAAAGTAAAGAGATTGGGAAGTGGAGACTCCCCTTGCAGCGTGTCTTGATCTCCCCGGCAACGGCGCCAGAAAAAGAGCTTGACTGCCTACAACTGGCGCGTGGTTGACGAGGGAGGAAATCCCTGTATTGTAGCTTTTTGTTCCCCGGCAACGGCGCCAGAAAAAGAGCTTGATGGCGTGTAACTCACACGTTCGTTGGGAACCCCAAGAGGAAGGTATGATGCGCACAACAGCAAATTTTCCCTCAGAAAGAAACCAAGGTTTATCGAACCAGGAGGAGCCAAGAAGCACGTTGAAGGTTGATGGCGGCGGGATGTAGTGCGGCGCAACACCGTGGATTCCGGCGCCAACGTGGAACCCGCACAACACAACCAAAGTACTTTGCCCCAACGAAACAAAGTGAGGTTGTCAATCTCACCGGCTTGCTGTAACAAAGGATTAACCGTATTGTGTGGAAGATGATTGTTTGCGTAAAACAGTAAAACAAGTATTGCAAGTAGATTGTATGCGATGTAAAGAATAGGACCGAGGTCCACAAGTTCACTAGAGGTGTCTCTCTCATAAGATAAACAGCATGTTGGGTGAACAAATTACGCGTTGGGCAATTGACAACAGAGAGGGCATGACCATGCACATACATATTATTATGAGTATTGTGAGATTTAATTGAGCATTACGACAAAGTACATAGACCGCTATCCAAACATGCATCTATGCCTAAAAAGTCCACCTTCGAAGTTATCATCCGAACCCCTCCAGTATTAAGTTGCTAACAACAGTACAATTGCATTAAGTATTGCGCGTAATGTAATCAGTGACTACATCCTTGAACATAGCACCAATGTTTTATCCCTAGTGGCAACAAGACATCCATAATCTTAGAGATTTCTCGTCACTTCCCTGCATTCACGGAGACATGAACCCACTATCGAGCATAAATACCTCCTCTTGGAGTTACAAGCATCTACTTGGCCGTAGCATCTACTAGTAACGGAGAGCATGCAAGATCATAAACAACACATAGATATAAATTGATAATCAACATAACAAGTATTCTCTATTCATCGGATCCCAACAAACGCAACATATAGAATTACAGTATAGATGATCTTGATCATGTTAGGCAGCTCACAAGATCCGACAATTAAGCACAATGGGGAGAAGACAACCATCTAGCTACTCGCTATGGACCCATAGTCCAGGGGGTGAACTACTCACTCATCACTCCGGAGGCGACCATGGCGGCGTAGAGTCCTCCGGGAGATGAATCCCCTCTCGGCGTGGTGCCGGAGGAGATCTCCGGTAATCCCCGAGATGGGATTGGCGGCGGCGGCGTCTCAGTAAGGTTTTCCGTATCGTGGCTCTCGGTACTGGGGGTTTCGCGACGGAGGCTATAAGTAGGCGGAAGGGCAGGTCAAGAGGCGGCACGAGGGGCCCACACTACAGGCCGGCGCGGCCGGCTGGCTGGGCCACGCCGCCCCGTAGTCCGGCCACCTCGTGGCCCCACTTCGTCTCCTCTTCGGTCTTCCGGAAGCTTCGTGGCAAAATAGGACCCCGGGCGTTGATTTCGTCCAATTCCGAGAATATTTCTTTACTAGGATTTCGAAACCAAAAACAGCAGTAAAATGACAGATCGGCACTTCGGCATCTTGTTAATAGGTTAGTTCCAGAAAATGCACGAATATGACATAAAGTGTGCATAAAACATGTAGATATCATGTGGCATGGAACATAAGAAATTATCGATACGTCGGAGACGTATCATATCACTAGAGCACTTTCGTAGGTGTGAGTTTGTATCTGTCCCCTTGTATCATAGAGCGAATGAATGGTTCTTAAAACCAACGGTGTGTTAGCTTTGTAATGTGTGATGTTTGGTATGAATGAAAAAGTGTTGTTGGTTTTTACCCCCTCAACACTACTCAAGTTTTCAAGTTTTGAACTTTTTAAACTTAACCCAAACAAACCATAGAAATTTCCCTCTTATCTTATCATCTACCTCAATGTTCAGATGGCCCCACCAACCCGCAGCACCAACCAAGACGCAATGATGCAGATGTTGCAAATGATGATGGCCGATAGAGAAGCCGAGAGAGCTGAACGACAAGCCAATATTGCAGCACTGCAGTAGATAGCCCAGAACAATCAAGGCCATGGAAACCATGATCACCCTGGATCGAAGCTGAAAATTTTTCAGAACACCTACCCTCCAATGTTCAGCAAGACAGAAGAGCCCCTAGATGCTGATGACTGGCTCCAGACAATGGAGAACAACTTAGAAGTTGCGGGGGTAGAAGCCGCTGAGAAAGTACTATTTGCCACCCACTGCCTGTCAGGACCTGCTAGAGCCTGGTGGACAAGTGCCCGTGCAATGAATGCTGGAAAAATGATGACATGGGAAGACTTCAAGCTCAAATTCAGCAAGTACCATGTGCCCCAAGGACTGATCAAGAAGATACGAGACGAGTTCCGAGAACTCAAGCAAGGCAGAATGTCCGTGGTGGAATACCGCGACAGATTCCTCACTCTGTCAAGGTACGCCCCGGATGAGACCGACACCAACGAGAAGAGGAAGGAAAGATTTCTGAATGGACTGCATGATGAAATGCAAACTGTGTTAGTGAACATTCCGTTCGCTGACTTGGAAGCCCTGGTAGACTCAGCCATCCAGATGGAAGGGAAGCTGCATCAAGCCAACGAGAACCGCAAACGCCGTCTGATGAACCAGAATGGACCCAGCAATACACAGAAGTACCGCAACAATTCATCTGGAGGATTTACCCCAAGACACAACAAGTCACCTACTCAGACATACCGCCCAAACTACCCCACCAATAATGGAGGACACCCGAAGCCCGGAGGCCACAACAACAGCAACCACACCACCAACAACAACCACCCCAATGGTAACAACAACAACCCCAATACTGCCCCAAGGACTGGAAGCAACGCTGTTCCCGTCACCCCAAGGACAAGCCAACAATAACTTGTTACGAATGTGGAATTGTAGATCACTACTCTAATGAGTGCCCCAAAAGGTTAGCAAAGACTGCCCCCAATACCGCTGCACCTGCCCAGCAACAGCGCCGCTTTGCAAAGAAAAAGGAACCCGAACAACCGCAACAGCCGTCTCTACCACATGAATGCAACAGAAGCACATGAAGCACCTCAGGCCATGTCAAGTATGTTTTCTTGTTAATCCAATTGCCCAATCTCTCTTAGGAACCTAACTTTTCTAAAAATCTCGGGACAATATTTATTTAAGGGGGGAGGGTTTGTAACATCCCAAATTTTAAAACAAAGAGAAAATGAACTTCCCTATTTCCAAAATTTAGAGCTAACAAAAACTTTATTTAAATTTCCATGTGTTGCATAATATGGATGCATGATTGTATGACTTTGCCATGCCTTGTGATTGAATTGCTTGACATCATCTCTAAACCCTAACCATGATCCTTTGAGATCAAAAAGGGAAGAAAAGAAGAAAATAAGAAATTGCAAAAACCCTCACATATGTGGGTATATGGCCAAATTGCAAATTTGAGCCTAAGCCCTACTCCTTTGTTTGAAATGATGAAACACAATCCTAAACTCAAATAATACATAAGAACACAACACCACACCTTTTGGGTTCAAAGAAAGTCAAAGAAAAAGAAATAGAAAAATACAAATAATCACACACATGTGCTTATGGCCAATTTTGCAAATCTTAACCTAGGCCAATTTGGCTTGTGCCAATGGTTGGGTAATGCTTCAAAACACTTAAGAACACTTTTGGAATCAAAAAAACTCAAATCAAATCAAATTAGAATTCAAATTGAGCTCACATGAGATAATGGTCAAATCTGCCACTTATCTCATGATGCCCACTTTGAGCCCCTGGATTAAGAGTTTTCTTAACTAAAACCTCCAAACTCTTTGCACCTCATCCAAGACCTCATCAAGGTGAACAACTTTGGTCAAGACCATCCCTGCAAACTCCTTCTCAATTTCTTATTATCATCAAGCAAAGTAGGGACATCAAATCAGATTCTAGATTGTGCCCTTTTTGAAATTTCACAAACCAACTCAATTTTGCACACCACCACCACCTTTGTGTGCCAAATAATGTTAGATTCAACTCCACCAAAAATCTTTGCAAAATTCAAAATGAATTCTCTTGCGGCCATTTGATCGAGCACCTTATGTGCACAATTCTGCCAACTCCCAACACCCTTTTAACCAACAGATTTTAGCCTAAACCATCCAACTCTGGTCATCATTAGCTTCCTGGTTAATCCCTTGGACAATGCCAAGCCTTAGTACCTCTTGTACCTTGACGATTTTGACCAAACCATGCCATGTCGTGGCATGATGTCACTCACCCAAGCAACTCACCTCTCCTCTCACTTCTGGCTTGCATCAGCATGTCCTCGAGCTCCCCCTCTCTCCCCTGAACACGTTGGACACCGCCCCAGGCCAAGGAGAGCAAGGCAGCAGCCAGACCAGGACGTGCCCAAACCCCACAGTGACGCCAGCGCGCGCATGGTGGCGACGCAGGGCGCGCCAGAGCACTGCCTCGTCCCATCACTGCTGACCTCGCCGCACTCCCTCCTCTCGCACACGCACGCGCCCGTATACCAGCTCCCTCCCAGACATGCCCAATCGCACCGGGGAGGACGGTCGCCGTCGTCACCGTCGACGACTTCCGCCACGATACCGCGAGCCCGCGTCACGTTCCTGCCCGCGTCAGTGCACCATTTTCTGTGCAATCACGCGCATAATGCTCGCCAAGACCTCACCAACCCCGCTGCGTCATCGCCAGCCCCTCTGCGCCCCTGTAGCCGTGACGCCATGGACGACCCGAGCCGCCCCCTCGACCACCATCGCCCGCTATAAAAGGAGGCACTCCCGCGCCTCAAATCCTCACACAAACTTGCTCCCCTCTCACCTCTAGTCCTCCTCGACCACTTCCCCTCCTCGATTGAGCCCTCCGTTGCCAGAATTTCACCGGAGTGTGCCGCAGTAGCCACGACATCGGAGACGACGATTTCGGCCACCTCAGGCGCTCCCACGACCACCGCTGACCTCGCCGTCGTCAACAACCCCGTCCTACCTCGTCGCCACCCCTCGCCGGAGCTCAGGTGAGCCACCGACCCCCTACCTCCGCCGTGCCAGGGTTGCCTCTCGTCGACGTAGACGACGAACTGCAGCCGCTCGATTTCCTTTTAATCCGACGGCTCGCATCACTGCGTACCATTTCGGGTTGGGACAGCCGCTGACAAGTGGACCCCGTTGTCAGTTGGCCCGCTGCGCGCTAAAGCGTAGCTGGGCTGGCCCAACTCATTTTTCCCTCTCCGGCCCAGTAGGTTTTCCCGCGTAGCCCACGAATTTGAATTCGTTGAATTTAATTTTAACACAAATTCTTTCCTGGTGCCAATTTCAAAATTTAATAACTTCAATTCTACTGAGCCAAATTTGGTGAATTTTATATCTTTGGAAAGCTTGTGAAATTCTCTAAACAACTACATTGGTATCAACCCTAGATTCATTGTAGAAATTGTGTAGTAAAAATAACAAGGCAGGGCCTTTTCAAACTTCAAACATTTATTAAAAATCAACCATAGATTATTTTGATTTGTTTCAAACTCTCAAAAATCACATTTCATAATGTCTAATTGATTATGTAAAAATATAACATGGTTGCTTCATATGATCATGGGCTAGCATAAATAATGACTATGTAGCCATTTCTAGTCCATTTAAATTGCCCCAAATTAAATAATTAAATAGTATGAGGGATATTATCTCATTTAAATATTTGTCCCAAGTAATTCAACATGAGGTATTGACCTTGGTCTATATAAGCTCATATTGTATTATTTGGTGATATTAAATTATTACTAAGATAGTGTTAAATTGCATGAGGTGTAATACCTCATTTAAATCATTTTCCCAAATGATGAATATGAAGTGTTGACCTTGGTCAACATGTGTTCATATCTTATTAATTGAGGAAATTAAATCCTAACAAGATTCCATGAGAGGAAATTATTTCTCAAAGATAATAAATGTAAACCCTAATAAATACTTTCAATGAGAGGAAATTATTTTCTTAAAAAGAAAACAAAGCAACCAACATGTGAATAATGTTGTGATAGCTTGTGTGAACCATTTGTGTGCTTAGTCTAGCCTTAAGATTTGTTTGGTGATTGTATACCTCGTATTCGTTTATAGACGCTAGTACCGAGGAGTACCAGGAGGAGGAGGTCTACCTTGAAGAAGAAGAAAACTTTGATCACTACACCAACTAAGGCAAGCTAATATTCTTGCAAGTTGCCCTAGTGCAAAGCTCTACAAGAGCTACTTTATGCTTAATGATCCCATTCCAAGTTTTTACCTTACAAATTATCTTTTGATTTTGGTTTATTAAAGTTTACTTTTTGATTCATGATTCACTTGGTCTAGATATAGAGTACAACAAGAGCATCAAATTTAGCCTAGAGCAATACAAGCTAGTTAGCACCCCTCATGACTAGTTGCTAGTGCTAACAAATAAAATTAACTACTCTAGATGGGAACATGTGAAATGAAATGACTTTGAAAACCTTGGAATGATGAGCCATTCTATTGAAAGATTTTGAAGGTGAGTGTGACTTGTGAATGACATGGTGAACTTTACAAAAACTGATGGTTGGGTTCGGATGCGATACCATTCCAATTTTACAAGTACCCCCACAATACCTGATTATGGGTAAGGGCTTAACTGAAAATTTATGTGCTTTAGTATGGGTTCCCTCTAAACAAGCATCATAGGGGTTATGCCGAGGCTGCCTCCGTTGAAAGTGAAATGATGTGAAATGACGTGAAATGAGGTGAATGTCCGGCCCAAGCCCTGTGCGGCTCCCGACTGACGGTTTGTCTTCACCGGGAGGCCAAGCTCATGGAGAGAGGTGCCTATACTAGGGTATGTAAGTGAAAGGTTATGGTTGGTAGTCCGCACACGGAGTATGATAAATCAGTGGCCGATTAACCCCGACGGATTATTGCAAATGTTGTGGCAAAAGTGTGCGACCTCTGCGGAGTGTAAAACTATTCGAATAGCCGTGTCCACGGTTATGGACGGTTGGAAAGGCCATACTGTTCCGTCATCAGACCAATTTCAAAAATGTGACATGTGAAAGGTGACTTGTGACTTGAACTTGAAAGGTGAATTTGACTTGAATCACAACAGAGTTGTGGGAATGACACTAATATTCCCACTTGAGTAAGTTAGGCAAATGAAGAGTCTTTTATTACTAAAGTGTTTATGAAATAAAATTGGCTTTATGCAAATGGACTTAGAGCTTAGTACCCCTTACCATAGTTGATAGTAGTTACTTTAGTATTAGTTTGCGAGTACTTTAAAGTACTCATGGCTTTGTCCTTGGCTATTCAAATGGCCAGACTATGAAGAGGAGCACTACTACCAGGAAGACGAACAGCAGGACGTCTACGATAACTAGGACTACTCCTGACGTCAAAAGTTGCCAGTGAAACAGATGGACCGTGACCGCTACTTCGCTTCCGCTATGTGTTTTGTAATAGGATCTCTAGATCCACTATGTTGTATTAAGACTGGATCATGTGATCCTTTGATGTAAGACAATTATGGTTTGTAATGAATGATGTTCTGTGATATCAATCTATTATGTCTCGCAAAAACAATATTCCTGGGATTGCGATGTATGGCATAATAGGCATCTGGACTTAAAAATCCGGGTGTTGACAAAGGGATTGCCGTCCACGACTTTTCCGGAGTTTCGCTCCAGTCTATGTGTCGGTGCCGACCCTTCGATTGCGGGGGGGGTGTTGTGTAACGTATTGTACTAGGTATAGGTCCCCGTGTTTTGTCAAGGTTGTACCTGTAATTGTACATGTGTCCGCCTATATATATATATGAGCAGCCGGTCCTATTGGTGTTGTGCAATCTCCAATACTTCTCTACACATCCAGTTGAAGGAGATATGCCCTAGAGGCAATAATAAAGTGGTTATTATTTATATCTTTATGTTTATGATAAATGTTTATATATCATGCTATAATTGTATTAACCGTAACATTAGTACATGTGTGATATGTAGACAACAAGAAGTCCCTAGTATGCCTCTTAAACTAGCTTGTTGATTAATGGATGATTAGTTTCATAATCATGAACATTGGATGTTATTAATAACAAGGTTATGTCATTGCATGAATGATGTAATGGATACACCCAATTAAGCGTAGCATAAGATCTCGTCATTAAGTTATTTGCTATAAGCTTTTGATACATAGTTACCTAGTCCTTATGACCATGAGATCATATAAATCACTTATACCGGAAAGGTACTTTGATTACACCCAACACCACTACGTAAATGGGTGGCTATAAAGGTGGGATTAAGTATCCGGAAAGTATGAGTTGAGGCATATGGATCAACAGTGGGATCTGTCCATCCCGATGACGGATAGATATACTCTGGGCCCTCTCGGTGGAATGTCGTCTAATGTCTTGCAAGCATATGAATGAGTTCATAAGAGACCACATACCACGGTACGAGTAAAGAGTACTTGTCAGGAGACGAGGTTGAACAAGGTATAGAGTGATACCGAAGATCAAACCTCGGACAAGTAAAATATCGCGTGACAAAGGGAATTGGTATTGTATGTGAATGGTTCATTCGATCACTAAAGTCATCGTTGAATATGTGGGAGCCATTATGGATCTCCAGATCCCGCTATTGGTTATTGGTCGGAGTGAGTACTCAACCATGTCCGCATAGTTCACGAACCGTAGGGTGACACACTTAAAGTTGGATGTTGAAATGGTAGTACTTGAATATGGAATGGAGTTCGAATATTTGTTCGGAGTCCCGATGAGATCCCGGACATCACGAGGAGTTCCGAATGGTCCGGAGAATAAGATTCATATATAGGATGTCATTTTATGTGAATTAAAATGTCGCGGAAGGTTCTATGGAAGGTTCTAGAAGGTTCTAGAAAAGTCCGGAAGAAACCACCAAGGAAGGTGGAGTCCACATGGGACTCCACCTCCATGGCCGGCCAACCCTAGGTGGGGAGGAGTCCCAAGTGGACTCCCCCTTAGGGGGCCGGCCACTCAGGCTGCAAGTGGGACAGAACGCGGGGGCCCGCATGTTTTCTGCATCTGCCCGCAGCCAATCAGTGGGCCGCCTGCGGCAGCCCGCATGGTTGTCGCGTGTATACGCGGAGACCGCTTCTGCCGCAGCGATTCAATCGGCTTTCCTAGAATTTCCTCCCTGCCTTTGCTTCCCTGCGACGTTTCTTGTCGCCGGCGAGAGCGCAGCTATCCCGGTCATCTCTTGCCGCCGCTCCTGTCATCCACACGCCCGCGGTGGAAGCTGTACTCCGACCCAAGACCCACGCCGACACCGCGGCGGGACAGGGAGCGCGGCGGCGGACGCCCCGGAACCTGGACCTGGCCGATGCAGATGACCTTGGGAGAGGAGAGCTCGGCGGCCTCCATCCTACCGCATCGGGCCCCGGACGCCGCCGTCGTACCCGTCGGGAACATGCGACTGGAGCCCCTTGAGGCTCCCGGAGACGGGCGCAGCGCCGGCGCCGCCGCGGCCGGGGACGGAGGGCTTGGAGGAGGCGGCCGGGGACGGAGGGCTTGGAGGAGGCGGCGGGGCGCAAGCCAGAGTAGAAGATGGAGGGGCGGGAGGTGAAGCAGAGGAAGAGCTCGGTGCCTCCGCCGTCGCCGCCCCAGTCCGCATCCGCCGCCCCGAGCTGCGATTTGCCGCACTATGTGGTAACTGCGGGCTGGCCCACATCCACCGCTTATTTTTCTTCATTTTCTGTGGGAGCCCACGTATGTACTTAAATGGGCCTAAATCTGCGGCACCGCAGACGGCCCGCTACCGCTTGCACCCCGACTG
>NC_061508.1:100033283-100077292 GCF_022539505.1 Lolium rigidum | reverse complement strand
CTACAAGAGATCACAATCATAGCCTACGCCAAGTACTACACGATGCACACACTTGTCACCATTACACCGTGCGGGAGGAATAAACTACTTTAATAACATCACTAGAGTAGCACGCGAGATAAATTGTGATACAAAACACATTGCAATCATAAAGAGATATAAATAAGCACTTCACTATGCCATTCATAACAGCGAATAAGTATTCTCGTGAAATATAGCCTAAGAGACCCACACGGTGCACACACTCGTCACCTTTACACACGTGGGACAAGGAGTCTCCGGAGATCACATAAGTAAAATCCACTTGACTAGCATAATGACATCTAGATTACAAGCATCATCATATGAATCTCAATCATGTAAGGCAGCTCATGAGATTATTGTATTGAAGTACATAGGAGAGAGATGAACCACATAGCTACCGGTACGGCCCCGAGCCTCGATGGAGAACTACTCCCTCCTCATGGGAGACAGCAGCGGTGATGAAGTTGGCGGTGGTGTTGATGGAGAAGCCTTCCGGGGGCACTTCCCCATCCCGGCGGCGCGCCGGAACAGAGACTCCTGTCCCCAGATCTTGGCTTCGCGATGGCGGCGGCTCTGGAAGGTTTTCTCTGGTTTCGTCGAACATGGTAGGGTTTTCGCGACGGAGGCTTTAAGTAGGCGGAAGGGCAAGGTCGGTGGAGTCACGAGGGACCCACACAACAGGGCGGCGCGAGCCCTAGCCTGGCCGCGCCACCTTAGTGTGGCGCCACCTCGTGGCCCCACTTCGTATCTCCTCCGGCCTTCTGGAAGCTTCGTGTGAAAATAGGACCCTGGGCGTTGATTTCGTCCAATTCCGAGAATATTTCCTTACTAGGATTTCTGAAACCAAAAATAGCAGAAAACGAGAACCGGCACTTCGGCATCTCGTCAATAGGTTAGTTCCGGAAAACGCATAATAATGACATAAAGTATGCATAAAACATGTAGATATCATCAATAATGTGGCATGGAACATAAGAAATTATCGATACGTCGGAGACGTATCAGCATCCCCAAGCTTAGTTCCTGCTCGTCCCGAAGCGGGTAAACGATAACAAAGATAATTTCTGGAGTGACATGCCATCATAACCTTGATCATACTATTGTAAGCATATGTAATGAATGCAGCGATCAAAACAATGGTAATGACATGAGTAAACAAATGAATCATAAAGCAAAGACTTTTCATGAATAGTACTTCAAGACAAGCATCAATAAGTCTTGCATAAGAGTTAACTCATAAAGCAATAAATCAAAGTAAAGGTATTGAAGCAACACAAAGGAAGATTAAGTTTCAGCGGTTGCTTTCAACTTGTAACATGTATATCTCATGGATAATTGTCAACATAGAGTAATATAACAAGTGCAATATGCAAGTATGTAGGAATCAATGCACAGT
This sequence comes from Lolium rigidum, assembly GCF_022539505.1. Taxonomy (NCBI): domain Eukaryota; kingdom Viridiplantae; phylum Streptophyta; class Magnoliopsida; order Poales; family Poaceae; genus Lolium; species Lolium rigidum. The sequence goes on along the minus strand of NC_061508.1, from coordinate 100,075,872 downwards.
TCACACAAGTGTTTGCTTTTTGAGGTGGAGAGAGATAGGTGAACCGACTCAACATAAAAGTAAAAGAAAGGCCCTTCGCAGAGGGAAGCATTGATTGCTATATTTGTGCTAGAGCTTTGGTTTTGAAAACATGAAACAATTTTGTCAACGGTAGTAATAAAGCATATGTATCATGTAAATTATATCTTACAAGTTGCAAGCCTCATGCATAGTGTACTAATAGTGCCCGCACCTTGTCCTAATTAGCTTGGGTTAACACTGATCATCATTGCATAACATATGTTTCAACCAAGTGTCACAATGGGGTACCTCTATGCCGCCTGTACAAGGGTCTAAGGAGAAAGTTCGCATTGGATTTCTCGCTTTTGATCATTCTTCAACTTAGACACCCATACCGGGACAACATAGACAACGAGATAGTGGACTCCTCTTTTAATGCTTAAGCATTCAACAACGATTAATATTCTCATTAGAGATTGAGGTTTTATGTCCAAACCGAAACTTCCACCATGATTCATGGCTTTAGTTAGCGGCCCAATGTTCTTCTCTAACAAGTATGCATACTCAAATCATTTGATTGTGAAAACCGCCCTTACTTCAGACAAGACGAACATGCATAGCAACTCACATGATATTCAACAAAGAGTTGATGGCGTCCCCAGGAACATGGTTATCGCACAACAAGCAACTAAATAAGAGATAAAGTGCATAAGTACATATTCAATACCACAATAGTTTTTAGGCTATTTGTCCCATGAGCTATATATTGCAAAGGCGAATGATGGAAATTTAAAGGTAGCACTCAAGCAATTTACTTTGGAATGGCGGAGAAATACCATGTAGTAGGTAGGTATGGTGGACACAAATGGCATAGTGGTTGGCTCAAGGATTTTGGATGCATGAGAAGTATTCCCTCTCGATACAAGGTTTAGGCTAGCAAGGTTGTTTGAAACAAACACAAGGATGAACCGGTGCAGCAAAACTCACATAAAAGACATATTGTAAACATTATAAGACTCTACACCGTCTTCCTTGTTGTTCAAAACTCAATACTAGAAATTATCTAGACTTTAGAGAGACCAAATATGCAAACCAAATTTAGCAAGCTCTAGGTGTTTCTTCATTAATGGGTGCAAAGTATATGATGCAAGAGCTTAAACATGAGCACAACAATTGCCAAGTATCAAATTATTCAAGACATTTTAGAATTACTACATGTAGCATTTCCTGATTTCAACCATATAACAATGAACAAAGCAGTTTCAACCTTCGCCATGAACATTAAAAGCTAAGAACACATGTGTTCATATGAACCAGCAGAGCGTGTCTCTCTCCCACACAAGGATGAACTTATTCAAACATAAACAAAAACAAACAGACGCTCCAAGTAAAGTACATAAGATGTGACTGAATAAAAATGTAGTTTCAAAAGAAGAAACCTGATAAGTTGTCGATGAAGAAGGGGATGCCTTGGGCATCCCCAAGCTTAGATGCTTTAGTCTTCTTGAAATATGCAGGGATGAACCACCGGGGCATCCCCAAGCTTAGACTCTTCACTCTTCTTGATCATAGTATATCATCCTCCTCTCTTGACCCTTGAAAACTTCCTCCACACCAAACTCGAAACAAACTCATTAGAGGGTTAGTGCATAATCAAAAATTCACATGTTCGAGAGGTGACACAATCATTCTTAACACTTCCGGACATTGCCCAAAGCTACCTGGAAGTTAATGGAACAAAGAAATCCATCCCACATAGCAAAAGAGGCAATGCGAAATAAAAGGCAGAATCTGTCAAAACAGAACAGTCCGTAAAGACGAATTTTAAAGTGGCACCAGACTTGCTCAGATGAAAATTCCCAAATTGAATGAAAGTTGCGTACATATCTGAGGATCACGCACGTAAATTGTCAGATTTTTCTGAGTTACCTACAGAGAATTCTGCCCAGATTCGTGACAGACAGAAATCTGTTTCTGCGCAGTAATCCAAATCTAGTATCAACCTTGCTATCAAAGACTTTACTTGGCACAACAATGCAATAAAATAAGATAAGGAGAGGTTGCTACAGTAGTGACAACTTCCAAGACTCAAATATAAAAAAAAGTACTGTAGTAAAATAAACACATGGGATATCTCCCAAGAAGTTCTTTCTTTATAGCCATTAAGATGGGCTCAGCAATTTTAATGATGCACTCGCAAGAAATAAGAGTTGAAGCAAAAGAGAGAATCAAGAAGCAAATTAAAAACACATTTAAGCCTAACATGCTTCCTATGCATAGGAATCTTGTAAATAAACAAGTTCATGAAGAGCAAAGTAACAAGCATAGGAAGATAAAACCAGTGTAACTTCAAAAATTTCAGCATATAGAGAGGTGTTTTAGTAACATGAAAATTTCTACAACCATATTTTCCTCTCTCATAATAATTTTCAGTAGCATCATGAACAAACTCAAAAATATAAGTATCACATAAAGCATTCTTATTCACATGCATAAAAGTATCATTACTCTCCACATAAGCATAATCAATTTTATTAGTTGTAGTGGGAGCAAATTCAACAAAGTAGCTATCATTATTATTCTCATCATCAAATATAGGAGGCATATTGTAATCATAATTAAACTTATCCTCCATAGTAGGCGGCACCAAAAGACCAATATCATTAATATCATCATAAATAGGAGGCAAAGTATTATCAAAGTAAATTTTCTCCTCAATGCTTGGGGGACTAAAAAGATCATGCTCATCAGAACCAGCTTCCCCAAGCTTAGAACTTTCTATATCATTAGCAACAATGGTATTCAAAGTGTTCATACTAATATGTTCCATGGGTTTTTTAATTTTCGCATCAAACCATCCATGTCTTAAATCAGGAAATAGAATAAGAAGCTCACTGTTGTCCATTATGCCAAACTAGTGTAAACAAGAAACAAAAAGATGCAATTGCAGGATCTAAAGGAAATAGCTTCGAGCACACACACAACGGCAACAGAAAAGTACTTAGTTACCTGGGACCGGAGTATGAGTGCCTTTTACCTTTCCTCCTCGGCAACGGCGCCAGAAAAGTGCTTGATGTCTACGGGTGCTTCTATTCTTGTAGACAGTGTTGGGCCTCCAAGAGCAAAGGTTTGTAGAACAAGCAGCAAGTTTCCCTTAAGTGGATCACCCAAGGTTTATCAAACTCGGGGAGGAAGAGGTCAAAGATATCCCTCTCATGCAACCCTGCAACCACAAAGCAAGAAGTCTCTTGTGTCCCCAACACACCTAATAGGTGCACTAGTTCGGCGAAGAGATAGTGAAATACAAGTGGTATGAATGAATATGAGAAGTAGTACGGCGCCATAAAAGTGCTTGCTGGCGTGCGATTGATGGTAGTAATATTGCAGGAAGTAAACATGTAACGTAACGAGTAAACAAGCGAGTGATAGCGTATTTAGGAACAAGGCCTAGGGATCAGACTTTCACTAGTGGACACTCTCAACATTGATCACATAACAGAATAAATAGATAGATGCTAGACTCTACACCCTCTTGTTGGATGATGAACACCACTAACTGTGTAGGATTACACGAACCCTCAATGCCGGAGTTAACAAGCTCCACAATATTCAATGTTCATATTTAAATAACCTTAGAGTGCATAACAGATCAACATAACCAAACCAAGTACTAACATAGCATGCACACGGTCACCTTCACACTACGAAAGGAGGCATAGATCACATCAATACCATCATAGCAATAGTTAACTTCATAATCTACAAGAGATCACAATCATAGCCTACGCCAAGTACTACACGATGCACACACTGTCACCATTACACCGTGCAGGAGGAATAAACTACTTTAATAACATCACTAGAGTAGCACGCAGATAAATTGTGATACAAAACACATTGCAATCATAAAGAGATATAAATAAGCACTTCACTATGCCATTCATAACAGCGAATAAGTATTCTCGTGAAATATAGCCTAAGAGACCCACACGGTGCACACACTCGTCACCTTTACACACGTGGGACAAGGAGTCTCCGGAGATCACATAAGTAAAATCCACTTGACTAGCATAATGGCATCTAGATTACAAGCATCATCATATGAATCTCAATCATGTAAGGCAGCTCATGAGATTATTGTATTGAAGTACATAGGAGAGAGATGAACCACATAGCTACCGGTACAACCCCGAGCCTCGATGGAGAACTACTCCCTCCTCATGGGAGACAGCAGCGGTGATGAAGATGGCGGTGGTGTTGATGGAGAAGCCTTCCGGGGGCACTTCCCCGTCCCGGCGGCGCGCCGGAATAGAGACTCCTGTCCCCCAGATCTTGGTTTCGCGATGGCGGCGGCTCTGGAAGGTTTTCTCTGGTTTCGTCGAACGTGGTAGGGTTTTCGCGACGGAGGCTTTAAGTAGGCGGAAGGGCAAGGTCGGTGGAGTCACGAGGGACCCACACAACAGGGCGGCGCGGGCCCTAGCCCGGCCGCGCCGCCTTAGTGTGGCGCCACCTCGTGGCCCCACTTCGTATCTCCTCCGGCCTTCTGGAAGCTTCGTGTAAAAATAGGACCCTGGGCGTTGATTTCGTCCAATTCCGAGAATATTTCCTTACTAGGATTTCTGAAACCAAAAACAGCAGAAAACAGGAACTGGCACTTCGGCATCTCGTCAATAGGTTAGTTCCGGAAAACGCATAATAATGACATAAAGTATGCATAAAACATGTAGATATCATCAATAATGTGGCATGGAACATAATAAATTATCGATACGTCGGAGACGTATCACGCGGCATGGCATGGTTTGTTCAAAATCGTCAAGGTACAAGAGGTACTAAGGCTTGTCATTGTCCAAGGGATTAACCAGGAAGCTAATGATGACCAGAGTTGGATGGTTTAGGCTAAAATCTGTTGGTTAAAAGGGTGTTGGGAGTTGGCAGAATTGTGCACATAAGGTGCTCGATCAAATGGCCGCAAGAGAATTCTTTTTGAATTTTGCAAAGATTTTTGGTGGAGTTGAATCTAACATTATTTGGCACACAAAGGTGGTGGTGGTGTGCAAAATTGAGTTGGTTTGTGAAATTTCAAAAAGGGCACAATCTAGAATCTGATTTGATGTCCCTACTTTGCTTGATGATAATAAGAAACTGAGAAGGAGTTTGCAGGGATGGTCTTGACCAAAGTTGTTCACCTTGATGAGGTCTTGGATGAGGTGCAAAGAGTTTGGAGGATTTAGTTCAGAAAACTCTTAATCCAGGGGCTCAAAGTGGGAATCATGAGATAAGTGGCAGATTTGACCATTATCTCATGTGAGCTCAATTTGAATTCTAATTTGATTTGATTTGAGTTTCTTTGATTCCAAAAGTGTTCTTAAGTGTTTTGAAGCATTACCCAACCATTGGCACAAGCCAAATTGGCCTAGGTTAAGATTTGCAAAATTGGCCATAAGCACATGTGTGTGATTATTTGTATTTTTTTCTATTTCTTTTTCTTTGACTTTCTTTGAACCCAAAAGGTGTGGTGTTGTGTTCTTATGTATTATTTGAGTTTAGGATTGTGTTTCATCATTTCAAACAAAGGAGTAGGGCTTAGGCTCAAATTTGCAATTTGGCCATCTACCCACATATGTGAGGGTTTTTGCAATTTCTTATTTTCTTCTTTTCTTCCCTTTTTGATCTCAAAGGATCATTGTTAGGGTTTAGAGATGATGTCAAGCAATTCAATCACAAGGCATGGCAAAGTCATACAATCATGCATCCATATTATTCAACACATGGAAATTTAAATAAAGTTTTTGCTAGCTCTAAATTTTGGAAATAGGGATATTCATTTTCTCTTTGTTTTAAAATTTGGGATGTTACAAACCCTTCCCCCTTAAACAAATATCGTCCCAAGATTTTAAGAAAAGTTAGGTTCCTAAGAGAGATTGGGCAATTGGATTAACAGGAAAACATACTTGACATGGCCTGAGGTGCTTCCTATGCTTCTGTTGCATTCATGTGGTAGAGACTGATGGAGATATGCCCAAGAGGCAATAATAAAATGGTTATTATAATATATCTTTGTGTTTATGATAATGTTTACATACCATGCTATAATTGTATTAACCGAAACATTGATACATGTGTGTTATGTGAACAACAAAGAGTCCCTAGTAAGCCTCTTTATAACTAGCTTGTTGATTAATAGATGATCATGGTTTCGTGATCATGAACATTGGATGTTATTAATAACAAGATTATGTCATTATATGAATGATGTAATGGACACACCCAATTAAGCGTAGCATAAGATCACGTCATTAAGTTATTTGCTATAAGCTTTCGATACATAGTTACCTAGTCCTTTCGACCATGAGATCATGTAAATCACTTATACCGGAAAGGTACTTTGATTACATCAAACGCCACTCGCGTAAATGGGTGGTTATAAAGGTGGGATTAAGTATCCGGAAAGTATGAGTTGAGGCATATGGATCAACGGTGGGATTTGTCCATCCCGATGACGGATAGATATACTCCGGGCCCTCTCGGTGGAATGTCGTCTAATGTCTTGCAAGCATATGAATAAATTCATAAGAGACCACATACCACGGTACGAGTAAAGAGTACTTGTCAGGAGACGAGGTTGAACAAGGTATAGAGTGATACCGATGATCAAACCTCGGACAAGTAAAATATCGTGTGACAAAGGGAATTGGTATCGTATGTGAATGGTTCATTCGATCACTATAAACCACCAAGCTGGCCGCACCCATAGAGGCCGGCCACCCCCTCTCCCAAACCCTAGCCGCCCCCTCTCTCCTCCACCTCTCCCGCACGCTTAGCGAAGCTCCGCCGGAGTTCTCCATCGCCACCGCCACCACGCCGTCGTGCTGCCGGAGTCAAGGAGGAGCTACTACTTCCACTGCCCACTGGAACGGGGAGAAGGACATCGTCTTCATCAACACCGAACGTGTGACCGAGTACGGAGGTGCTGCCCGATCGTGGCACCGTGATCAAGATCTTCTACGCGCTTTTGCAAGCGGCAAGTGATCGTCTACCGCAGCAACAAGAGCCTCATCTTGTAGGCTTTGGAAATCTTCAAGGGTGAGTCTCGATCATCTCCTCGTTGCTCCCGTCTTCTAGATTGCATCTTGGCTTGGATTGCGTTCTCGCGGTAGGAAATTTTTTGTTTTCTATGCAACGAATCCCTACAGTGGTATCAGAGCCAGGTCTATGCATAGATGGTTGCACGAGTAGAACACAATTGTTTTGTGGGCGTTGATGCTTTGTTGTCTTTAGTTCGAGTACTTTGCATCTTTGTGGCATGGTGGGATGAAGCGGCTCGGGCTAACTTTACATGACCGCGTTCATGAGACTTGCTCCACGTTCGACATGCAACTTGTATTGCATAAGTGGCTTTGCGGGTGTCTGTCTCTCCCACCATAGTGAAGATTCAATTTACTCTTTCTATTGATAACACTAGTATCACCGTTGTGGTTCATGTTCGTAGGTAGATTAGATCTTACTCGAAAACCCTAAACCACGTAAAATATGCAAACCAAATTAGAGGCGTCTAACTTGTTTTTGCGGGGTTTGGTGATGTGATATGGCCATGATGTGATGATGAATATGTATGAGATGATCATTATTGTATTGTGGCAACCGGCAGGAGCCTTATGGTTGTCTTTAAATTTCATGTTAAGTAGTATTTCAAAGTAGTTGTAATAGTTGCTACATGAGGTGAACAATCATGAAGACGGCGCCATGGACCTTGACGCTACGCCGACGATGATGGAGATCATGCCCGTTGATGATGGAGATCATGTTCGTGCTTTGGAGATGAAGATCGAAGGCACAAAGACTAAAGGGCCATATCATATCACATATGAATTGCATGTGATGTTAATCCTTTATGCATCTTATTTTGCTTAGATCGCGACGGTAGCATTATAAGATGATCCCTCACATTAATATCAAGATAATAAAGTGTTCTCCCCTCGTATGCACCGTTGCCAAAGTTCGTCATTTCAAAGCATCTCGTGATGATCGGATGTGATAGATTCAACGTTCATATACAATGGGTGTAAGCCATGTTGCACACGCGGAATACTTGGGTTTGCTTGACGAGCCTAGCATGTACAGACATGGCCTCGGGACAACGGAAACCGAAAGGTTGAACACGAGTCATATGGATGATATGATCAACATGTTGATGTTCACCATTGAAGCTACATCATCTCACGTGATGATCGGTTTTGGTATAGTGGATTTGGATCGTGTACCACTTAACAACTATGAGGGATGTTGTATTAAGTGGGAGTTCATTAGTAATTAGATTAAAACATGAACTAATTATCATAAACATAGTCCGAGTAGTATTTTGAATTAATTTTGTAGTATTGGCATCCGTTTTCTACCATGCGCTAGTCTTGTTATCGAGATAGAAATACTCGTTAAAATCTGACAAGAAACTTTACGGATTGGTACCGTATTGTTAAAGAATCAAGAATTGATTAAGTCCTATTGCAAACTTTTAGTAAACCTCACATTGTTGATTCAAAGAGCTATGGTTTCAATTAGTACCTAAAGTTATCTTGTCTCCATGAAACTTGAAGTTCAAATCTGTTTGAAAAGTAAGGAGCTGAAAATTTAGTTTTCAGAAATAATCAAGGTATGAGATATATGTGATATCTAAGACCTTATTGCAAGATGATAGAATATAAATTTGGTGAGACTACATAAACTCATAAGTTTTATGGGAATGTATGAAGGTTGAAGACGCCAGGCATCACAATCCTCCAACTATTGGGGCACTAATAATATTCGCATATCCATGAAGTTATCGTCCTTAGTATGCACCGTTGCTAAGACTCGTCGTTTCGAAGCATCACGTGATGATCGGGTGTGATAGATTCTACGTGTGCATACAACGGGTGCAAGCCAGATTTGCACATGCGAATACCAAGGTTAAAACTTTACGAGCCTAACATGTACAGACATGGTCTCGGAAAGTCGTCATGATATAATGGATAAAATTATGAGTGAAATTGTTCATCATATTACAAAGTTACTAATAATGAAATCTGAAACACTTGTCATATGATGATCAACTTCAAAGTAAGAACCTCAAGGTTATTGGTATTTGACCAACAAACCTAGAAGTTATTGAAGGTGAAGTATTTTCTCGAATAATGAGGAAAGCTAAAAGAGAAACTACAAAAGATATTTTGGCAGAAAGAAAAAGACTAGAAAGTCTAGCTCAGGTGTATATACATGATATACATGTTATGGTTGTATTCCTAGTTTGGTCACACAATGAAATTCTTGGGTATTAGTACCATATTGGTTGGTATGAAATGTCATACAAAACAACGCAATACAAGAATACAATGGCCTAAGTGACTGACAAGGAATATGATAGGAATGCACTTCTGGAACAAAAATAAAGTGTTATTATGTTCGTCGTTGGCATCCTATCTAGCCCTTAGAATTTATAATAAAGAACATAATAATTGTTATTTTGCTCTTGTCAAATGAAAACAATGAGTTGTTCAAATTATGACATTACTCCATGTACGATGGATAAGTTATTATAAATCTTAATGGTGAAACACACATACATAATACTGACGCTAAAATGCCATAAGGCAAATGATTTAAATTCCACTTATTTGTGGAACCGCAATTTAGGTCATATTAGAAAGGAACGCATGAAGGAACTCCATGCAAATGGATTTTTGGAGTCATTCGATTTTTGAATCGTTTGGCGCTTGCAAATCTTTTCTAAAGAGAATGACTGAAATACCGTTCATAGGCCAAGAGTTGAACGGGCAACTAACTTAGTGGAAAAATACATGATAATGTATGTGGTTCACTCGGGCATAGGTTGTGCGGGAGATTCTTCTACTTCATGAAAACTTCCAACAATGAATTGAGTATATATATGTGGATATATTCGATAAGGAAGAAGTTTGAAACATTTGAATGGATTCAAATAAATTTCAGCATGAGGTGGAAATCATCGTAATAGAAAAGTCAAATATCTATGATTGGATCATAGTGGAAATATTTGAATTACGAGTTTTAGCGAACATCTAAGAGAGTTATGAAATTGTTCTACAACTCACGTTTCTTGGAGTATCATAGTGATGATGGAGTATCCGAGAGATGTATCCAAACCTTGTTGGGTCAATGATGAGATAAAATATTGATGCTATTATATTTTTGTGGATTATGCTTTAGTGACTACCGCTTTTACACTAAATAGAGCATCATCATGATCCGTTGAAATGACACCATACGAGTTATGGCATGGGTATGAACCCTAATAGTCCTTTCTTAAATTTTGGAATGCATAGCATAAAGTAAATAAGTTTACAACCAAAATCGGATGAATGTCTTTGTTGGTTATCCCACAGAATTGATTGGGAATTCTTTCCACTATGGAGACAAAGACAAAAGTGTTTGTCGATGTTTCTTACTTATTTCCAAGAAATTGTTTTAGCGAAGTATTTGAGTGGGAGGACAATAAAACTTGATAAGGTTTATGAACCTGAGCATAATGATCAGAGTAGCGCAGCATCGGAATTGGTTCCGAAGCGGCCACGACGATCATGGCTCCCATGTCTACAAAATGTTATAGTCATGGAGATCGAAGTACTTATTGAACCTTGTAGGTATGGTTTACTTTGTGATCAAATAAATGATTTGTGAACAAAGGATTGTTTTTGAACAATGATAAACGAACTACATACAAAGAAGTTATGATGGGCCCTGACTCCGTTAAAATGGCTATACGCCATGAAATCCAAGATAGATGATTACTTTTTGAAAGTAAACGGATCTATAAAATTGATGGACTTGGATGGAATATCCTTGAATAAGCTCGACTTGTCGAAAAGTTGTTTACGACAAAGTTCAAAGAGTTGACTACGATAAGATTAGATCTTCCGTAGCAATGCTTATAGTCTATGTGGATTATTCTAGTAATCACTACATATTTCTTTCATGAGATATGATAGTAGGATGGCAAAATACATTACTTAACAGAAGTGTGTATTAAAGGTGTATACAAGATACAACCAATTGTTTTGCTAGTCCGTGGAATATTAGATAGGTAAACGAACTTCAATTGGATGAAGTGAGTATCACGGAGTTGGAATCTTCACCGGATGAAATAGTCAAAGAGTTTTGATTTCATCAGAAACGATGAAGAGGCTTGCATTTGCAAGAAATTAAGTGGGAGCGCTGAGACATATTTATAATACTTTATGTAGATACATATAGTTGGTTATAAATGATGTAATTATATACTTGATTATAAAAGGTTTCATTGAGAATTAACTTCAATGAAAGAATATGGACTGAAACATATTTAGTGTCAAGATCTATGAAGATAGATTGAAACACATAATAAATTTAAGTCAAAGTACATAGAATGGATATTGAAGTAGTTCAATATAGAAATTTTAAGAAAATGTTCTTGTCATGTGAAGGTTTAACAAGACTTGAGTATATCTGACACTCAATGAGTAAAAACACATGAGTGATTTAGATCACAATTAACATGTACACAATCAGATGTCCTGTGCTCTAAAATGTTAGGAGCATATACCAGAATGATTCATGTGATGATCATTGGACAAACAAGTAAGAATATCCCTGTGTACTTTAGAAGAACCAAGGATATATAAATAGTTTTGTATGGAGAAATGACAAACAAATCACTGTAAGGTGTTGCACCGATATTGGTTTTGTCACATATAAAAATAAAATTTCAATCTCAAATTAGGCTAAGTGTTGTTTAAAAGGTAGCACAATGCAAGATTTAGAAGAGTTCTAAATATTGTGACGGATTCTACAAAAGAAGGCGAGTATGTCATTGTTTTGACAATGATTGAGGATGTTAAGTCAAGAAGTTCTTTGAGAACTTGGTGTAGTTCCGATAGTGTCAGAACTTTGAAGCTATATTGTGTATGACAATATTAGTGACATATTTCAGACCGCGGAATTAAGGTTCCACCAGAAGACCGAACATATACGATAAATGCCAACTCATTTGGAAAATGATTGATGCGTGAAGACGCAAATGAATTGCAAAATACATACGTTTCTGAGCATGTCAGATACGTTGACTAAAACCTCTCCCGTGAGCAAAACATGATAAAACACCGGAAGGCCAAGGTGTTATATCTTTACAAATGTAAACTAGATTATTGACTCTGGTGCAAGTAGGAGACTGTTGGAGATATGCCCAAGAGGCAATAATAAAATGGTTATTATAATATATCTTTGTGTTTATGATAATGTTTACATACCATGCTATAATTGTATTAACCGAAACATTGATACATGTGTGTTATGTGAACAACAAAGAGTCCCTAGTAAGCCTCTTTATAACTAGCTTGTTGATTAATAGATGATCATGGTTTCGTGATCATGAACATTGGATGTTATTAATAACAAGATTATGTCATTATATGAATGATGTAATGGACACACCCAATTAAGCGTAGCATAAGATCACGTCATTAAGTTATTTGCTATAAGCTTTCGATACATAGTTACCTAGTCCTTTCGACCATGAGATCATGTAAATCACTTATACCGGAAAGGTACTTTGATTACATCAAACGCCACCTGCGTAAATGGGTGGTTATAAAGGTGGGATTAAGTATCCGGAAAGTATGAGTTGAGGCATATGGATCAACAAGTGGGATTTGTCCATCCCGATGACTGGATAGATATACTCTGGGCCCTCTCGGTGGAATGTCGTCTAATGTCTTGCAAGCATATGAATAAATTCATAAGAGACCACATACCACGGTACGAGTAAAGAGTACTTGTCGAGAGACGAGGTTGAACAAGGTATAGAGTGATACCGATGATCAAACCTCGGACAAGTAAAATATCGCGTGACAAAGGGAATTGGTATCGTATGTGAATGGTTCATTCGATCACTACAAGCCACCAAGCTGGCCGCACCCATAGAGGCCGGCCACCCCCTCTCCCAAACCCTAGCCGCCCCCTCTCTCCTCCACCTCTCCCGCACGCTTAGCGAAGCTCCGCCGGAGTTCTCCATCGCCACCGCCACCACGCCGTCGTGCTGCGCGGAGTCAAGGAGGAGCTACTACTTCCGCTGCCCGGCTGGAACGGGGAGAAGGACATCGTCTTCATCAACACCGAACGTGTGACCGAGTACGGAGGTGCTGCCCGATCGTGGCACCGTGATCAAGATCTTCTACGCGCTTTTGTAAGCGGCAAGTGATCGTCTACCGCAGCAACAAGAGCCTCATCTTGTAGGCTTTGGAAATCTTCAAGGGTGAGTCTCGATCATCTCCTCGTTGCTCCCGTCTTCTAGATTGCATCTTGGCTTGGATTGCGTTCTCGCGGTAGGAAATTTTTTATTTTCTATGCAACGAATCCCTATAGAGATGGCAGTTGCGGTTGTTCGGGTTCCTTTTTGCTGCAAGCGGCGCTGTTGCTGGGCATGTGCAGCAGTATTGGGGGCAGTCTTTGCTAACCTTTTGGGGCACTCATTGGAGTAGTGACCCACAATTCCACATTCGTAACAAGTTATTGCTGACTTGTCCTTGGGGTGACGGGAACAGCGTTGCTTCCAGTCCTTGGGGCAGTATTGGGGTTGTTGTTGTTAGACACAGTAGCCGCTCATGGAGTGCCGCGTGTCCGGGCATCCCGCCCAGTCCGCGTCCGAGTAGGCAACGAGGTCGGTCGACGTCGAGGGCGAAGCATGCAGCGACAGACCGTAACCCATGGTACCATAGACGTAGCGTAGAATCTGCTTCACCGAGGCCCAATGAGCATCCCGAGGAGCATGCATATGCAAGCACACCTGCTGCACAACGTACTGGAGCTCCGGACGTGTCAACGTCAAGTACTGGAGGGCACCGACGATGGAGCGGTAGAACGGCACGTCGGACGCCAGCGACCCATCACTGGCGGAGAGCTTGGCCTTCGTGTCGACAGGAGTAGGTGCAGGGTTGCAGTTAAGCATTCCTGCACGCTCAAGAAGCTCGTGGGCATACTTCCGCTGATGAAGGAAGAACCCGTCCGCACGCCGGACAACCTCGATGCCGAGGAAGTAATGGAGCGGGCCAAGGTCCTTCAACGCGAACTCAGCGCGAAGACTGTCGGTGAGCTGTCGAAGAAGACCAGCGGTGGAGGCCGTCAAGATGATGTCGTCGACGTACAGCAGCAGGTAGGCCATGTCGTTGCCGGTCCGGTAGACGAACATCGACGCATCGGAACGCGTGGAGCGGAAACCAAGCTAATGCAGGAAGCCGGCGATGCGCTGGTACCAGGAGCGGGGCGCCTGCTTTAGTCCATACAAGGACCGAGAGAGCAAGCAAACGTCATCGGGGCGCTCGGTGTCGACGAAGCCGATGGGCTGCTGGCAGTATACCTGCTCCTGCAGATGGCCATGAAGGAAGGCGTTGGAGACGTCCATCTGATGCACCGGCCACGCGCGAGAGGCGGCAAGGTGCAACACCATGCGGATCGTGCCCGGTTTGACAACCGGGGCAAACGTATCCGTGAAGTCGACGCTAGTGCGTTGCCGAAAACCACGCACGACCCAACGCGCCTTGTAGCACTCGAGAGTACCGTCGGAGCCGAGCTTGTGCTTGAAGACCCATTTGCCGGTGATGACGTTGGCGCGAGGGGGCCGGGGAACCAGCTCCCAGGTCCGGTTACGCTGCAGCGCATCGTACTCCTCCTGCATAGCAGCGCGCCAATGCGGGTCGCGCAAGGCGGCGCGAGCCGAGGTGGGCACCGGCGATAGGGCGGAGGAGGACGCATCAGCATTCACCGGGCCGGTCGCGGAGCCGGTTGGACCGGCCTGCTGGCCGGACGGGCCGGCTGGGGAACCGGTTTGACCGGGCGGCCGACCGGGCGAGGGAGTGGAGGCCCCTGGACACCACCCCGGTTGGCACCGGTCTGGGAGCCGTTTTGGACCGGGCTGGCCGGTCGCCTGGCCGGTTCGACCGAGTTCTTGGCTGGGTCGGCGGCTGGGAGGCACGCCACCGTCGTGCGGCGGGACGTTGTTGGCGCTGGCCCAGAAGGCAGACGCGGCGGACGGGGACGCCGTGCAGACGTACTGGTCGGCGGGGTAGCGTGTAGACGGCCGCCGCACGCCCGCACGTGCGCGGGTGAGCATGGGCTCAGGGGCCGCAGCGACGGGCGGCGTGGCGGGCGACGAGGCAGCCGATGAAGAGGCGGCCGAAGGAGACGCCTCGGGCGATGGGGGCGCCGGAGGCGCCTCGGGCGTCGCGGGCGACTGGGGCGTCGGGGGCGCCGGGGGCGCCGCGGGCGACGGAGACGCCGAGGGACCAGGCGGGGCCGGTGCAGAGGGGGCCGCCGCGATCAGTCGTTAGCGTGCGGCCGCAAGAGGGCCAGCGGGCGCCGGGGGCGTCATTGGAGGTGTCGCCAAAAGTCCCCGCTGAAACGGAAAAACCAACTCGTCAAAGTACACGTGCCGGGAGGTGAGGACACGGTGGGAGACTGGGTCGTAACAGCGGTAGCCCTTGGTGTTGGCGGGGTAGCCGAGAAACAGACAAGGGAGAGAGCGCGGCGCAAGCTTATGCGCGGCGGTGGCAGCAGTGTTAGGATAACACCGGCAGCCGAAGATGCGAAGGTCATCATAGGCGCGCGGCGCACCGTAGAGTAGGTGATGCGGCGTGTATGACCAACGCACACGACACGGGCGGATGTTGACGAGGAGAGTCACCGTGGCAAGAGCATCCGGCCAGAATCGTGGGGGCATGTATGCATGGAACAGAAGGGTGCAGACGCAGTCGTTGAGGGTACGAAGCATCCGTTCGGCACGACCGTTCTGTGGAGAGGTGTATGGACACGTGAGACGGAAGACGGCGCCATGGGCGGTGAGAAGTGAGCGAATGGTGATGTTGTCAAACTCTTTGCCGTTGTCGGTTTGTAAGGCGTGGATGGGGCGACCGAACTGAGTGGAAACGAAGGCGAAGGGGGCGGTGAGGGTGGCGGCAACATCTGATTTACGATGAAGAGGAAAATTCCATACAAAATGCGAGCAATCATCAAGAATCACTAGATAATAATTATAACCAGAATTACTCGGAACAGGCGAGGTCCAAACATCACTATGAATAAGTTGAAACGGAAAAGACGCGACTGTGGAGGAGGAACTAAACGGGAGCCGAACATGTTTGCCTAGACGACATGCTTCACAAGAGTGGGCATCCGTTTTATTACAAGTAAAGGAGAAGCCTTGCATTATTTGACGCAGAGTGGCGGAGCTAGGATGGCCGAGGCGGGCGTGCCAGAGGTCGACACCGGCGGAGAGGGCGAGTGGGCTGCCAACGGTGGTGGAGGCCGAACCAACAGGGTATAGATCGCCGGGGCTATCTGATGTCTACGGGTGCTTCTATTCTTGTAGACAGTGTTGGGCCTCCAAGAGCAGAGGTTTGTAGAATAGCAACAAGTTTCCCTTAAGTGGGTCACCCAAGGTTTATCGAACTCAGGGAGGAAGAGGTCAAAGATATCCCTCTCAAGCAACCCTGCAATCACGATACAAGAAGTCTCTTGTGTCCCCAACACACCTAATACACTTGTCGGATGTATAGGTGCACTAGTTCGGCGAAGAGATAGTGAAATACAAGTAGTATGGATGTATATGAGTGGTAATAGCAATCTGAATAAAATATGGCAGCGAGTAAACATGCAACAGAACATTAAATAAACGGAGATTCGATGTTTGGAAACAAGGCCTAGGGATCATACTTTCACTAGTGGACACTCTCAACATTGATCACATAATAAAACCACTATACGCTCTCTTGTTGGATGACAAACACCATTAATTGTGTAGGGCTACAAGAGCACCTCAATGCCGGAGTTAACAAGCTCCATAACATTCGATGTTCATATTTAAATAACCTTAGAGTGCATAATAGATCATTGCAATTATACCAAGTACTAACATAGCATGCACACTGTCACCATCACACTATGAAGGAGGAATAGATCACATCAATACTATCATAGTAATAGTTAACTCCATAATCTACAAGAGATTACAATCATAACCTACGCCAAGAACTACATGATGCACACACTGTCACCAGGAGGAATAGAGTACTTTAATAACATCACCGAAGTAACACATAGATGAATAGTGATACAAAACTCATATGAATCTCAATCATGTAAGGCAGCTCATGAGATCATTGTATTGAAGTACATAGGAGAGAGATTAACCACATAGCTACCGAGTACAGCCCTTAGCCTCGAGGGAGAACTACTCCCTCCTCATGGGAGACAACGAGCGTTGATGAAGATGGCGGTGGTGTTGATGGAGAAGCCTTCCGGGGGCACTTCCCCGTCCCGGCGGCGTGCCGGAACGAGACTCCTGTCCCCCGGATCTTGGCTTTGCGATGGCGGCGGCTGCTGGAAGGTTTCTCGTACCGTGGCTTTTCCGTATCGAAGATTTAGGTCAGGGAGCTTCTTATAGGCGAAGAGGCGGAGTCGGAGGGGTTACGGAGGCGCCACACAATAGGGGGGCGCGCCTGGCTCCTTGGCCGCACCGCCCACACATGTGGTGGGCCTGTGGCTCTCCTCTGGCCCCTCTCGGGTGTTCTGGAAGCTTCGTGGAATTATAAGATGTTGGGCGTTGATTTCGTCCAATTCCGAGAATATTTCCTTACTAGGGTTTCTGAAACCAAAAACAGCAGAAAACATGAACTGGCACTTCGGCATCTCGTCAATAGGTTAGTTCCAGAAAACGCATAATAATGACATAAAGTGTGTATAAAACATGTGTGTATCATCATAAAAGTAGCATGGAACATAAGAAATTATAGATACGTTTGAGACGTATCAAGCATCCCCAAGCTTAGTTCCTACTCGCCCTCGAGTAGGTAAACGATAACAAAGATAATTTCTTAAGTGACACGCTATCATGATCTTGATCATACTATTGTAAAGCATATGAAATGAATGAAGTGATTCAAAGCAATGGTAAAGACAATGAGTAAACAAATGAATCATATAACAAAGACTTTTCATGAATAGTACTTTCAAGACAAGCATCAGTAAGTCTTGCATAAGAGTTACTCATAAAGCAATAAGTTCTTAGTAGAAAGTTTTGAAACAACACAAAGGATGATTAAGTTTCAGCAATTGCTTTCAACTTGTAACATGTATATCTCATGGATAGTTTTCAACATAAAGCAATATAACAAGTGCAATAGGTAAACATGTAAGAATCAATGCACACAGTTGACACAAGTGTTTGCTTCTAAGATAGAAAGAAGTAGGTAAACTGACTCAACATAAAGTAAAAGAATGGCCCTTCGCAGAGGGAAGCGAGGATTAAATCATGTGCTAGAGCTTTTTAAGTTTTGAAATCATATAGAGAGCATACAAATAAAGTTTTGAGAGGTGTTTGTTGTTGTCAACGAATGGTAGTGGGCACTCTAACTACCTCATTAACCAGACTTTCAAGAGCGGCTTCCCATGAAGGACGTTATCTCTACCAGCAAGGTAGATCATCCCTCTTCTCTTTTGTTTACACATGTATTTTAGTTTCATTATTTATAGATGACACTCCTCCCAACCTTTTGCTTACACAAGCCATGGATAACCGAATCCTCGGGTGCCTTCCAACATTCACATACCATGGAGGAGTGTCTATTTGCAAAATTAAGTTGCTTACTGATAGGTCAGGGCAAAACATGTGAAGAGAATTATTAATGAAAGTTAATTAATTGGGGCTGGGCACCCCATTGCCGGCTCTTTTTGCAAAATTATTGGATAAGCGGATATGCCACTAGTCCATTGGTGAAAGTCCGTCCAAGTAAATGACAAGATCGAAAGATAAACACCACATACTTCCTCATGAGCTATAAAACATTGACACACATAAGAGATAATAGCTTTTGAATTGTTTAAAGGTAGCACATGAAGTATTTGCTTGGAATGGCAGAGAAATACCATGTAGTAGGTAGGTATGGTGGACACAAATGGCATAGTTTTTGGCTCAAGGATTTGGATGCACGAGAAGAATTCCCTCTCAGTACAAAGCTTTGGCTAGCAAGGTTGTTTGAAGCAAACTCAAGTATAAAACGGTGCAGCAAGACTCACATATGAACATATTGTAAGCATTATAAGACTTTACATCGTCTCCTTGTTGTTCAAACACCTTAACCGAGAAAATATCTAGACTCTAGAGAGACCAATCATGCAAACCAAATTTTAACAAGCTCTATGTAGTTCTTCATTAATAGGTGCAAAGTACATGATGCAAGAGCTTAAACATGATCTATATGAGCACAACAATTGCCAAGTATCAAATTATTCAAGACATTATACCAATTACCACATGAAGCATTTTCTGTTTCCAACCAAATAGCAATGAACGAAGCGGTTTTCAACTCCGCCGTGAACATTAAGAGTAAAGCTAAGAACACATGTGTTCATACGCAACATCGGAGCGTGTCTCTCTCCCACACAAGCATGAATTTATTCAAACAAAACAAAAACAAACAGAAGCTCCAAGTAAAGTACATAAGATGTGACCGAATAAAAATATAGTTTCAAGAGAAGAAACCTGATAAATTGTTGATGAAGAAGGGGATGCCTTGGGCATCCCCAAGCTTAGACGCTTGAGTCCTCTTGAAATATGCAAGGATGAACCACGGGGGCATCCCCAAGCTTAGACTTTTCACTCTTCTTGATCATATATCATCCTCCTCTCTTGACCCTTGAAAACTTCCTCCACACCAAACTCGAAACAACTCATTAGAGGGTTAGTGCATAATCAAAATTTCACATGTTCAGAGGTGACACAATCATTCTTAACACTTCTGGACATTGCCCAAAGCTACTTGGAAGTCAATGGAACAAAGAAATCCATCCAACACGGCAAAAGAGGCAATGCGAAATAAAAGGCGAGAATCTGTCAAAACGGAACGATCCGTAAAGACGAATTTTTAGAGGCACTGGACTTGCTCGGATGAAAATGCTCAAATTTAATGAAAGTTGCGTACATATCCGAGGATCACACACGTAAATTGGCAGATTTTTCCGAGTTACCTACGAGAGAACCCTGCCCAAATTCGTGACGAGACGAAATCTGTTTCTGCGCAATAATCCAAATCTAGTATGAACCTTGCTATCAAAGACTTTGCTTGGCACAACAATGCAATAAAATAAAGATAAGGAGAGGTTGCTACAGTAGTAACAACTTCCAAGACTCAAATATAAAACAAAAGTACTGTAGCAAAATAAAAACATGGGTTATCTCCCAAGAAGTGCTTTCTTTATAGCCATTAAGATGGGCTCAGCAATTTTAACGATGCTCGCACAAGGATGAGAGTTGAAGCAAAAGAGAGCATCAAGAAGCAAATTCAAAACAAATTTAAGCCTAACCCACTTCCTCTGAAAAGAAATCTTGTAAATAAACAAGTCATGTAGGCATAATGCAACAAGCATAGGAAAACTAGACAAGCGCAACTTCAAGATTTTCAGCATATAGAGAGGTGTTTTAGTAACATGAAAGCTTCTACAACCATATTTTTCTCTCTCATAATGATTTTCAGTAGCATCATGAACAAACTCAACAATATAACTATCAAATGAAACATTCTTATCATGAGTCTCTGATACGTCTCAAACGTATCTATAATTTCTTATGTTCCATGCTAGTTTTATGACAATACCTACATGTTTTGTTCACACTTTATATCGTTTTTATGCGTTTTCCGGAACTAACCTATTGACGAGATGCCGAAGGGCAAGTTGCTGTTTTCTGCTGTTTTTGGTTTCAGAAATCCTAGTAAGGAAATATTCTCGGAATTGGACGAAATCAATGCCCAGAGTCTTAGGATTGCATGAAGCTTCCAGAACACCCGAGAGCCGCCAGAGGGGGCCACGAGCCCACCACACACCAGGCTGGCGCGGCCAAGGGGGGGCCCGCGCCCCCCTGTTGTGTCGTCGCCTCGTTGACCTTCTGACGCCGCCTCTTCGCCTATATAAAGGTCCTTGACCTAAAACACGATACGGAAAAAGCCACGGTACGAGAAACCTTCCAGAGCCGCTGCCATCGTGAAGCCAAGATCTGGGGGACAGGAGTCTCTGTTCCGGCACGCCGCCGGGACGGGGAAGTGCCCCCGAAAGGCTCCTCCATCGACACCACCGCCATCTTCATCAACGCCGCTTGTCTCCCATGAGGAGGGAGTAGTTCTCCATCGAGGCTAAGGGCTGTACTGCGGTAGCTATGTGGTTCATCTCTCTCCTATGTACTTCAATACAATAATCTCATGAGCTGCCTTACATGATTGAGATTCATATGATGATGCTTGTAATCTAGATGTCATTATGCTAGTCAAGTGGATTTTACTTATGTGATCTCCGGAGACTCCTTGTCCCACGTGTGTAAAGGTGACGAGTGTGTGCACTTGTGTGGGTCTCTTAGGCTATATTTCACGGAATACTTATTCACCTGTTATGAATGGCATAGTGAAGTGCTTATTTATATCCCTTTATGATTGCAATGTGTTTTGTATCACAATATATCTGCGTGCTACTCTAGTGATGTTATTAAAGTAGTTTATTCCTCCTTCACGGTGTAATGGTGACGAGTGTGTGCATCGTGTAGTACTTGGCGTAGGCTATGATTGTGATCTCTTGTAGATTATGAAGTTAACTATTGCTATGATGGTATTGATGTGATCTATGCCTCCTTTCGTAGCGTGAAGGTGACAGTGTGCATGCTATGTTAGTACTTGGTTTGGTTATGTTGATCTGTCATGCACTCTAAGGTTACTTAAACATGAATATCAAATATTGTGGAGCTTGTTAACTCCGGCATTGAGGGTTCGTGTAATCCTACACAATTAGTGGTGTTCATCATCCAACAAAAGGGTGTAGAGTCTAGCATCTATTTATTTATTCTGTTATGTGATCAATGTTGAGAGTGTCCACTAGTGAAAGTATGATCCCTAGGCCTTGTTCCTAAATATCGCTATCGTCTGCTTGTTTACTGTTCTGCTGCATGTTTACTTCCTGCAATATTACTACCATCAACTGCACGCCAGCAATCACTTTTCTGGCACCGTTACTACTGCTTATATACATTCATACCACTTGTATTTCACTATCTCTTCGCCGAACTAGTGCACCTATACATCTGACAAGTGTATTAGGTGTGTTGGGGACACAAGAGACTTCTTGTATCGTGATTGCAGGGTTGCTTGAGAGGGATATCTTTGACCTCTTCCTCCCTGTGTTCGATTAACCTTGGGTGATCCACTTAAGGGAAACTTATTGCTGTTCTACAAACCTCTGCTCTTGGAGGCCCAACACTGTCTACAAGAATAGAAGCACCCGTAGACATCAGTCTCATGCATAAAATTATTACTACTCCCAACATAAGCATAATCAATTTTATTAGTTGTAGTGGGAGCAAATTCAACAAAGTAGCTATCATTATTATTCTCATCATCAAATATAGGAGGTATAGTATCATCATAATAAACTTTATCCTCCATAGTAGGCGGCACCAGAAGACCACTATCATTATAATCATCATATATGGGAGGCATATCATAATCAACATAAACTTTCTCCTCAATACCCGGAGGGCTAAAGAGATCATTTTCATCAAAACCGACCTCCCCAAACTTAGAATTTTCTATATCATTATCAACAATGGTGTTCAAAGCGTTCATACTAATATTACTACTAGCATGCAAATAAGGTTCCATAAGTTTTTTAATTTTCGCATTAAACCATTCATGTCTTGACTCAGGAAATAGTTTAAAAAGCTCACAGATGTTTTCCATTATGCCTTACTAGTGTTTAACAAGAAACAAAAAGATGCAATTGCGGGATCTAAAGGAAATAGCTTCGAGCACACACACAACGGCAACGAGAAAAGTACTTAGTTACCTGGGACCGGAGTATGAGTGCTTTTTACCTTTCCTCCCCGGCAACGGCGCCAGAAAAGTGCTTGATGTCTACGGGTGCTTCTATTCTTGTAGACAGTGTTGGGCCTCCAAGAGCAGAGGTTTGTAGAACGAGCAGCAAGTTTCCCTTAAGTGGATCACCCAAGGTTTATCGAACTCGGGGAGGAAGAGGTCAAAGATATCCCTCTCAAGCAACCCTGCAATCACGATACAAGAAGTCTCTTATGTCCCCAACACACCTAATACACTTGTCAGATGTATAGGTGCACTAGTTCGGCGAAGAGATAGTGAAATACAAGTAGTATGTATGTATATGAGTGGTAATAGCAATCTGAATAAAATATGGCAGCGAGTAAACATGCAACGTAACGATAAATAAACGGAGATTCGATGTTTAGAAACAAGGCCTAGGGATCATACTTTCACTAGTGGACACTCTCAACATTGATCACATAATAAAACCACTCTACACTCTCTTGTTGGATGACAAACACCATTAATTGTGTAGGGCTACAAGAGCACCTCAATGCCGGAGTTAACAAGCTCCACAACATTCGATGTTCATATTTAAATAACCTTAGAGTGCATAATAGATCATTGCAATTATACCAAGTACTAACATAGCATGCACACTCGTCACCATCACACTATGAAGGAGGAATAGATCACATCAATACTATCATAGTAATAGTTAACTCCATAATCTACAAGAGATTACAATCATAACCTACGCCAAGAACTACATGATGCACACACTGTCACCAGGAGGAATAGAGTACTTTAATAACATCACCAGAGTAACACATAGATGAATAGTGATACAAAACTCATATGAATCTCAATCATGTAAGGCAGCTCATGAGATCATTGTATTGAAGTACATAGGAGAGAGATTAACCACATAGCTACCGGTACAGCCCTTAGCCTCGAGGGAGAACTACTCCCTCCTCATGGGAGACAGCAGCGTTGATGAAGATGGCGGTGGTGTTGATGGAGAAGCCTTCCGGGGCACTTCCCCGTCCCGGCGGCGTGCCGGAACAGAGACTCCTGTCCCCCAGATCTTGGCTTCGCGATGGCGGCGGCTCTGGAAGGTTTCTCGTACCGTGGCTTTTCCGTATCGAAGATTTAGGTCAGGGAGCTTCTTATAGGCGAAGAGGCGGAGTCGGAGGGGTTACGGAGGCGCCACACAATAGGGGGGCGCGCCTGGCTCCTTGGCTGCGCCGCCCACACGTGTGGTGGGCCTGTGGCTCTCCTCTGGCCCCTCTCGGGTGTTCTGGAAGCTTCGTGGAATTATAAGATGCTGGGCGTTGATTTCGTCCAATTCCGAGAATATTTCCTTACTAGGGTTTCATAAACCAAAAACAGCATAAAACAGGAACTGGCACTTCGGCATCTTGTCAATAGGTTAGTTCCGGAAAACGCATAATAATGACATAAAGTGTGTATAAAACATGTGTGTATCATCATAAAAGTAGCATGGAACATAAGAAATTATAGATACGTTTGAGACGTATCACTGTCACATCGTTGGAGGAGCATCCGAGTACGACCATCCTTGACAGAAAAACCAAAGGCGTCAAATTCCACAGTCACAGGATTATCACGACAGAAAGACTTAACATAAACAAGATTTTTAATCAAGTCAGGAGAAACAAGAACGTTATTTAGAGAGAGAGAGGAGTGGAAGTGGAAGGAAAAGAGACGGAACCAGTGTGAGTAATGGGAAGAGCATGACCGTTGCCAACGATGATGCGAGAGGAATTGGAAGCGGGTGTAGAAAACGAGAGGTTACCGGGGTGCGCGGCCATATGCGCAGAGGGCCGGTGTCCATGAACCAGTCGCCACCGCCACCATACGCCCCAGCGGAGGGGACTCTCTGGAGGGCGGTCAGGAGCGCGGGGTCCCACGAGGCCGAGCTTGGGGGGCGGCGTAGGCCGGGGCGGGCTGGGGCGCCGCGTAGAAAGCCTGGTGGGTGGCCGTACGCGGTCCCATGATGCCCAGGTAGGGGGCGCGCGGCACGGGCATGGAGTAGGCATGAACGACCCCGGTCCACGGATTGTGACCGGCGGTCCATGGGGGAGGGGCGGTGTACTGAGGGGGACGAGGCGCGGGGGTGGTGGCGTTGGCGCCACCATTGCCACCGCCGTTGCCACCACCGCCACAGCGACGACGTCCGCGGTGACCACCGCCAGAAGTAGCCGCCTGCCCGGTCCAGGGGCCGGTCTGGTCGGCCGGGGCACCGGCGGGGCCGGTCCATGGCCCGGTCTGGCCGGCCTGGTGACCGGACTGGCCGGTCCACGGCCCGGTCTGACCGGCCTGGTGGCCGGCTGCGGGGAAACCCGGCGGCAGACCCGTGGGGCGAGGCGCGGGGGCGCGAGGCGCAGGAGTTTGGGCACCGCGGGAGAAGCCGACGACGAAGGCGGTATGGGCCGCCCGAGCCCGGAGATGCTTGAGGCGGCGCTCCTCGAGGCGCAGGTAGGCCACGGCCTGCTCGAAGGTGGGCGTGGTGAGGAGCGTGAGGTTGGAGGCGGCGTTGCTGAGATCCTCGCCGAGACCCGCCGACAGGGTGGAGAGCATGATCTTGTCATCGATCGGAAAATCCAAGTCACGGAGCTTGTCGGAGAGGCTCTTCAGCTTGAGGACGTACTCGTCGAGAGACTGGTCGTTCTGGTGGGTGCCGAAGAACTCCTGCTGGAGGAAGGTGACCCGCTAGATTTTGTTGTCAGTGAAGAGGCCGGTGATCTTAGACCAGACCGTGTGTGCGGAGTCGCTGTCGCGGACAACGGTGCGAAAGATGTCGTTGGAGACAGTCTGGTAGAACCAGCGGATGATGGTGGCGTCGATCGCGAGCCACTCGGGGTCGTGCGGCATGGCGAGGAGGTCGATGGTGCCGTCGACGTGATCGAGGAGATCATACTCGCGGAAGAGCAGCCCGAAGTACGTCTTCCACGAGAAGAAGTTGGCAGCGGTGGTGGAGAGCTTCACTGGCACGCGCTCGGCGATGGGGATGTCGCGGATGATGGCGATGGAGGGGCCGACGAAGGGGTTGCTGCTACCGGAGCGGGAGGAGTTGAAGGGGTCGGAGCCGGAGGAGGAGAAACCGGCCATGGCGGAAGCGGTGGTGGGAGGCGGAAGCGGCTAGGGCTGGGGTTGGGGTGGACGCCGGCGGCGCCCGGGGTGGGGAGGGCGATGGCTAGGGCTAGGGATGGGGTGGAGCCGGCGGCGCCCAAGGAGTGGCGGCGGCTAGGGCTAGGGAGGGGAGGGGCCGACGTCGCCCGGGGGGGGGGGGGCGGCTAGGTCAGAGCCGGAGGGCCTCTGATACCATGTAGAGAAGTATTGGAGATTGCACAGCACCAATAGGACCGGCTGCTCATATATATATAGGCGGACACATGTACAATTACAGGTACAACCCTGACAAAACACGGGAACCTATACCTAGTACAATATGTTACTCAACAGGATGGATCGCCCCGCTGGAGATCGTGACCTGGCCCGTCCAAGCTGGTTTTTCTCACGCGTTTTGTGCAGTAGGATTTTTTGCAATTTCCAGTTGACCGCAGTTCCGTTTTAAATTAACCTGCGTGTTGAGCGTGTGTGATTGTTATTCGCTGGAGATTACCGAAAATTTTGTTTAGTGGGTCTCTTAATTAGTGAGAGCACATCACAAGTTCAATTACAGCTTGCATCTTCCATGGGCCGCAGTTCCGTTTTAAATTAACCTGCGTGTTGAGCGTGTGTGATTGTTATTCGCTGGAGATTACCGAAGATTTTGTTTAGTGGGTCTCTTAATTAGTGAGAGCACATCACAAGTTCAATTACAGCTTGCATCTTCCATGGGGAGAGATACGGGAGTACGTACAGACTTGCATCAGATTGATGCTTTGCTTGACCCGATGTCTACAATTCTACATGGTACATGCCTGTCGCCCGTTAGGCATCGACGGATCGACCAGAAGTCGTTGAAAGTCTTGGTTAAGGAGCATTTATATATACTTTATAGGACAAAGAAGTCTGTCTCAAGGATAAGGCTGGTGCCATTGGGGGCGGGAGTAGGGGCGGTATCGCCCGCTGCGGGGCGAGAGAGAGGCGGGAGAGGGGCGAGACGAGAGCGGGAGGCGGCGGCGCGGGCGCTCGGCGATATCGCCCGCTCCCGCCCGGCTACCGCCTGCGTTGGGGGCGAGAGGGAGGCGAGAGGCGGGCGATAGTGGGGCGGCAACGTTGGCAGCGAGAGGGAGGCGAGAGTGGGGGCGAGAGGGAGGCGGGAGAGGGGCGAGAGGCGGGCGATAGGGTGTAACGGCTAGCTGGCGTGGCGCGATCTGATTCGTCCACGTCAGGTAGCCGTTGGGGTAGCCGTTGCTGGTTCAAAAAACGCTAAAATTTCATCCCACCCCCTATAAATACCCCCCATATGGTTTCACTCACTCCACACCCATTTCATCTCATTCATCTCCTTCACTCTCTCAAAATTTCTCCACAATGTCCGGTTGGACTCCACCAGATTTGACCACGTTCACGGATCAGCGTTACGTCAGAGTGGAGCAGACGATGATATGGTCATGAAGGCGGCAATGGAGAGGTACGCGAATGACAAAAGAGTGACTCAGCCGTTCAGACGACACCACTGGTGGCTAGCTGTTCGCAATGAAGCGAAGTGGAAAGGACAACATGGTCCTGGTAGTGGAACCGAGTCCACTTCCAAGAGAAGCCGTCTAGGACTTTCTGGTTAGTACAGCTCTAGCGAGGCGACGACGGAGGAGGAGCGTCCAACGGGCCGCGATAGAACCAAGGCCGCGGCACGTAAGGGTAGGAGGAAGGGGAAGGACTCCTCATCAAGCAGTGAGGTAGGAAGTAAATCCTTCGCGATGAGGAACATGATGAAGGGTTTAGTGAAGGCTAACCTATTCAAGCAATGGAACAAAATGAAAGACCGATCAACCGACGATATGAACGAAGCAGAAAAGCGCAAACATGCGAAGGCCATCAAGATGGTGGAAAAAGAGCTTGGTCTGGAAGATGATGACGAGGAGGAGGAGGAGCAGGAAGAAGAGGAAGAGGAGTAGAATTTTTATTTATTATGTAATTTTTAAAATTTATTATGCAATTTTATTAATTATTATGTAATCGGTAACATTTTTAGTTGAATAAAATAATTTTCTTGCATTATTTTAAATGTCTAAAAAAAATCGAGTGAAATAACTTAATCTGAAAAAGAAATGGTGATGTGGAGGAGAGAGCAGTGAGAGCTGGCACTATAGCCTGTGCATTGGCACCGTGGGGTGAGAGTGGGGTGAGAGTGAAAAAAAAAGCTGACATGGCAGGCTATAGTGGTGTGGTGCATTGGCACCAGCCTAAGCCTACTCGCGTCGGTCACATCAAATTTCATGCAGACATTGCTCTCGTAAATCCTGTCGCAGGACCGCAGCAAATACACACATGAAACACTGGTCGGAGTCAAAAAGGAAAAAAAAATCCGAAAGTCGTTCCCCATCGTCCCAGTAAAAAGTTGGTGAACCCATTTGAATCACAAAGCCACCTCGTGTTTCGACTTCTGCTGGGCTTTCAACCACGTGTGACCTTTTGGAAAACCTTAAAACTCATATGGCTTCTTGTGGTCAAGATATTTTTGTTTGGTTTAACAAAAGTACATGACACGCTAGTTTTGATTTGACTAGTTTTTGTTATGTCTTACCATTCATAATAACGTGACCTAGCTGCTTGTTTACCTAGAGGATTTAATTTTTTTTTGGAGGGTATGGTATCACTGCATCTTGGATGGGGTGACCTAACTGAAGTAGCCAAATAAACAGACGTGTCTTAGCCATCCTAGACAAAAAGTAGCCAAGTGTAGTGACTTAAACAAATCAACGAAAGCGGCGTGACTAAAAGCATCTCCACCGATGCTCGCAAATAGGCACCGACAGTACCACCGACACGTTGCTATGGGGGCGCCGACAGTACCTCTCTTGATGTAGGGAGGGGTTCCCCACACCAGCGATACCAATAAGTTGGCTCCAATAATTTTTTGGCACAAAATAAAATGAAACTCACAAATAGGGATTGAAATTCAACTCTAGTTTTCGAATAGGAATTCAAAGCATACTTCATCCACAGCCACCAAAGCTCCATCGAAGTTTGGATACCAAAAAAAGAAATTGTGCTTCGTGGACAAATAGCTCGAATGAATGGTGTCAAGGACGCTTGCACCTCCATCACATTTGGCTCGTTAATCACCGACGACTCCACGGTCATCGGTGGATCCTCCATCACCGGTGGTGTTACCATCACCATGGTTGTCGCTGCCGATGTCGATGCCGCCATGGATGCCAGTGCTGACATGGCTTGGGCAGCCAACACCTCAGTGCTGATGCGCTCGCAGTACTTCTCGTGCCACACCCTGGCCAAAGGATCCATGTCCTACATGTCTGCCATCAAGATCTTGGCCTCTTGCGACATCTTAGTCAAAGAAATGTTCGATGCTTCATTCATGGCCTTCATCATGCCGGATCGGGCTTTCATCTTGGCGGCTTCCACCTTCTCCCTCTCGAGCCCCAATTTCACATCTTGATTCTCCAGCATGGCCCTCCACATGGCGGTGCCCCTTTTCATCCCTCCCTTTATTGACGATGGAGAAGGATGAAACCATCTTCTCAATGGTGGCATCAAAGTCGGCCGATGAGGACACCCCATTGACCTTGGCCTTGGCCTTCCTGTTGCTAATTGGGCGACCAGGCGAGGCCGTCGAGGGGAAGGGGGAGTGGTCCATCTTCGACATCACCGACTCCTTTGAGTTTGAGTCGGACCTTGTCCCATTTATTCACATCTTGGAGCTTCTTGAAGCAATACATGGACGCGAAGGCCTTTGTCCTCGTTGTACAAGGCGAACACGTCAAACATCTAGCAAAGAATATGACAATGCATCAACATGGGAATAGTGAATTGACAGGTGCGCAAGATGAGAGAGGAAAGATGAGAGAGGAACTTACGTAGTCCACCATGGTCTTGCCGCTCTTCTTCCTCACCATGACCTTCTCGTAGTGGCCATGGAATTTGTAGCATGACGCTTTGATGATCCCCACCGGCGCAACATGGCCGACTCGTTGTGGATCATGTGGATCGAAGAAAAATCTCCAAATTGCTTCCTCTCATTGAATTGGTCGAAGATGTGCTTGTAGTACTTGCCGGTGGTTTGGCCGCCGTCGGTGATGCGGTGATCCCGCCGCTCCTCCTTCGACATGCTTGCCGGCTTCTCTTTCAGCGGGGTCTTGCGTGGTTTCCCGGCCCATTCCCTTTCGTCGACGTCTTGTTTTTCAGAGGCATGCCGGAAGCGATGGCAGCAAGGTCGTGGCCATGCTTTGGGCGCGAAATGGAGAGATACGCGAGAAGTAGAATAGTCGTTGGTTCTATTAGGCTCCAAAATTGGCCAGCTACTTTTAGGAAGCGTCAGCGTGGCCCAAAAACAGCGCCTAACCGCAATAAGCTATTGGAGTCGCTATTGGAACCACTGATAGAGATGCTCTAAGAGGAGCCATAAGAGGTCAAAAGTTTTCGAAAATTCCACGAGTAGTTAAATGTTTAGGTTCAAAAGTCTCGCCACAGACATGAATTTTCTTTGTCTTAGCCATTCTAGACTAAAAATACTATCTCGGATCGAAATAATCAACTCAACTTTATATGTAGATAATTTATTAACTAGATATATTTATATATAGATAAAATTGAGTCAATTAATATGAATTAGACGGAGTAGCTAAGACTAGTGATTTAAATAACCCAACCGAAGTATGGTTTAAAAGTTTTAAAAAAGGGTACAGAACTAGTTAAAAGTTTAGGTAAGGAGCATTTAAGGGTTAAGGAAGTCTGAGCGTTTGTACGGGCATGAATTTTCTTGCACGGACAGGATTTTTAATTTTTACATCAGCATCATGTGCTGTAGCAGTACCAGTTTGATAGTGAAGGTCCGAGCCGGCCCATGGAATCAAATCCTCCAACGAACTCCAGTGGTACCCGCCACAGCTACCCCGATCCGGCCAACTTTAACTCCTGCGGCCTGCGCGATCACATCGATGTCCGATTCACATCGGAGGGCCAGGACGCCATTTATGAGGTTGGGGGTTGGGAGGTTGGTGCCCCCGTCGACGCTGGTGGTTGCCGCTGCTTACCGGTTCTGTCCTGCTGCTAAATTTTACTACCCCAGTCCTGTATGTTTTTTAATGCGTTGTTTGGTTCAGAATTTCTGTGGAGGGTGCAAAACTTTTGACTGACTTTTTGGGTGTCTGCTTTGATCCGGTGATGCGCTGGAGATCGATGCTCCGACACGAGTGGTTCGTTTCAAGGTAGTGACGGGAGCGCAAGTTTAGTCTTTGCACATCGATCAGACTGACCATGCACATCGACGACCAGATACTTGGAGGTTGGGAACAATTCGACTTTGAGAAAAAGCAATCTTTGCATGCACGCCAGAAATGAAGGAGAAATCTTTGCGTGATCAATCACTAGTTGTAGAGTTGGTTATCAAAAGTGGGTTCCTCGTAAAATTTTTACGAACGAGATATTCTTTCATAAGAGGATCTCAATTTCGAGAAGAAATATAAACTGTAAATACAAAAGTGAAAGGGTCAAACTCCTCTATTGAAAACACTAAAAGTAATAAATTTGATAAATGGTTCATTGGACCACGTTTGACACATGGCAAGCCAAAACCAACGGCATAAACATGTGTTTTCATTTTTTATTTGACTTCTCTATTTAGGCGAAATGGAGAGTAAGTAGATCATTTCATGCCTCCAAAAAATAGATCATGATTTAGACACGTCTAGGTTGCGCCTGCAAAAGAATATACAAGTATAACGGAAAGTTCTTCTCACACATGATTACCATATGGACCCTATGTTTCAACCTTTTTTTTTTTGAAAAAAAGAATCATATTTATAAGCTTCAAAAAAATTTGGAACAGTTCTGGACATTGTCCATGATAAATCTTACACCCATGCAATATCGCGGCGCAAAATTTTCTTTTATTGATGGGCTACTTTTTTTGAGATTTGAAAAATGTGACACTCGCATCCACAACTCTTATCATTTTTGTGTAGCCCAAGATACACATTGCTTTGACTTCTTTGGTCCCAGTGTATAGTACTTGCACATACATCTAGGTTGATAATGTAACCAACATAATACAAGATATACGCAAATTTGTATAATTTGAAACTTCAAATGTTTAACTTTCTAATGGCACAATTTTATCATTGTATAAATATTTTTGTTTGTCAAATCGATAATCTAAGGTTGCGCGCGGCCCTATACACCATGATAGAGGTAGTAATTGATATTTTTCCACGTCCATGGTATAGTGTATGGTATACATTACTGATGGCATCCTATTTTGAGAATCAACATGTGCCCACTAAAGTTTAAATCCCAGATTTCACACTTTGATGTCTTATTAAGGCGAGATATTTTTTCACTGGGAGGTGACGTTCAAGTTTAGTGCAAGTCGCATGTGGTGACTTTCGTCAGTCTCAAGATCCGCCGGTAAGGTGTGCGTGAGTTCGTTCATAGGGGTGAGTCTGCGTGTGTTTCGCAAAAAAGAAAAGAAAGGATGGCATCCTATTTTTTAGAGATCGAAAATCTGAAATATGGATTTCGTTTTAAAAAGAGGAAAACCGGAATCACTAGTGGCCATATACACCAAATCTCCATAGTCTCTGGTGAGAAGTAGGAGTAGGCGAGCAATGGGAGGATTCCGTGGCCACGTTCGCAGAGATCCTCGAGCGCGAGCCGTGGCCGATACGGGCACGCCCACGCGCCAGCCACCTGTCCCGGACAGGGACGGCCCGGCCCGCGGGGCCCACAGGGCAGACACCCAAGCACGTCACGTGGGCCCGCATCTTGGATCCAGGCCGCCTCCACGTGCTCCCCGCCCCGCGTTGGGTAAGGAAAGAAGAAGAAGAAAAATGGAAAGATCTGCGCTACTACTACACCACGACACGACACGGCACGGCACGCACGAACCAGGCCCCTCTTGCGCTGCCGCCCGCCCCTGCTACAACTACTGCGGTCGTGGGCGTCGATAGAACCGAAGGATTTTGGGGTCGGCGACGAGGGATGGGGATCTCGATGAGGCTCCTTCTAGCGGTGGCGCTGCTGCTCGCCGCCGTCGTTGCCGCGGAGGAGCAGGCGGTGCCGGTGGAGGCGGCCGAGATCGCGGGGGGCGTCAAGGAGGCCGCGCTCAGGGCCGAGCTGGCGCAGCTCACGGAGAAGATCTCCGCCTTAGGTCAGTTCCTCACTGCCCGTATCGCATCGGTCTCGGTTTCGAATCAGAAGGAGATGTTAACTTCCCTCTTGTACTTTTCTATGGGGGGCGAGGGCGGGATTCAGTTGGGGCCGGGGCTGATTGGATTCTTGCTCTGGGCTCCGGAGCTAGGCTAACCCGCCATGGTTCACTCGGATTGATAGACGCCGTAGCGCTGGAGCGAGGGGTTTAGTTTTACAGCCCAAATCCGACGCCACGAGCTCTCCCGGATCCGTCTGCTAGGGGCTTATTAGTGCTCACGTGATGATTGAGGCGCTCGTTTTACGTGGCTGGGCTGCTACACCGCTCAATTGATCAGCTGGCTCTCTGTTCTGACAATTCTACCTGCTTGCCCCGTGCCGATTTTGATCCCGCGTATCACACATATACTTGCATACTTTTTGATTCAGCAATAAACTGAGCTAAGGAGGGGATTATTTATTTATTTATTTATTTATTTTTCAACTGCTCAAAAGTTATCTTTTGGGAGGACTGTTTCTGTAGTGGTTGGATGTGTCAAAAGAATCCATTTTTTTTTTTTGCCTAGAATTTACTCCAGAATCAGCCACCTTTGGTTGAAATAAGATTTTAACACTAATTGCTCAATTCTGTCTGCCCCACTTAATATACTGCGTATCTTTTACAGTAAATGATTCCACCGTGGGAAAAACCAAGTCGTGTAGGTTTCGAATGACAGAGTACCTTTTTTTTCCACACCAAAAGCACCGTCCAGTTGTCAGTTACCGATTACTTCTTTTCACAAGTTGAATTTGCTCATCACCAAGACACTTTATAGACCATCATCCGACTAAGAAAGATGGTCTGATTGTTTCGCTTCTACAGAGTCGGGCATCGCGGAGAGATCCCAGGACCTCAAGAGCAAAGATGCTGGCATCGCCAAGCTTGAGAAGGACATCGAGGAGAAGTCGCACAAGATTACTACTCTGCAGAGCGAAATCACAGCCCTCCAGGTAATTAAGCATCATGCTAGATTGATAGATAGAAACCTCTCAACTCCGAACCATTATTTTCTTTGTGGCCTTGCTAATGTTTCTTCCTATTTTTCGTTTAATTCACAGAAAAAGGGGTCTGTGGCTGCTGAGGAGCAGGCTGCCAAGGCCATTGCCCGGGCTGTCGAGCTTGAGAAGCAGGTATGGAAGACTGAAGTTAAAAAGAACTGTTGAAATTATCAATTATGAGCTTGTGGTTTCTCATCTTTGGTGTTCTAGATCGACATTCTCAATAAGGAGATCGAAGCACAAAGTAGCCAGAGAACAGCACTTGAGGCTAGAGCTAACAAGGCGGAGAAGAAGGTGCAAGATTTGAACTCGAAGCTTGAGTCAGTAAGTGTATTCCCTGACTTCCCTACTATTGGCCTTTTTTTTTCTGGACAGAGGGTAATCGATATTTTTGTTAGGGTCATATACTCCTGCAAAGACGTAAATCTGTCATTTGTAAAGTAGGTTTAGGATCCAGACTTCTGTGCTTAACACATTATTCTGAGTGGTATCTGTATTTTCTTTTTATCTTTGTTAGTCATGGACTCATGGCAATGCAATAATCGCTTAATGAAGTGTGCTACTTTCGTATAAGTTCACCAGAAGTGAAATCTAATCTTGTATGATGCTTAACAGCATAAATTATCAAGTGATTACTTGTTCATATATTGAACGTTTTACCTAAGTCAGGAGGAGCCTATAATTAGTTTCTAAAGCTATTGAAGTCCGAGTCTACATTTAGTTTACATAGCTATTGAATGCCTGTGTTATGAGTGGCAGCTGAACTAACAGTTGAAGTGAACAAACATGCTAGATGTTGATCAAATTGTTCTTATTTCTCAAATTTGTCTTTGCTAGCTCCAAAAGGCAAGTGGCGAGCAAAAGCGTACGATCCAGAAGACGGAGCGTGCTCTTAAAGTTGCTGAGGTTTGCAATTTGTTTTATAATTGTTACTGTACTTCCCTATGGTGGTTCTATCCTTCATTTTATTCAATATCTATTATTCCTCATGTGTAGGAGGAATTGATGAGGCTGCAAAACGAAGCAACAACTAAGTCAAAACAGCTGACAGAGGTATCATATACCATATCATCACAGCTGCTAGTAACATTTTTTCCCAGTGTGTGCCTGCAAGGTCAAGTAGATTTGGAAACCTGTTCGTGACAACTAAATCATTCCATCTCTTGAACTCTATCTTCCATTATAAAGAACTCACAAATTGGGCTGGAAAAATAGATTTTGCTTTTAAATATGATTATTATGGTTGCCCAGAATGATAATTTCTGTTTATCTACAAATATATTGCTTTCTGACGAATTGGAATAAAGAGAACTTTCAACAGATATTAACTTGCACACTAACTACATAGCTTGAGAATGCATCTGGGCATTATTTGTTGTGTGGTGTCAATAGTCTGGTGGTACTTCTGATGGTTAACTGGTACTTAGTTTACTTATAATTTGTTGGACACCAAGTAAGAATTGTGTATCTCACGATACCCATAGCGGTATCTTCCAGACTTGTTGAAGATACTTTTTCTGATTGTCCGTAACGAAAACAGTTGTATGATTCTGTGTTTGTCCTTTTTCTAAGGTACATGGAGCATGGCTGCCACCTTGGTTGGTGACATATTCTGCTCGCTATGCGGTAAGATGGAACCACAGAATATGCACCCTGCCATTTGTTTACTCACACTCATCCGTGTGATCACCATCTTGTGTAGGAGGTGGTCTCAGGTCACTGGAATGAACATGGAAAACCTGCCTTGGAGAGCTTTTTGGAGAAGGTACATCTCAATTAAGCAGTTCCTTTTACTTCAATTACAGGATGTGATGCTTAAATGAAGTTGTTATTTATCCTTGTCTGCCATGTCAAATTGCTCCAGGCATCAGAAAAATCTGCTCAAGCAAAGAAATGGGCTGAACCACATATCGAGACTGCTAAGATGGTATTGACATTGGATTCATGCATTTTCCTCCTTTATTGCTTATCTTGCACTAATAATATTACTTTTGTGCTTGAAGAAATTGGTTCCTGTCAAGGAAAAATTGGCTGAGCTTAAGAAAAATGCAGAGCCTTACGTGGAGAATCTGTCCACAAAATCAGTGGAGGTTTATGAGGCATCGAGGGATGCTGTTACACCTCACATTGTAAAACTTAAAGCATTTGCTGATCCCTACTGCCAGGTACTGTTTGGTTAGTTATACTAATTGCTGTTATCACGGTAGTAGCTTTCAATCATTGATGTGTAGTTATGGCTGTTCATTTAGGAAGCTAAGAAGCTCTCCAAACCTTACATTGATCAAGTTGCTGAGGTCACGAAGCCACATGTTGAGAAAGTTAGAACTACTCTTAAGCCTTACACTAAAAGAGCAGTTCATGCGTATGGAACATTTCTTGAGTTTGCAACCACATACCATCGTCAGGTTTGTGACTATTTTACTCATTCATCAACTAATTTGGGATGGAGGGAATATTATATATGCCAGCTTTTGTCTATGCCAAGCTTTTGCTGCGATGTGCAGCGTTACCCCTAGTTTCTAGCTGTAGCATGCTAGAGTAGAGGCATGTGGGCACCACTGGATGTGCCCTCAGTCGTTGTTTGTAAAGAATACTTCTGTTGTTTCTAGTCCAACTTCTTCAGCACAAGCCTTGAGAGGTTGACCCACTAGTGTGACTTTGTGGTTAAAGGTCCTCAGTGATGCCAAGGCTATCTTTAGTGCTAAATCATGTTAGGTTCCAGCTGCGATGGAGCAAGGGGACAACAAAGATAACTTGGTCTTGGTGTGTGAACCATGCCTCTCGCTTAAATATTTGAAAGACCAATAGGGTATTGTATCCTCAGAAAATCTCCAGAGGGGCACAACATCCTAAAAAAGAATATGTGCTGAGGTTAGATACGATGGTGGAATAGACACGAAACCTTTTTTTCTCCCAGATTCATTACTGTGTCAAATGGGAGTCCAGTATGTGCAGTATATACTATAAAGCAAAACCCAAATTCTGAGTCAACAGTGAATAAGCCTCTTGGACCTCATCTAGAGTTGTTATTTGTATATGTACGTTGTCCCGTTTGCAAAATTTTCAAATATATTGTAGTCCTATTCATTTGAAGTCCTATCAGGTAGTTAATATCTGTAGCCTAAGATATCAGCACTAGACAAGAAGCTATAACAAAACAGTGTAACCCTTCCTAAATGCATTTATATGGGAAAAAGTCTAAATTTTTTCTCTTTCCGTAGGCTCAAGCAACCATCTCAGATTACTTGCACCGACATGAGATAACAAAATCACTTGTGACGAAAGAGTTGGTTTGGTTCCTGGTAAGCACTCTTGGGAAATAGTCAGAAAAAGCAACCTTGATGGCCCCACCTATCTAACCGTCATTCCCATTTTTTTACAGGCTTCTGCTTTGCTTGCTCTGCCTGTGTTTGTTATATACAGGCTTCTAGTAGACACCTTCTGGTAGTTTTCTTTATTTTTTATATTTTATTTCTTATTATTATTGCTATGACCTTGCCTAAACTGATATTCCATAATTGCTGTGAACTCTCTTTCTGACGTGACACAGCACCAAGAAGAAGAAGAGATCCTCTCACAATAGTCATGCAAACCATAACAACCATGGCAATAGGAGACACAAGCGCCGACATGCTGAGAAGTAAACTGTTGTCGACTGCCATGTAGGGTCGCAGGTACTGTTTCTCTCTCCATCAGTGGGCCTCTGGTTGCTGACATTTTTAACCTTCTATTTTGAGCGAACTCAATAATCTTATCATGCAATTTATGTTAATATATATTCTGGTCTTGATGCAGAAATCAGATGAGTTCTTCCTGAGGCTGTTTCTCATGAGCCATGGTGGAAGGATGGAACGCTGTATACCACCAGATTTTTCGTTTTCTTTTTGCCCCCATTGTATGGACTATAGTTTTCAGCAGCGGCCTTATGTATCTGCTTCTCGCCGAGGTTTACCGCTGAGGTTTATGGGCTTAAGCCTCAGCGCTTGTCAATTGTTTATTGTAACTTTGTTAATACACTCGAGTTTGTTTGCGGTGTGCCAGTTTTGTTTTTTGTCCACGTACATCCTAACTATACGATATACAGTTGATCCCCGTTTGTGGAATGCTATGATTTAGCAGGCTGAGTTGCAAATACTGAAAGCATATGCTAAACTGTACTACTGCTTCATGGCATTGTGGGTTTGTTCGTTTTGATCTTGTTTTGGTACAAGTACCGTGTTAGTTTTTTCTTTTGAACAACAGTGCTGGTGCTGGAACTCACTTGTCTAGAACGACACAGCTGGTGTTATAAAAAAGCAGCCCAATTCGTGCAGTAGCTTGAAAGCTGAATTTGTTTGCGCGTGAAGTAGAGCAAGCCGTATCTGTGTGAGAAGAAATACATGCAGAGTTAAACTGGGACACATATGAGGAGTGAAGCTCCCCTCTCTAGCAGAGCTGGTCATGGAAGGGCGCCAGAGTAGCTAGGTATAGGTGTAGATCTAGATCTAGTAGTTTTCTTTGTATTACCCCTGTGGAGACTGACGTTATGCCCTTCGGGACATGGCCATGGCGGAGCTCGAGCTGCTCCCGGTGGCTGCTGGTCGTGTGGCTGCTGTCGGCGGTGCTCCTATGGGAGGAGCCGGATGCGGAGGGTGGCGGCGCTTCCTCGTCTGCTTCTCTCTCGATCTGGATGGTACTGGCCTGGATCTTCCTCTTCTTTGCCACCATGGAGGTGGAAACGAAGACGAGATCCTTGACGGTGCTGTTCTTGGCAGATCGCCCTGGAGCACAAGTTCTTCTTCGTGCGCAACACACGGCGACCAAGTTCGTCGCCGTGATCCTCGGCCAGCATGGTGGCCCAACCTCAGCCTCCAGATCGGAGGCCCTCTGATTCTCCTGCTGGTGCTCGACGCTTCCAGAAGACCAAGTGGTGTGTCCCCGGCCTCCTGGTGGTTGCCAGCGGCGGAATCTTCTCGCCGGTGTTGAGTATTCGAGCATACAATTCTCTGAGCTCGGCGGAGACGCCTGGAGCTCGCCGGTGGCTGGTGGCAGAGGCACTATCCTTGATTGCTTTTTCTTCTGTAATTTCAGGGTGCTTTGTGTAAAGTGCGAGGCCCTTACTTCAAATAGTTGGTTTGTTAGGACAAGGGATGACAAAGGGCCTTGCTGCAAAATGTACCTGCCACATGTGATTCAATGAAATGCTCCTCTGGGGACGTAGACCCTGCCTTGTGTTCAAAAAAAAAAGAGGAGTGAAGCTGGAACATACGACCCTATACTTTGTAGCTAAGGATTATACCCCATGATAAAAAGAGAAGGGAGCAAAAAAAAGTACAACAAAGCCTACACAGAACAACACAGATGTTCCCAGCAAAATCCTCTCTGTTTCTCACTCTCAAAATCGCAGAAAACAAGAAAGCTTTTTTTAGCAGAGAGAAAAAAAACCTAGCTGCCAGCCGGCCTGCCCTACAATGACCAGAATCGG
The DNA here is from genome assembly GCF_022539505.1 of Lolium rigidum. Lineage (NCBI taxonomy): Eukaryota > Viridiplantae > Streptophyta > Magnoliopsida > Poales > Poaceae > Lolium > Lolium rigidum. The sequence goes on along the minus strand of NC_061508.1, from coordinate 100,036,155 downwards.
CCCGGCCTGCTAACCAGCCCACGTTGTTTTGGGGCTTCCAGCCCAGCCACCGACGAATCGGTCGTATTCACAAGTTTAGTGGAGTTCAATGTTTATTACCGAACACGCCTAAAACCCTAGCCTCCGTCCCCACAACCTCCACCACCGCCGCCTCGCCCCCGAGCCCCGCCGCCGCCGCCACCAACGCCATGAGGCCGCTCGACGAGAAGGAGACCACGATGGTCTTCGAGAAGCTCTTCAAGTTCACGGGCCCCAACCTGAAGCACCTCCTGGAGCGGCCCTCGGCGGAGGGGCCCGACGCGGAGCCCGGCCGCTACTGCCTGCGCCTCCACAAGAACCGCGTCTTCTACGCCTCCGAATCGCTGGTCCGCCGCGCCACCGCCGTGTCCCGCGTCCGCCTCGCCGGGGTCGGCACGCCCATCGGCAAGTTCACCCACGGCGGCGCCTTCCACCTCACGGTCCACGCGCTCGACCTCCTCGCCGCGCACGCGCGCCGCCGCGTCTGGCTCAAGCCCGACACCGAGCGCTCCTTCCTCTTCGGGAACTCGGTGCCCAAGTCCGCGCTCGCGCGCATCACCGAGAACACCAAGTCGGGCGACGGCGTCGTCGTCATGTCCATGGCCGACGTGCCGCTCGGGTTCGGGGTCGCCGCCAGGGGCGCGCAGGACTGCAGGAAGGCCGACACCAACGCCGTGGTGGTCTTGCACCAGTCGGATGCCGGCGAGTACCTGCGCAAGGAGGAGGAGCTCATGTGAGGTGAGGCTTGGGTGTTGTTACTGGTTGTTGATCATATGAGTGAATTTTGTAGGGACCGAATGTCTTGCTACTTGTACGATGCTTCATGCCTAGTGCATTTACATGTACCGAATTGGTTATATTATGAGATGAGATGGTTGCCAATTTATTCTGTATCATGCAAACTGATATTTTTCCCACTTGTGACTTGTGAGCATATTGCTAACACATTGCCCATGCCTCGCAACGGATCAAACACATACCTTGAAATCATAGAAAGAATACCATCAGTTCTCTCATGTGTCTAAAATACCATTTTACGAACATCTTAGGCTTAACCTGGATTTTGATTCCAGACCATTTGAAGCGTCTTGTTGTGCCATACATCAACCTACGAAAAGAAATATGCATCACTTACGCCATTCTAGTTTCTGCTTCTAGTTTCTTCTCACACAGAAACTTATGAGTTTACACCAATCCCTTAATGTTAAATTTGGCAAACTACATGGGAAGATCGTGAACAATTTTTTTTTGTTAAATCATCATATCAACAAGGAGATACCCCAGCTATTTCACATAGATGTAACCAATTTCCTCTTAAGTGACTTTTGGATCAGAAAATAAAAAATCAAGTGCATTGTTTGCTCTATCAACTGTATCTTTGTAGCACTTATGCTCTTCTTGCCATCCCTGCAGAATTAATAATTTATTACCTGTAAGATGTTTCAAAAAGTACAAACTAGCATTCTTCCAAATACAAACACTAAGGGCATGTACAATGGTAGAGAAAGTATGCCTTCTCTTAGGCTGCCAAATCATCTAGAGAAAGCTATAAATAAAGGTTATACAATGCATTATCTCTCATTGCCATCTCTACCAATTAATGTAAAATAATTAATTTTTGTAAGAAAATAGTGCTAAGGGAAGACAAATATGGTACAATGGAGAAAATAGTCTTCCCTTATTTTCTAAGAGATCATCCCTTAGCTAAGGGAAGGTAACCTTCTCTTTCTTATTTCTCTCTCCTCCAACTAAGCGAAAATCCTACGTGGCAGCTCTAAGGGAAGGCTAACATCACCCCATTGTACGTGCCCTAACCAAACACATATGGTATATGTCATGTAAGTAATTGGCACCTAGTTATTTCATTGAAGTAGCTGTAGTTATACAAAAACTTAAAGATAATAGATATGTTAAGTAACAGGACCAGTTGATTTAGTGAACAAGTATTGCACAAGGATCTTAAGGATGGCTGAAATATGTTTTCACAACCTCACTTTAAATTCTCATAGGAGGTCAAAATCAAGGCAGACTAAGAAGTTGCCATACTTATATGGTTTTCATATGAATCTGTTCAGAATTTTCTTGTTTCTAATTTCATGGTTCCCAGATCGAACATATATTACATGGTGCCCAGTATTTAGCAGTTACTAGCATGATGCAGCAGTAAAAGAACCAAATAATACATTTGAGTATATATCTCATTTAAGCCTGTTCAAATAACACGGATGCCTGTTCACCAAGTTCCAGAAGCTCATACAGGACCACTTGCATATACACACATAAAGAGAGAGACATAGAAAGGGACTTCATATAGCTGCAGTGAAGGTGAGAGAGGACAAGACATGCTCTGATGTGTAGTTGTGCACAGCAGAAGTGGTGTAGCTTGCCAGCCTTCCCTTGCAGCCTGAAGCCTCGTGAACAACTCTAGATGCATAGCTCCTGAAACTGAAGATGGGTCTGCTTTGACATGGATTAAAGCTTGGAGCTTCTATCCCTTGTAGGGTTCATTTGGCCGACTATTTACTCACAATGGAATGCTTGCCAGTTGCCACCATTTGGTTTGCGTAAGTTCTGATTGTGAGAATGACACACCATTCTCTTAACACCAACTCTCTGATATAACGCTGGAACTAGGAGAGAAGAACATCAAACATGCTTAGGCATATGTCGGTCATACTCCTCTAAACCGCTTCCTTTTGCTGCACTCCTTCGATGAATGCTTTGCAAATTATATCACAATAATCATGCATCTAGTTATTAGGAGAACTGAAGATGGAAAATCCAGACCTTGCGGAGGTGCCGAGTAATTTTACCATGTATTCTATATCAGAAATATCAGAAAACCATCGCCATC
>NC_061508.1:100003033-100033183 GCF_022539505.1 Lolium rigidum | reverse complement strand
ACACCATAGGGCGGCGCGGGCCCCACCCGGGCCGCGCGGCCTCGTGGTGTCGGCGCCTCGTCGCCCCACTTCGTATCCCCTTCGGTCTTCGGAAGCTTCGTGGAAAAATAAGACCCTGGGCGTTGATTTCGTCCAATTCCGAGAATATTTCCTTTGTAGGATTTCTGAAACCAAAAACAGCAGTAAACATCAACTGGCTCTTTGGCATCTCGTCAATAGGTTAGTGCCAGAAAATGTATAATAATGACATAAAGTGTGTATAAAACATGTGAGTATCATCATAAAAGTAGCATGGAACATAAGAAATTATAGATACGTTTGAGACGTATCAGCCATCAACAATCTTTTCTTGGCCAACACTTCGTCGCGAGCAAGGTTGATGTACTCCTTTTGCCTCTCATCCATTTGAGAAGTATCCTGAAGAAAAGCTTCCTCTCCTCCTCCGCTAGGCGTAGATGCTCCTCGGTGGCTTGCCTTTTCTCCTCCAAAGCCAACTTCCTCTCCTTGTTGGCGGCAATCCTCTCCTCCAAAGCGGCTCTCCGAGCTTCAATAGCATCCATAGCCTCTTTCTCCAAGTTTCTTGCCATCTTCCTATCTTCATTTGCTTGCAACCGTGCATTTGCAATCCTTTCCATAGCCATTGCAATATCATCATCTCCGGCCTTCTTTCCCTTCATATCTTTGGCGGTCTTCCTACCAAGCACACTCCTCCGCCCATTGTTGACCGAGTGAGGAGTGGAGCTTCTCTTCTTGCCTTCGTCACTTGAATCATCATCATCGATGATTGTTGCATCACCGGTAGCATTGGCCGCCATAGTTGCTGCATCCAACTTGCCGCGGGTCTTCCACTTCTCTTCATTCCCTAGCACTTCATAGCAATGATGCAAGGTGAATGGCTTGCCAAGAATCTTGTTGCCTTTCTTGTTCTTCTTTCCCACATCCCTAAACAATCCTTGAGCCATAGAGTTATACAAAGCAAGCAAAATAGAATAGATGAGCTATATGAACTACAACCGTATTCTTCACATATGAGCCATATGGTCAACATAGTAGTAGAATGGCTTACCCTATCATTCTCATTTGTGCCACTTGGATTAAGAACATCGACGTTGGCTTGCACGCCCATTTTTGGCAATCGGTGTTGATGCCGGACCAACGGGACCGAAGTGAGCGCATGGTTCGCTCGTTCCCACTTGTGTTGTGTGTGTTGAAGTACTCCGTCATCCTCACCCAATATGTTTCTCTTGTTTGATCGGTACCGGTTGTTGGATCCATTCCAATTGTCAACCACGTCTTGCAAAGCAACTTGTCCCGCGCTATGGTGTAGTTCGCCGACCGACCGGGATGGCGAGGTTTGATCAACCCTTCTCCTTCCTCATCTACATCCTCATATTCCTCATATCCCTCAACGGCCTCATCATGCATAAACGAAGATCCAACATTCATTGTCTCCATGAATGTGTCATCATCAACTCTACATTGCAATGAAATTCATTATTCTCCGGCTATGTATGCATCTAAACTAAAATTTGGATGAAAAGTAGTGTTTTTACCTCTCAGGAATTTCATCATGCACCGTATGTGCGCCCCGCGGGGTAGCCGGACGGAGGCGCTGGCGGCGTCTGGTTTCTCGGTGGAGGAGGCGGCGGAGGCTGCGGCCGGCGAGAGGTGGGCGCCTTCGGTTTCTTCTGCGGCGCGACGGAGGCGGCGGCGATGTACGATCGTTTGTTTGACGGCGCCTTCCTCCTCGGCACCGCCCGCGCGTTGTCGGCGGCCTGCGCGACTGCCATCTGCGCGGCGGAACGAACAACGCACGAGCAGCAGCCGTTGTGTTGCCGGCGTCGCCGCCACCGCTAGGGTTTGCCGTGGGCGGCGGCGGCTGATACGTCTCCGACGTATCGATAATTTCTTATGTTCCATGCCACATTATTGATGATATCGACATGTTTTATGCATACTTTATGTCATATTTATGCATTTCCCGGCACTAACCTATTAACGAGATGCCGAAGAGCCGATTCTTTGTTTTCTGCTGTTTTGGTTTCAGAAATCCTACAAAGGAAATATTCTCGGAATTGGACGAAATCAACGCCCGGGGGCCTATTTTTACACGAAACTTCCGAGAAGACCGGAGGGAGACGAAGTGGGGCCACGGGCGCCGCCACACTAGGGCGGCGTGGCCTAGAGGGGGCCGCGCGGCCCTAGCGTGTGGGGCCCCCGTGACTCTCCCGACTCCGCCCTTCCGCCTACTTAAAGCCTCCGTCGCGAAACCCCCGGTGCCGAGAGCCACGATACGGAAAACCTTGCGAGACGCCGCCGCCGCCAATCCCATCTCGGGGGATTCGGGAGATCGCCTCCGGCACCCTGCCGGAGAGGGGAATCATCTCCCGGAGGACTCTTCACCGCCATGGTCGCCTCCGGAGTGATGAGTGAGTAGTTCACCCCTGGACTATGGGTCCATAGCGGTAGCTAGATGGTCGTCTTCTCCTTATGTGCTTCATTGTTGGATCTTGTGAGCTGCCTAACATGATCAAGATCATCTATACGTAATGCTATATGTTGTGTTTGTCGGGATCCGATGGATAGAGAATACTATGTTATGTTGATTATCAATCTATTACCTATGTGTTGTTTATGATCTTGCATGCTCTCCGTTATTAGTAGAGGCTCCGGCCAAGTTTTTACTCTTAACTCCAAGAGGGAGTATTTATGCTCGATAGTGGGTTCATGCCTCCATTAAATGCGGGACGGTGACGGAAAGTTCTAAGGTTGTGGATGTGTTGTTGCCACTAGGGATAAAACATTGATGCTATGTCCGAGGATGTAGTTATTGATTACATTACGCACCATATTTAATGCAATTGTCCGTTGTTTGCAACTTAATGCTGGAAGGGGTTCGGATGATAACTTCGAAGGTGGACTTTTTAGGCATAGATGCATGTTTGGATAGCGGTCTATGTACTTTGTCGTAATGCCCAATTAAATCTCACTATACTTATCATATCATGTATGTGCATTGTCATGCCCTCTCTATTTGTCAATTACCCGATCGTAATTTGTTCACCCAACATGCTATTTATCTTATGGGAGAGACACCTCTAGTGAGCTGTGGACCCCGGTCCTATTCTTTTACATTGAATACAATCTGCTTGCAATACTTGTTCTATTGTTTTACTGCAAACAATCATCATCCACACTATACATCTAATCCTTTGTTACAGACAAGCCGGTGAGATTGACAACCTCGGCTTGTTTCGTTGGGGCAAAGTACTTTGGTTGTGTTGTCAGGTTCCACGTTGGCGCCGGAATCCCTGGTGTTGCGCCGCACTACATCCCGCCACCAACAACCTTCAACGTGCTTCTTGGCTCCTCCTGGTTCGATAAACCTTGGTTTCTTTACGAGGGAAAACTTGCTACTGTGTGCATCATACCTTCCTCTTGGGGTTCCCAACGAACGTGTGTGTTACACGCCATCAAGCTCTTTTTCTGGCGCCGTTGCCGGGGAGATCAAGACACGCTGCAAGGGAAGTCTCCACAATCCAATCTCTTTACTTTGTTTTTTTCTTGCTTTATGTTATTTACTACTTTGTTTGCTGCATTATATCAAAACACAAATAATAATGATTTCCTATGCACACCTATTGCTCCACCTGCTACTACAGCAGAATTCTTTGAAATTAAACCTGCTTTACTGAATCTTGTTATGAGAGAGCAATTTTCTGGTGTTAGTTACGATGATCTTTGCTGCCCATCTTAATAATTTTGTTGAACTATGTGAAATGCAAAAGTATAAGGATGTAGATGGTGATATTATAAAATTGAAATTGTTTCCTTTCTCATTAAGAGGAAGAGCTAAAGATTGGTTGCTACCTCTGCCTAGAAATAGTATTGATTCGTGGACTAAATGTAAAGATGCTTTTATTGGTAGATATTATCCTCCCGCTAAAATTATATCTTTGAGAAGTAGCATAATGAATTTTAAGCAATTAGATAATGAACATGTTGCTCAAGCTTGGGAAAGAATGAAATCTTTGGTTAAAAATTGCCCAACCCATGGACTGACTACTTGGATGATCATCCAAACCTTTTATGCGGGAATTGAACTTTTCTTCGCGGAACCTATTGGATTCAGCTGCTTGGAGGTACCTTTATGTCCATCACTCTTGGTGAAGCAACAAAGCTTCTTGATAATATGATGATTAATTACTCTGAATGGCACACGGAAAGAGCTCCACAAGGTAAGAAGGTAAATTACGTCGAAGAAACCTCTTCCTTGAGTGATAAGATTGATGCTATTATGTCTATGCTTGTGAATGATAGGACTAATGTTGATCCTAATAATGTTCCATTAGCCTCATTGGTTGCTCAAGAAGAACATTTTGATGTAAACTTCATTAAAAATAATAATTTCAACAACAATGCTTATCGGAACAATTCTAGTAATAACTATAGGCCATATCCTTATAATAATGGTAACAGTTATGGTAATTCTTATGGGAATTCTTACAACAATAATAGGAACACACCCCCTGGACTTGAAGCTATGCTTAAAGAATTTATTAGTACACAAACTGCTTTTAACAAATGCTGTTGAGGAAAAGCTCAATAAAATTGATATTCTTGCTTCTAAGGTTGATAGTCTTGCCTACGATGTTGATCTTTTGAAATCGAAAGTTATGCCTAATAAGGATATTGAAAATAAAATTGTTACTACAGCAAATACCATCCAAGTTAGAATTAATGAGAATATAAGATTAATGGCTGAATTGCATGCTAGGTGGGAAAGAGAAGAAAATGAAAAACTAGCTAAAGAGAATAATGTAGCTAAAGTTTGGACTATTACCACCACTAGCAATGCTAATGTTCCACATGTTGCTGCACCTCCTACTAATAATGGTGAAAGAATTGGTGTTGGCAATGTTTCCACTTCTAATGCAAAGCACTGCAAAGCTATAGGAAGCTGTTAAAAGCTATCGAAACTGCCTGTGATAAAACTGCTGAAATTTTTTCCAACATTGAGGATGATGATCTCATTGCTGTAGATCATAATGGTTTAGATTTTGATGATTGCCACATCTCTGAAGTCATAAAGTTTTTACAAAAGCTTGCTAAAAGTCCCAATGCTAGTGCTATAAATTTAGCCTTTACAAAACATATTACGAATGCTCTCATAAAAGCTAGAGAAGAGAAACTAGAACGTGAAGCTTCTATTCCTAGAAAGCTAGAGGATGGTTGGGAGCCCATCATTAAGATGAAGGTAAATGACTTTGATTGTAATGCTTTATGTGATCTTGGTGCAAGTATTTCTGTTATGCCTAAGAAAATTTATGATATGCTTGACTTGCCACCATTGAAAAATTGTTATTTGGATGTTAATCTCACTGATAATGCTAAAAAGAAACCTTTGGGGAGAGTTGATAATGTTCGCATTACCGTTAACAATAACCTTGTCCCCGTTGATTTTGTTGTCTTGGATATTGAATGCAATGCATCTTGTCCCATTATATTGGGAAGACCTTTTCTTCAAGCTCGTTGGAGCTATCATTGATATGAAGGAAGGTAATATTAAATATCAATTTCCTCTCAATAAAGGTATAGAACACTTCCCTAGAAAGAGAATGAAGTTACCTTATGATTCTATTATTAGAACAAATTATGATGTTGATGCTTCATCTGTCGATAATACTTGATATACACTTTCTGCGCCTAGCTGAAAGGCGTTAAAGAAAAGCGCTTATGGGAGACAACCCATGTTTTTACTACAGTACTTTATTTTATATTTGAGTCTTGGAAGTTGTTTACTACTGTAGCAACCTCTCCTTATCTTAGTTTTGTGCATTGTTGTGCCAAGTAAAGTCGTTGATAGTAAGGTTCATACTAGATTTGGATTACTGCGCGGAAACAGATTTCTTTTCTGTCACGAATCTGGGTCTAATTCTCTGTAGGTAACTCAGAACATTATGCCAATTTACGTGAGTGATCCTCAGATACGTACGCAACTTTCATTCAATTTGGGCATTTTCATCTGAGCAAGTCTGGTGCCACTTTAAAATTCGTCTTTACGAACTGTTCTGTTTTGACAGATTCTGCCTTTTATTTCGCATTGCCTCTTTTGCTATGTTGGATGAATTTCTTTGTTCCATTAATGTCCAGTAGCTTTGTGCAATGTCCAGAAGTGTTAAGAATTATTATATCACCTCTGAACATGTAAATTTTTATTGTGCACTAACCCTCTAATGAGTTGTTTCGAGTTTGGTGTGGAGGAAGTTTTCAAGGATCAAGAGAGGGAAATGATGCAATATGATCAAGAAGAGTGAAAGCTCTAAGCTTGGGGATGCCCGGTGGTTCACCCCTGCATATTTTAAGAAGGCTCAAGCGTCTAAGCTTGGGGATGCCCAAGGCATCCCCTTCTTCATCGACAACATTATCGGGTTCCTCCCCGAAACTATATTTTTATTCCATCACATCTTATGTGCTTTGCTTGGAGCGTCGGTTTGTTTTTGTTTTTGTTTTTGTTTGAATAAAATGGATCCTAGCATTCATTGTGTGGGAGAGAGACACGCTCCGTCTGTTGCATATGGACAAATATGTCCTTAGGCTTTACTCATAGTATTCATGGCGAAGGTTGAATCTTCTTCGTTAAATTGTTATATGGTTGGAATCGAGAAATGCTACATGTAGTAATTCTAAAATGTCTTGAATAATTTGATACTTGGCAATTGTTGTGCTCATGTTTAAGCTCTTGCATCATATACTTTGCACCCATTAATGAAGAAATACATAGAGCTTGCTAAAATTTGGTTTGCATATTTGGTCTCTCTAAAGTCTAGATAATTTCTAGTATTGAGTTTTGAACAACAAGGAAGACGGTGTAGAGTCTTATAATGTTTACAATATTTCTTTTATGTAAGTTTTGCTGCACCGGTTCATCCTTGTGTTTGTTTCAAATAACCTTGCTAGCCTAAACCTTGTATCGAGAGGGAATACTTCTCATGCATCCAAAATCCTTGAGCCAACCACTATGCCATTTGTGTCCACCATACCTACCTACTACATGGTATTTCTCCGCCATTCCAAAGTAAATTGCTTGAGTGCTACCTTTAAATTTCCATCATTCGCCTTTGCAATATATAGCTCATGGGACAAAATAGCTTAAAAACTATTGTGGTATTGAATATGTACTTATGCACTTTATCTCTTATTAAGTTGCTTGTTGTGCGATAACCATGTTCCCGGGGACGCCATCAACTCTTTGTTGAATATCATGTGAGTTGCTATGCATGTTCGTCTTGTCTGAAGTAAGGGCGGTTTTCACAATCAAATGGTTTGAGTATACATACTGTTAGAGAAGAACATTGGGCCGCTAACTAAAGCCATGAATCATGGTGGAAGTTTCAGTTTGGACATAAAACCTCAATCTCTTATGAGAATATTATCTGTTGTTGAATACTTAAGCATTAAAAGAGGAGTCCATTATCTCGTTGTCTATGTTGTCCCTGGTATGGGTGTCTAAGTTGAAGAATGATCAAAAGCGAGAAATCCAATGCGAACTTTCTCCTTAGATCCTTGTACGAAGCGGCATAGAGGTACCCCTTTGTGACCCTTCGTTGAAACATATGTTATGCAATGATAATCCGTGTTAACCCAAGCTAATTAGGACAAGGTGCGGGCACTACTAGTATACTATGCATGAGGCTTGCAACTTGTAAGATATAATTTACATGATACATATGCTTTATTACTACCGTTGACAAAATTGTTTCATGTTTTCAAAATAAAAGCTCTAGCACAAATATAGCAATCGATGCTTTCCTCTTTGAAGGACCTTTCTTTTACTTTTATGTTGAGTCAGTTCACCTATCTCTCTCCACCTCAAGAAGCAAACACTTGTGTGAAGCTGTGCATTGATTCCTACATACTTGCATATTGCACTTGTTATATTACTTTACATTGACACTATCCATGAGATATACATGTTATAAGTTGAAAGCAACCGCTGAAACTTAATCTTCCTTTGTGTTGCTTCAATACCTTTACTTTGATTTATTGCTTTATGAGTTAACTCTTATGCAAGACTTATTGATGCTTGTCTTGAAGTACTATTCATGAAAAGTCTTTGCTTTATGATTCATTTGTTTACTCATGACATTACCATTGTTTTGATCGCTGCATTCATTACATATGCTTACAATAGTATGATCAAGGTTATGATGGCATGTCACTCCAGAAATTATCTTTGTTATCGTTTACCTGCTCGGGACGAGCAGGAACTAAGCTTGGGGATGCTGATACGTCGGAGATGTATCGATAATTTCTTATGTTCCATGCCACATTATTGATGATATCTACATGTTTTATGCATACTTTATGTCATATTTATGCATTTCTCGGCACTAACCTATTAACGAGATGCCGAAGAGCCAGTTGTTGTTTTCTGCTGTTTTTGGTTTCAGAAATCCTACAAAGGAAATATTCTCGGAATTGGACGAAATCAACGCCCAGGGGCCTATTTTTACACGAAGCTTCCGGAAGACCGGAGGGAGACGAAGTGGGGCCACGGGCGCCGCCACACTAGGGCGGCGCGGCCTAGAGGGGGCCCGCGCGGCCCTAGCGTGTGGGGCCCCCGTGACTCTCCCGACTCCGCCCTTCCGCCTACTTAAAGCCTCCGTCGCGAAACCCCCGGTACCGAGAGCCACGATACGGAAAACCTTGCGAGACGCCGCCGCCGCCAATCCCATCTCGGGGGATTCGAGGAGATCGCCTCCGGCACCCTCGCCGGGAGAGGGAATCATCTCCCGGAGGACTCTTCACCGCCATGGTCGCCTCCGGAGTGATGAGTGAGTAGTTCACCCCTGGACTATGGGTCCATAGCAGTAGCTAGATGGTCGTCTTCTCCTTATGTGCTTCATTGTTGGATCTTGTGAGCTGCCTAACATGATCAAGATCATCTATCCGTAATGCTATATGTTGTGTTTGTCGGGATCCGATGGATAGAGAATACTATGTTATGTTGATTATCAATCTATTACCTATGTGTTGTTTATGATCTTGCATGCTCTCCGTTATTAGTAGAGGCTCGGCCAAGTTTTTACTCTTAACTCCAAGAGGGAGTATTTATGCTCGATAGTGGGTTCATGCCTCCATTAAATCCGGGACAGGTGACGAAAGTTCTAAGGTTGTGGATGTGCTTGTTGCCACTAGGGATAAAACATTGATGCTATGTCCGAGGATGTAGTTATTGATTACATTACGCACCGTACTTAATGCAATTGTCTCGTTGTTTGCAACTTAATGCCTGGAAGGGGTTCGGATGATAACTCGAAGGTGGACTTTTTAGGCATAGATGCATGCTTGGATAGCGGTCTATGTACTTTGTCGTAATGCCCAATTAAATCTCACTATACTTATCATATCATGTATGTGCATTGTCATGCCCTCTCTATTTGTCAATTGCACGACTGTAATTTGTTCACCCAACATGCTATTTATCTTATGGGAGAGACACCTCTAGTGAACTGTGGACCCCGGTCCTATTCTTTTACATTGAATACAATCTGTTGCAATACTTGTTCTACTGTTTTCTGCAAACAATCATCATCCACACTATACATCTAATCCTTTGTTACAACAAGCCGGTGAGATTGACAACCTCACTGTTTCGTTGGGGCAAAGTACTTTGGTTGTGTTGTGCAGGTTCCACGTTGGCGCCGGAATCCCTGGTGTTGCGCCGCACTACATCCCGCCACCAACAACCTTCAACGTGCTTCTTGGCTCCTCCTGGTTCGATAAACCTTGGTTTCTTTCTGAGGGAAAACTTGCTACTGTGTGCATCATACCTTCCTCTTGGGGTTCCCAACGAACGTGTGTGTTACACGCCATCAGCGGCGGAGGGCGGGATGGAGTAGGGAGGGGTCGCTGGGTTGCCGGAGGGCCCGTCCATCGTCGGGATTGCGCCGGCGGCCGCGCGGAGACGAGGGATTGCGCGGTCGGGCGGCGAGGCGGAAGGGGAAAATTCAGCGCGGGGTTTCTTCGCGCGTGGACGAGCGTTGCCGCGCGCTGTAGCCGGCGCACAAAGTATAGCGCACACAATGGCGCAAACATGCCCCGCACCCAAAAATTTTTACAGCGCCGCGCCGTTTGCAGCGCCTGCTGGAGCGTCTATTTTCCTCCCGCGCGCTGCATACCGGCGATTTTTATGCCACGCGGCCGTTTTAGTGCGCCTGTTGGAGATGCTCTGATGCACAGTTCTCCAAGACCATATGACAAAAATATCGACTGCCATACCGAATTTCAGCGAAATTTCACTGACAATCGGCCGAAATATCGGTCACCAAAGTGAAGATCGGGAAAAATATCGGCTCTGAAATAGAAAATCGGTCGAAATATCGGTGCAACGACAAATTAGCCGATATGCTAAAATCTTATCGGTTACCACCCTATTCTTGATAGATTGGCCGATAAATCGGTATCTCGACCAATTTTTTGAACAATGGTCCTAGTTTGCCGTCAATCGGGCTTCCATCAGCTCAATTCCTATTCGGCGCAATAAGAGACGAAAGAACAAAGAATATCAAGTTTAGTTTGGTTTTGTGCTTGTGATTCATTCTTTCCCGTTCCTTGTGTTGTTCTCTAACATTGTGGTTTCATTTGTTGAGGTGTGTGTGTGCGCACGCGGCCCATACTGCTCAAAACACACTGAAATAGTCGAAGACTCCAAGTTATGCATGATTAGACTTTTGCAGCTTCTACGTGCCAATGAAAGATTATAGAAGCCGAAATCGGCAAGCTCAATATTACCTTTGATGTACATTTAAAATTTATCATGTTGTTTGTTGTTCGTGATAAAAGTTGTATGGCTCTAGTTACGTCTTGGTATAGTTGTCATGACAGGTACCAAAGAGGTTTATTTTATGTTGGTATCACCGATTGCTTCCAATTGGCTGGATATTCCTATGATGTTACGAATCGAAATAAAACTTCAAACTCGCAAGTTAAACGAGTAACGACTCGTTACTTTCCTTGAACTCGATGATTATGGAGCCGATCTGGGGTTAAAATACGTGATAATTTACTAACCAAGCTTAAGGAGTCGAGTTAACGAGTTGCTCATTTAGCTTAGTCAACATGAGTGTCCCAACTCTGGCCCATCTAGATAGACAATTATATATTGTTGTTGGTGATTGTGTAGTGTCTATTTGTGTGTCTCTATGGCTTGTTCACTATGGAACCAGTTATAACATTTTGATGAACCACACATGCTCATACATTTTATTTCATGCATATGATAACTTACTTAAATATATAATGGTAGTATGAACGAGCTAACTTGCAAGTTACAAGAGTTGAGCCAAGTTTTGGCTTTTTAACTCATTGTCTTAACATGCTAATTCCAGCCCTAGTGGTGGCGGTGGCCATGCAGTGTCTAGTCTACTATGTTCAATAATGCACATGTTTCACATGTTGTTTGATTCTAGCATGCTCCCCTCATTGAACAAGGCCGAATAGGTGGTGTGACAACTTGTAGCTTAATATTTGTGTCTATGTCCATACCACTCAACGATTTAAACTTTTGTGGACAAATGATGCGGCTATTAAGAATTTTGAGGTTAGTAGGGATTACACAGGTGCAGCCATACGCATGGAACAAACTCAAGGTGCAAAAATGAAGATAGAGATGAAACATTCAGAATATATTGATGCATCATTTGTTTTGATAAAAAATTTGTTATCACTGTTTGTTTATTTGCAAATTTTGTTCTCCTCATTAGTGAATCAAAACATTTTCATGAAAAGGTAGTTGACGGCTCCTATTACTTCTAGTGGCGGCATGATCACCATGGATGATACAAAAGAGGTTGTGGTGCATTGGTATCCCTTGATAACTTCCCATCATGTGAAATTATTGCCCCGATGTTTGGACTTGAGTTCTCCCACGGTTTTTGTGTCCAGTATTTTTGCCATATTAGTGTTTTCCCAGGCTTCCAACATCACGTCAATGAAAGGCGGTTCGATAGCCTATAGTTAAATAGGTGTGCTCTTAGTGGTTTAAGCTTCTCACCTTTTATGGTGGCAAAATGTGCACTATTCAAAACTTTGGGGTTAGTTGACATTACTAAGATAGTAAGATGTCAACAGAAGGACCGAACACAGTCGAGGTACAAGAAATGAAGCCAACAATAAAATTTTGAAATACCATCATGCTATTTTTTTATAATAACAATTTTGAAATACCATCATGTAACATTAGAATCCATTAAGAGTCCTTGTTGTAATAACTCAGTTTATTCTTATTTTTAAGTGATTAGTGAAGTGGATCGGTTTACTAAAAAATAACCTGGTGGAGGGTCCTAGCACTTCGGATCCAATAACTCGCGCAATTTTTCGCCACACTGTGGCCAACAATACAAACTTATAAACATTTAGGTGAAACAAATCATGCTAATATTTAGATATTGGAGGGCTCATTCGATTTAAAGGATTTTCATATGATATATGGAAGATTGGATCCTGGATACCTTTTCCTATGTTGGTCCTTCTATTCGCATGCTTGAGATCCCCTAGAATTTTTCTACTCCCTCCATTCACTAGCTTAAGATGTTTTAACTTTAGTGTAGGTTCACCCATTTTTATGTATATTCAGAAACTTTTTAGCATGTAGGTTCACTCATCTTGATTCAATTCTTCTCCACTTTAAAATATGAAAAAAGGTCATACATTGGTGAACGGATGGATCCTATATGACTTAAGTTATGTTGCTTTGATCCAAATTTATGTAGTTTTGTATCATGGGATTAGAAATCAATTGTTGCTCTAGTCATGTTATCAAACAATGTCTAAAGGCTATTACAAATTAGCATTCGTTTTTTTGTAAGTAAGACTAGTAAATTTGCCCGTGCGTTGCACCGGGAGAGAACAAAAATTAAATTTTTGATAAAATCGTTTGAACAAACTAAATTTTGCCCAAAAAAAGTCAACCCACATAACCCTAGCCTCAGTTTTCCATTTAATTATCTTTTTATTGTATTCGCTCTTTCAAAATATTTGAATGTATTATTTGATAAACTTTTGGACCGTTTTTCTATTTTTTTCCAAATCTACCAATCACAATCTTAAGAGAAATTCTCATATTCACATATGACAACTTATTGTAAAAGTTCGCGGTTGAATATCTAGATGAAAAAATGAATATACAAAACAATATTCGTATTTTTTGTTTCTCCTCCTTTTATCCTCTATTTATCTCCCCGACAATTCCTGCACCATGGTTGTATATAGACATAACAAATTTTTCATTAACTTTTTGAGAATTTTTTTCTAGTCAATCATTTAGCATCAATTTATCACCAAGCACATTGTGTGAAAGCTAGCGGCAAGACGTGCATATACATATTATTTAGGTCTTCAATTTCATTTTTCAATGGACATATATAATTCACAGGTCACTATGAAACTTGAAAACAAATTAGGGATATCATAATGTACTACAACATGATAATACCGAACAGAATAACAATACAACATTGTGCATCTGCGTTGTTCCAAGTTATAGGTCTTCTTGTTAGTTTTCCGCAGTAAGTTTCACACCTATATTCTAAACCGTTATAACTGTCAACTCAACAACCTCACATTTTAAATATATTTTTGTCTCACAAAACGTGGGTGCTGCAAACATAGATATAACTGAATGAATATGTTTTTGCTGATTAGTCTAAATAAGACTTTGACATTCATAAATATCCGGAGATAACCCCGAATTCTAGCCTTCTATGTCAAACATATATAAGGAGATTAGCAAATCGTCAATAATGGTTGGTGTAAAAAAAAACTCCGTCAGCAGGCAGT
Source organism: Lolium rigidum (assembly GCF_022539505.1). Lineage (NCBI taxonomy): Eukaryota > Viridiplantae > Streptophyta > Magnoliopsida > Poales > Poaceae > Lolium > Lolium rigidum. The sequence goes on along the minus strand of NC_061508.1, from coordinate 100,019,341 downwards.
GAGACGGATGCTAATTTTTTTAGGCGGCGATTTCTTAACCGCTCCAAAAGAGGATAACCATGAAAATTAAGAAAAAGGGTGTGAATAGATGATAATATCGTTGGTAACTCCTAAAGTTTCCTGCAAAAGCTGGGGCAATGGAGGGCATGTGGATCGTGCTATGAAGACCTGAACACCAATAGGTTGCGCATTTAGTTTACCACTGATACACGATGTCGCTGACTATGACCCTGCAACAATTTCTTGTACCATCATATCAAGACCTAGCTGCCCGGGCCTGAGCAAGACAGATTCTTGTAGTTCTTCAATTCTAGACACACAAACTTTGTTAATATTAGCAAAGAAAAGGGCTAAAATAATCAAGGAATGGGACAATGCATTATTGTTTTCATGTAATACCAACAATACCAGGTGCAAAACGCGTGATACCCCTTCGCCCAACTCTCGGGAGACCAGGCGGCGGCGGCCAGATCCAATCTCCACCGGTGTGAGATCTGGGCCCCTCTCCCTCCGCTTGCCGCTCCGGCGGAAGGAGGAGGAGGGTACCTCGTTCCTCCTTCATTTTGTAGTTAGGGCTTGGATGTTGTGGTGCATCGTTAGGGTGGTGGGAGCGGCGCCCGGGAAAATAAATCTGCCTCAACTCCACTCCCACACCGGCGGTGATCTTCACGGCGGCGTCTCGGAGTGGTTGGCAACGTGTGCTTGTCGATCTTTCAGGTCGTCAGCTTGGTCTTCTCGTCGGTCTTCAGATCTGGCGAGATATGTTTCTCGACGTGTTACTGACGCTTGTCGTTGTCCACGATGGCGTTGGGGGCCGGGGCGAGGTGGTTCTTCTGGAGCGAAGATGTTGGTCCGGAGGTGGTGGATATGCGGTTCTTCTCCGACTTCGTCGATGGGAGGCGGCGTTTCTTGGTTCAAGACAGCACGGCCAGTTTACGGGTTGGGGCTGAAAAGGGGCGTCTGATCAGTTTCCTTTATTATTAGGTATAGATATAGATTGAGAAGTGAGAAATAAACTCTATTGTGAACAAATTTTAAATCTAAACATACACTTATTTATTATTTAGAGGTGAGGTTCCCATGCTGCTAAGTTCAGTTGTTTAACGAAAACCACCAAAATACCTAGAGTCATCAAGAAAGCTAGAAGTACTAAGCTATAAAAAAAAAGAACAATGTAGTAAGCCTGATAGTAGATACAGATAGACAGGCCGTAAAAGACTAACAGCAGTTCACCTATCAAACCACACATGTGCTATCTATTTTTGTCAACAAACACACATTGAAATCAGATTTCTATTCGAGCCGCCAGCCATTACTTAAAATACAAATTCACGCAGATACACAAATACTCCACAAGTCCACAAATTTCGAGCGTCCATGGTCACCACAAGTCCACAACCCACGAATCAAATGAAGAAGCAGGCAGATCCAGACGAAAGAAAAAAAGAAAAGGGAAAAATAGAGATGATGAAGACACTGACGGGCACCCAAATTAAATCCAACCAGTCCGTGGTTAGGCTGGGAGCCTGTGGCAAAAGAGGTCCGCGAGCACGAGATTAACAGCAAAGAATACTGCTAGCGGCGACCATCAGCACCGACAGTGTGTGAATTCGTATTGGCCTCCGCACATGAATTGGGGATCAAAAAAATCGAGGACTTTATTGGGGATCGAATTGGTAGAGGTGAGCGAGCAGGCGGACAACTCCGTCGACCTCCACCAAAGCCCTCACTGGCCTCGCTCCAGGCAGCCTCTTCGTGGGCACGGCCGTTTGCCGGATGCGCGATTAGGAGCGCTAGCCATTGGGCCGCAGCACTGCAGCAGGCACTGACTCGAGGGCCGCCATGTCGCGTGGTGCAAGGGAACTCGCTTGGATCTCTCGCGCGAGGCCGAAAGTAATGGCTTCGGCGCTCGAAAGCATAAGGATCTGAAGTCTGGGCTCAGTTAGCGTGGAGGATTCATCGCGGGTCAGGGCTCTGGACTCTGGAGTGGCAGGGGTAGGTCCAAGGTGGGGGTTGGGCAGCCTATGATTTTTTTCGATCGGGAGAAAAACGAATCGTTATTTTACTTGCCGGTGGCAATGGGTGTAATTTTAATTGAGACATAGGGGCAATAAAAAACGGACCAACAAGAAGCTCTTTTGCTTTTATTATTAGGTATAGATTTTGTTCGTGTCAAATTTCAATTCTTTGACAGAGTGATCAGCAAAATCAGACCGTTTGAAAGAAAAAGCACGTGGCAGGTCTCTCCACTTCGAGTGGCAGCAGCAGCACTATTATAATCGGAGACGACGACAGGCGTCGTACTACGCCTCAGCAGTCAGCACGGTCTCCCACGCACCTCGCTCGCCTCCCATTCCCCTTTGACCATCTTAATCCTAATCACAATCACGTCGTAAAGCAGTAAACCCCGCACCCGATTCAAAGCCTAAACCCCTCCTAACCCCGCTGTTACAGCTCGAGCCAGGCCAAAAACAAGGTCGGCGACGGGCTAGTCCGACGCCGTCCATCACAAACCTCACTCCCGCCTCCCCGCTCTACTCCCACTGACGCAGTGAGTCACGGCTCACGAGGCTCACGAGCAGCAGCAGCACAAGAATCAGAATCAGAATCAGCAAGAGGCTGCAGCAAACAGAAAAAAAAGGCCAACTTGATCCGCGGAGGAGCTCGCCGGCGCGAGGGGGATCTCCTGTGGCTCTCCGGAGCTCGGTCCGTGGATCTTGTTTCGGTGCCCCGGCTGCTCGCTTCTGTGAGGACCGGTCGATCCCGCGAGGCGCGGCTGGAGGGACCGTTTCATTTCTCGAGGTATTTACTAGGGTTCTAGCGGATTTCCTTTCCCTTTTTTTCTTATTATTCTCTGGTCAATCTCGATCCTTTTTACCCATTAGGCGATTCCCGTGCTTTCTTTTTGGCAGGATAGGCGAAAAGGAGCGGCCTTTGGATCGGCGAGAAAGGCAAAGGGGGAGAAACATTTTAGCGCAGTTTCGGTTTTGGGAGTTCCCGGATCATGGATTTCTTCAAGCTCAAGAAGTTCGGGAAGGCCCGGAAGAGCGCCAGGGGTGACCGCGACACCCTAGAGTCCGACGAGGATGCCACCGCCGGGAATGTGGCTTCGGAGGGCGACGTCTACGAGGAGAACCCCGAGGCGGCGGCGGCGGCGGGAGGGGCTGGTTTGGCCAACGGGGGAGGGGAGGATGGGGAAGAGGAGGAAGATGAGGAGGATGGGGATGACATCGTCAATGACGTGAAACGGAGGCTCAAGGAGATAAGGATGAACAACTTCATGGTAAAAATCCCCGAGGACGAGAATGCGGAGGTGGAGGAGGATGGGGACGGCGAGGAGGAGGGGAGTAGCTCTAGGGAGTGGATGGAGTCCGACGTCGGCCAAGGCTTCCCGCTGTGCGGGTTCGACTCCCTCTATGACAAGTACTGCCAGAGGATGCTGGCGTTCGATAAGACGATTACACAGACATTGAAGGATTCAGGTGAGCACGGTGTACTCTACCTTGTATGGTTGCATAGGGTTTTCGCATCTTGAGTCGAATGCTACGCAATGTGCTTTATTTTGTTCATGCTATCCGGTTGGCCGTATTAGTCTTCAGGCAACATTTCAATTATTGCTCTTCATTTGTTACATAACTGCATTATTTGGCCTGTCCAGTTCCACGCAACATCGATGTGTTTGTGTATCTGCTAGATTCTTAAAGTTAAAATGATAACTGAGCATCTTACGAGTTTTGATGACCAATCACATGCTGATTCTTATGCTAACTGGTGGTCTCATTTGGTATGATGTTAGTTGTCATGTTTGACAATTCTATTGGTTGTGGAATTTCATGATTTTCACCTTTTGGTGCTGAGTGTAGGTTGCCGCCACAAAACCTTTGTCGCCTTTCTCCTTGCGCTTGAAACATATGTCATGTGCTGTTTCTTTTCTGCATACTAGCAAAGTGCGCGTTCGTTGCACCGGATAAATAAACAAACTAACATTTGCCGCCAAACATGAAAAACAATTCAACATTTTATACCAGCTGATCTACTTAGGCTTCATTCCTGATTTGTGCTGTATAACGCTACAAATTTATCGGGGTTCACCCCACTTTTAGTCCTCCTACATGTTCCACTAAACAACAATCCTGTCAAAATAAAAAATAAATAAAAACACACCACTTTTCAATTTCTGGTGGAGAGGAAAAAGTGAAAAGGCAAGGAGGGGTATGTCGCCGACACAATGTGTGTTTTACTTTGTTCATGCTATCTGGTTGGCCATATTAGTCCTGAAGCAACACTTCAGTTACTCTTCTTCATTTGTTACATAGCAATATTATTTTCCACACACCATCAATTTTTTTATAGGGTAAATTCTAAAACTTGAATGTTAGTTGTGCATCTTATGAGCTTTGATGGTCAATCATATGTAGATGCTAACTAGCAGTTTGATTTGGTATTATAATAGTTGTCATCTTTGACAGTTCTATTGTTTGAGCAATTTAACTTTTTTACTTTTTGGTGCTGAGTGCAGGCTGCCTCCATAAAACTTTTGTCGTCTTTCTACGTGCACTCGAAACACACGTCATATACTGTTTGTTTTTCTGGAAACTGGCAAAGTGCACGTGCGTTGCACCAGATATATAATAAACCAATGTGTGCTCACAATCATGAAAAACAGCTCAGCATTTTGCACCAGTTGAACTACTTAGGCTTCATCCTGGTTTGGGTTGTATACCATTGCAATTATGTCAGGTTTCACCCCAGTTTTAGTCCTCTTACATGTTCCACTATGTTGCAATCCTCTTAAGTCTTAAAATATAAAAAATAAATAAAAGCACTCCACTTCTTTTCAATTTTCGGTTGAGGAAAAAGTGAAGGCATGGCGCAGTATGTCGTCGACACAGAGCTGTAGCAATTGAAGGGGACATGGGAGAGGCATTGGAAAATTTAAATCAGGATCATAGTTCAGAATTTTTAGAAGACGGGGATTAGAGGAGAGGTGGCAAGAGGACCATGGCTGGGGAAGAAAGACGGCGGATGGAAGAATCATGAAGAAAATGATTTGAGGCTACTTTAATAGTTTTTCTCTCTATTTTGTCAGTTTTGGTATAGGTTAGATGGTACAAAGTCATTTTAGTCTATTTCTTTGTGAAGGGTCCCACATGTAAGAGTAAAACAGGGTGAGTGAACTCACAACCAACTTAACTTTTAGAAATAGGGATTAGGGACGATACTAGCAAAGTGCACGTGCTTTGCACCAGATAAAAAAAATAAACCAATATGTTCTCATAAACATGAAAAACAATTCAACATTTTATACCTGTTAAACTACTTATGCTTCATCCTGATTTGGGCTGTATAAATTACAAATATGTCGGGTTTCGCCCACTTTTAGTCCTCTTACACTTTCCACTATACGACTATCCTCTCAAAAGAAAAATAAAATAAAAACACACCACTTTTCAATTTTCGGTGGAGAGGAAAAAGTGATAAGGCATGGAGTGATGGAGGGGCATGTCGCCAACATAGTGCTGTAGCAATTGAAGGGGCCACGGGAAAAGCATTGGAAATTTGAAGCAGGGTCATAGTTCAGAATATTGGGAGGACGGCCATTAGAGAGGGGAGGTGGCAAGAGGACTGTGGCTGGGGAAAAAAGATGGCTGATGGAAGAATCATCAGGAAAATGATTCCAGGCTACTTTAATAGTTTTTCTGTCTATTGCTGTCATACTCTTGGTATGGGTTAGATGGTAAAAAGTTATTTCAGTCTATTTTGTGCAAAAGGTCCCACATGTAAGAGTAGAGCAGGATGAGTGAACTCACCACCAACTCAAACCTTTAGAAATAGGAAAGTTGTTGCTGCTTATTAGATTGTTATTTGTGACTTGCAGGTTCCTCCTCCTCTTTACGTAATACTGCTTCTCTTATGCATGTAGATATCTTATCAAATTAGACGATTTGTTTGCTGTTTTATAGAGTGCAGATAATCCATAAAACCATCCCTTTCATCTTTCTAATATTTGAAAAACAACTTTCCAGGGTTATTCAACATCTCAAAAAAGTCACCTAGATCAGCATCCAAATTGGCATCAACCTTGCGCAGTCTCTCATTCAAAAAGAGGGATGAGCTTCAGGAGGACTGCGAGCATCTGCAGCAGCAGCAGACCGAGGATGACCCTTACCAAACACTCGAGACCGCATATGTTGCTCATGTTTCCTTAAGCTGGGAGGCTATTCATTGTACTTACATGCACCTGAGTCTGATCCTGGCAGCACAACCTGAGAACCCTACCACCTATAGCTGTGCTGCTCAAGCATTTCAGCAGTTCCAGGTTCTGTTGCAAAGATTTATTGAGAATGAACCATTTGAGCAAGGATCAAGAGTTGAGATCTATGCACGTTCTCGGAGTTCCTTGTCTAAGTTGCTCCAGGTCCCCACTTTTCAAGGTATGATGCTTTGGATTATATTTATTACAGTTTTTTTTACCACAAATGTATCCTATCATCTGACATTGAAATTCACAACAGACGGCAGTGCAATTCACTCTTGAGTTCTCTTGGTGAATTATTTGATTTTGTAATCAAGTTGTGTTGCCACATCACAACTTGTTTTAATAGCCGTTATGTTTGATTGGTTAAGTTTCAGCATCTTGTTCTAAATTCTTATGGATTGCACAGAGATAACCAACGAATTGTAGTCAGCCTTCTGAGCTCTGATATATTGTACATGTTACACCATTGTTTCTATTGAAAACATCACAAGGTATAAGCACTTCGCAGAACTAGAAGTACCACTGCCTATGTTTAGCTGCACTAAAGGTACTGTATAGTATGATGTTGTAGGGTGCTCCCATGACACACAACAGACAAACACACATATTTTTTTGTTTGGTTTTGTGGTTTTAATCTTGTAATGTACCCGAAATGTGAGCATTTATTATTACTGGTATATCTTATATCACGCGATCAGGTCAACTCGTTCTTTTCCCTATACAACTAGATTACATTGTTAAGTACTCCCTCTGTTTCTATATATAAGGTGTATAGTTTTTTGAGAAAAATCCAGAATATAAGGTCAGTTGCGTTGCACAACTTGTCTGGACAATTTTTTTAGGGATGTGATTGGGTTTCCTTATCTTTTACAAACTCCTCTATTTTCTCACGTCAATTTTCCATGGGTAATCCCGCCTAAACCTGGTGTAATTTTTGCTCGACTTGCATTCTTTAATATCCGTGCCAAAAACTATACACCTTATATCTATAAACGGAGGTAGTATATTGTATCTGATCAGGTAGACTGTGATAAGCTACTCTCAAACAAACAAAAAAAGGTAGACTGCTATTGCCCTGTTAGTACATGAATGTGATAATTTTAAAAAATACTGGTAGTGAATTTACAACCATTTCTGGATAAACAGAGAACAACTGACATTTCTGATCTAAGATAATTTTTTGATCTAACACTATTCTGACGTGTATTTTTTTTTTTTGGGGTATAGTCTGCTTTTGAGCAACAGCTTGGACCTTTCAGTCAATAGTTCATAGTTCAAACCTCACTTACTGTTAAAGCTTGCTTTCATTCACTGGTATGGTTGAAATTTTAGATGACAGCAAGTTCATTTTTTATTTTCAGCCACACATAATAGTTTCTATTTTAAATGCCTCTTGTATTTAAAACCTGCAGGTGCATATGGTTTTATTTGTTTCCTAGTACTCCCACTAGTGAACAGAAACCGATGCCATCTCGGGTTAAGTGCAGTTGAACTTAGGCTCGATATCTGTTAACTATTTAGGTTGGATACATGATATCAATATATCATGTAGATAGTCCAAGTCATCGTGTAGATTTGGTCTCGAAGAATAATTTTCAAAATTTCTTGTGTGTTATAAATATAGTGCATCGGAATTCAATGGTCAAAGATTACGCTGGGAACCATGTGCGATATTCAGGACGTTATATCTGAAAATCTGCGTGATAAAGCTCATGCTAGTAAAAGACGATACGGATGGTGACAGAACTCTCATGCTATTATGAGGCTGCATGATTTGTACTGTTGATAATTGTTATGTGTATGCTGTTCTGTACATGGAAAATATGCCGCCCAGGAGTAATTGACAACAAGTTCTGTTCGTCTTATTTCCTGTACAGTCTTATTCATGGTGGAAATGGTTATGGTTAGCTAGGCTGTAGGAGAATGGGTGGTATATCGTGGGAGTCCTGTTTACACTTTACACACATGGATTGTGTTTGTCATATTAAATGAGATGCAGAGTGTGTCCCTTCCAGGTTATTTTGAGTGTGGTTCTCTTTGGCTTGTACTAGGTGAATAGGACAGTAAATAGATTATCATTCAATGGCGTACACACAATGCACATGCTACAAGCCAATCAAATCTTCTGGACAGTGTGGCATCAATTATGGTTGATATGTACTGCTGTTGAATCTGTGTTCTTTCTTGTTTTCTTACATTCATCTTGGCCAAAGAAAATTAGCAGCAGCCAGGAGTATATAACGTCACTCAGATTACTTTGAAGATGGTAACACCTGAACCCTAAGAACCGCATGTTGCCTACTTTTAAGATCCGTACATGTGCTCAGCCTATGACTGAAGTGGTGAACAGAAGTAAGAACATTCTACTCGCAAATGAAGTGGCGAACAGAAGTTTTAAGAGCATTCTATTGACAAATTTAAAATATGTCAGTTGCCATGCCCCATGATTTCCTCATTCTTTGTATGTAACTTCCAAGATTTTCTTCAGTCTGGCCTGGTCGTAGGACTTGGTTATAAATTTTACCAACTTGAAACTTAAGTATTTTGCTCCTATAATGCTTGGTTAAATGAGCGATGGATTTTTCCTATGTACTGTAATGTTGAATCTGTGATGTGTAGTGTGTAATATCTGATAGCAAAAACCCTTTCATCTAATTTCGACTTGAGGTTCCAGTAAAGGCAAGCCCTTAGTGCAATAAATCCTAGTGTTTCTACTTTTTTTGAGAAAACGCAAAAGACTTTTGCGTTTCATTGCATTGAAAAGATAGGGAGTTTTACAGGCCTCCTAAGAGGGAGAGAACAGAAAAAGAAAACAACATCAGTGCACGTCCCAAGTCGTCGGCAGAAGGGAGAGAACAGAAGGTTTTTGCCCTACCTTCTGTTCCTTGTTTGTTATGGAAAAATAAGCTTTTGTCTATTATGTTCGGCATATACATTTGAACTATTTTTTCTAGCTTTGCTGGGTTAGAACTTTACAGAACCCTTCTACCACTGCTCGTGTAATGTACTTCTTGACATGTCTGTGTTTATTCAATGCCATACTCATTTTGATATGTCATATTGCTTCTCGTTCCTGGTTTGTCTGTTCAGTTGCGGAAAGGAAAGATAATGATGAAGACCAAATGGAAGCATCAATCTTCGCATCTGACCTCATCAAATTATTAGAGGAGTCCATCTTAACTTTCCGTCTTTTCCTGAAGAAAGACAAGAAAAAGAGTAGTGCCCTCATGAGTGTTAATGGCCACACAGGAAGTTCGATTCAGCAAGTTCAGTCCTCTCTGGATAAGGTTAGACTTTGTAACTCTCGCTTGTAATAAGGCTGCAAATATCAATTCTGTGTTATCACCGAATTTTTTTCAATCTGCTGTCTTGGTTTAGATACAGTATGTCTATCTTTTTCTTCAATGATGATACAATTAAAACCCAGCTAGTAGTTGAACGCAGTTTTCCTAACGTGCTTGTGGTATTCATCGAATACAACATAAAACGTTTGAAGCTTATTTGCATGGATATGGTAGTTGTTGCCTTGAAAATATATGCAGTTGGAAGTGTTTACATTTTACGATTTTACTTGCTAATTGATGCATATCACTGACCCTGCAGAAGGAGATGAAGGTGAAAGAGCTGTTCAAGAAGAAAAAGGGGAATAGCAAGACCTGGCCAGGCACAATGGAGGAAGTCCAGCTGCTGTTTGCCCTGACCGACATCAAAGTTGTGTCGAGGGTGCTGAGAATGGCAAAGCTCAGCAAGGAGCAGCTGCTGTGGTGCGAGGAGAAGATGAGCAAGCTGGATCTCTCCGACAACAAGCTTAGGCGCGATGGCTCCCCCATTCTTTTCCCGTGTTGACGCATTGTCTGTGGCATCTGCCTAGTTTGCAGAGCTAGCGAGCATGGCTGTCCTCTGAGCTTCTAGCATTGCCGTCCTTATGGCATATATGTACATTCTAGGTTCAAAAAATGTTTATACTAAAGGTGTAATGCCTGAAAAAAGATTGGTGTTGCATCCCAATTCCGTTGCTCTGCATTAGCTTGAGGTCTTATGCAGCATAGCAGCCGCATATGGTTATAAGCCACTGGATAAAACTCAAAAATAAGAACAGCTGGTAAATTATGGACATCTCTGCAAGCTGTGAATGAAAAATCAGCTAGATTTGCAGAAATTGTCTCATGTTGGGGCTAGGGACCAGTCACCAGTGCCGTGGTGTACCACTGCAAGCCAGTTTCTCAGCTGAATAGTCTGACTGTTGGTGGGCCTCTTTTTGCAAGTGAAGCTCAAATGTTCTGCATCATCACAACCAGCATCAGCCATAGCTCATGAACACCACTAAATTCCTGCTGCCACAGCAATCAATGGTGGGGGTCATAAGTGTGGTTGTGTGCCTGCATGCATGCAGTGCTAAGCAAACTGATCATTCACTGTGCCCTGCAATTCATGTGCCATAAAACTTCACTGTGCATGCTGATTCATCTATACCTCTCTCCTTGGACCACTTTGACATTGACAGTGGAGCATTTTCCTACAACTAGCCTACTAGTACAATACTGCAATACTTGTTTACCTGCCGATTTGGAAATTTGTTGAGACTTTCTCATCACAAGAGCCCCATCATCTGACAGTGATGGGCATCTGGCAGCAGTAATAACCTTGATAGAATTCCTTGGTGTGATGCAGAACTTGCCATGTATGTACCAATTGGATGCAGCAGGTCATGTGATGAAGGCAGGTGCAGCCATTCTTCAGTGCTGACTGAGAAGGCAGAGATACTTTATTGGGTTGGATCTTTCTTAGTTGGTCTACAGTAAAGTTTCACCAGGAACAGAACACGTACGATAGTGTCTCTCTTTCCTCAAGTGAAGAAGTGTAGGTGGTTTGATTTTCTATGGTGGTTTTGGTAGGTAATGAAAGCATGAAAAAGAGTACTGTAAATCAAATGCTACACAATATGCCCGGGCAGGAGAAGTACAGGTAAAGGGCATTTGGATCTTGGTTCCTGTACCCATGAGCGGTCATACTTCAAACCTTGGACTTCTTGCTGTGAGTGAGCTGTGTGTGTGCACAGTACACTCTAAGCTTGCAGTCTATAACTAGGCTAGTGCTAGACACTATGCAGTAGTACATGCATCAGAAGGTAGAAAAATAATGCTAGCACAACATGGGCAGATCTATTCGCCATAGGTTCTGTACATGGCTCTTCTTGTAGACACAGTGACACTATGCTATCATAAACCCGTGCAGATGCAAGTCTGGTCTACTGACGAGAGAAGTAAAACAATAAAACATGTCAGCTTTTTTTCTCATGTCAGGATTTCGGATCATTTGAACCAGTTGATCTTTGTAGGAAAATGCATCTCCAGTACCGTACTGGTTAATTGCATTTTCAGCATAAAAAAAGTGCTGTTACAGAAAAGGGAGTCTAGTCTCTAAGGGCATCTCCAACCGGCCGACCCAAACGGACGCGCTGGGCCGTCCGTTTTGGGCCGTTTGCGTGGCCGTCCGGACACGCGGACAGCGCCCCGCGTCCGCGTGTCCGTTTGGGTCGCACGCGGCGTCCAACGCGGCGACCCAAAGAGACGCCACGTGGTTCGTCTTGGTTGCGCGGCGCTGCGCCATGGCAGGCCTCGACGGGACAGCCATGGTGGGCGGTGGAACGCGCGGGAAAGATCCCGCGCGCACCAAGGTTCCCGCGCGCGCGAAAACGCCATTGGCGCGCGCTCGCGCCCAAGTTTTCCGCCAGACCGCCGGCTATAAAAGACGGCGGCGGTCTCACACAGACCGCATCACCTTCCTCTCCCACTCCACCTTCTCCGGCGGCCACTCCACCTTCTCCGTCGCCATGTCGCGCACCCTGCAGTCCACGTGGGCCAAGCTCTCCCTCGCCGCCCGGGCCAGGTTCCCGCGGACGGAGGAGGAGGAGCCCGCGGACTCGCGGTGGGTCGCCGACGACGAAGCGCTCTGCGTCGCTGCCGAGGCGGCGGCAAAGAAGGCAGGCGACGCCGAGATGGTGGAGGCGGCCGCGGACGGCTGGCACGAGACCGCGGACGGCCGGGTACGAGGCCGCGGAGGAGGGGCGGCCGCCGCGGAGGAGCCCGTCGACGAGGAGGACCTCGCGCCGGCGAATATCAACGCCGCCATCGAGGAGCGTCTCGCCGATCTCACGCGCGTGACGAAGGAGCACGAGGCCACCTGGCGGGCCGGCCGCCGCCGATTAGGCGACCTCCTCGGCCAGAAGAACGAGCTGATCGCTATGCGAGCAGCCCGTCACCTCATCCAGATGCCCTCGCCCGAGCGGCGCGCCCGAGAGGATGCTGCGTCGGCGGAGCGCGGCCGGCAAGAGCGCATGCGCCGGCGGCAGGAGAACCACGAGGCCCAGGCCCCCGCTCGCGTCCGCCTAGAGGCGCGCACCGCTGTGGAACGCGCCGCCCGCGCGGAGCTTTAGGTATGCGGGAAGCGGATGGTTCCGCCCGCGAGAGGCGGAGCGCGAGCGCGCCCGAGGTGCGCGGGCGGAAAGGAGGAGGATGAAGGCCTCCGCCGAAGCCGCCGCCGCCGCCGCCGCGCCACCCAGCTGGTAAGCTGGAGTGGAATCCTCACGCGTACAGGCCGTCCGCGTCGAGTGAAATCCACGGCCCCGACGGCGAGTCGGCGAGGAGACGCCGGCGAGGCCGCCGGCCCCGTACGTAGTAGGATAGAAGTAGTAGTTAAAAAAAATTGTAATGGGTTCTTTTTAATGAAAACAAACGTTTATGTCTATGACACGCGGGCCAGGGGCGGACAAGGGGCGGACGCGAGCGACCAGCCTTTCGCGTCCGCGGCCACGCAAACCCGGCCCAGATTTGGGCCGGGTTTGCGTCATTCCGGACGCCGCGGCCATCCGTTTTAGGGATGGGTCCGCGCGCTGGGCCGGGCTTTTGTCCGTCTGGACCCATCCGGACGCGCGGACGCGGGATGGGTCGCCCCGTTGGAGATGCCCTAATGGATGAAAAATTGACCACTATAGTAGACTGAGGGTACAGCGTGCATGTGCTTGATTGGACAGCGCTCAGTATAGTTGCTCTATCCCCTAGACAAATTCCAGTCTTTCTTTTCCTACTTATATATTTCACCTTGATGGTCCACATGGTACTGATGAAAAGAGCAAGTTGAGATTCTTGCTGCGTCCTAAGAGCATGGCATTTGATTAAGGTTAGACTTGTACTCTGCTGTGGATCTAGCAGCAGTAATTAATTAATTAATTGAGAGACAAATTTGGTCATGTTTCTGGCAATCATGTCTTCTTCCGATCCGTGAGAGACTTTGGGGAAAGCATGCAGCGGCTTGTTGTGCTTGTCATCTCTCATGCTCTGACTTCTGATAATAGTTTAGCAAACTCTAAGCAGATTGCAAGGCGACGGCCAGAGGATGTAACTAAGTGCTGGCTGCTATATGAGATTTTTGTTCGGAAAGGAGTGAAGAACTGCTCTTCTCCATTCTTTCTTCTCTTCTCAAGAAGGATATGGGCGAAAAGATGAGGAAATGGTGGAAGTTCATATCCTATGGAAATACATAATTCGAATTTTTTCCCCTTGTGTATTGTTCCTTTTGATAACCTCCTAAAATCTTGAGCTTCCAAGTTTTAGACAAACATTTTCGAACGACAAGGTCTTTCCATTCTCATTGTTTTCTTGTAAAATGTATCTATTACTAGATGAAAAGGAATTCATGTGCACAATTTTGAGTGATTGTGCGAGATAACTTAGCGAAAAGTGTGTCCCTTTAGAGAGATAATAACTGTGTGAAAAGGCCATCTGTTAGAGCATCTCCAGTCGCGTCCCCCAAACCGTCCCCCAAACCGCGCCGGATCGAGCGTTTGGGGGACGTGTTTTGTTCGTGCCGCGTTTGGGGGACGTCGCTCCCCAGCCGCGTCCCCCAACGCCGCCCCCAAATGAATATTTGTGCACGAAAATAAAGGTTTTCATTCAATTTTGATTATATATTACAAAGTTTGAATGAAAACGGCTAGATTTCATCTAAACCTAGACTACCGACCGCCCGGCGGCGCGTTCGACGGCCCCGCCCGTCGTCGCCTCCCCTACGCCGCAGCTCCTCCTGCGCGCGCCTCCTCTCCTTGCGTTCGGCGGTGGCCGACACGGTGCCGCTCCCGCCGCGCGTCCTCCGCCGTCCCTCGCTGCGCCGCCCGGAGGGAGAGCTCGATGGCGCGACGAATATGCGGCTCTTCGAGGGCACGGGCGTCGTCCTGGAGCTTCTTCTCCGACTCGAAGGACTCGACGAGGACGCGTTGCTGATCGGCCGTCTCGTCCGGGTGCGGGGCGTCGTCGTCGGACCCGATCCGAACTCGTCGTCGTCGTCGTCGTCCTCCACCTCGGTCTCCTCCGCCTCGGCCTCCTCCTCCTCCATTGGCGCCTCCTCCTCCACATCCGTTGGCGCCTCCATCATCGCCGCCGCAAACGCGTCGGCCGCCGCCAACCGCTCCGCCCGCCTCCCCATAGCGCCGTAAGCGCCGCCTCCCGCTCGTCGACGCTCCTCCGCCGTCGCTCGCTGCCGGAGCTCGATCGACTCACGCCGCCGGCGCTCGATCGAGTCACGCCGTTCACGGAACAGCGCCTGCCTCTCATCGCGCTGGCGCCGGCGCTCGTCAGCCCATCGCTGCTCCATCTCCTCCCGGTACCGGCACCGTCGCGCCTCTTGTCCCGTCGAGGCGTCGAACGCCGCAACGGTGTCGCACTGCTGCTCCTGCCACGCTGCTGCCGCCGCGGCCTGATGTCTACTTTCCCCCTCCTTTCCTGTAGACAGTGTTGGGCCTCCAAGAGCAGAGGTTTGTAGAACATCAGCAAGTTTTCCCTTAAGTGGATCACCCAAGGTTTATCGAACTCAGGGAGGAAGAGGTCAAAGATATCCCTCTTATGCAACCCTGCAACCACAAAGCAAGAAGTCTCTTGTGTCCCCAACACACCTAATAGGTGCACTAGTTCGGCGAAGAGATAGTGAAATACAGGTGGTATGAATATATATGAGCAGTAGCAACGGTGCCAGTAAATAGCTTGCTGGCGTGTAGTTGATGGTGGTAGTATTGCAGCAGTAGTAACACGAGTAAAACAAGTAAACAAGCAGCGATAGCGATATTTAGGAACAAGGCCTAGGGATTACACTTTCACTAGTGGACACTCTCAACATTGATCACATAACAGAATAGATAAATGCATACTCTACACTTTTGTTGGATGATGAACGCATTGCGTAGGATTACACGAACCCTCAATGCCGGAGTTAACAAGCTCCACAATTTGTTCATATTTAAGTAACCTTTAGTGTAAGATAGATCAACATAACCAAATAGATCACATCAATACCATCATAGTAATAGTTAACTTCACAATCTACAAGAGATCATGATCATAGCCTACGACAAGAACCACACGGTGCACACACTAGTCACCTTTACACACGTGCAGGAGGAATAGAACTACTTTAATAACATCACTAGAGTAGCACATAGATGAATTGTGATACAAAACTCATATGAATCTCAATCATGTAAAGCAGCTCATGAGATCATTGTATTGAAGTACATGGAGAGAGATTAACCACATAGCTACCGGTACAGCCCCGAGCCTCGATGGAGAACTACTCCTCCTCATGGGAGCAGCAGCGGTGATGAAGATGGCGGTGGAGATGGCAGCGGTGTCGATGGAGAAGCCTTCCGGGGCACTTCCCCGTCCCGGCAGGGTGCCGGAACAGAGTTCTGTCCCCCGAATTGGAGTTTCGCGACGGTGGCGGCGCCCCTGGAGTCTTTCTGGAGTTTCGTCAATTGGTATCGAAGTTTTAGGTCACGACGGCTTAAATAGGCGAAGAATCGGAGTCGGAGGGTCTCTGGGGGGCCCACACTATAGGGGCGCGGCCCCCGGCCGCGCCGGGTGTGGTGTGGGGCCCCTGTGGCTCCCCTCCGGTCCTTCCCGGTGTTCTGGATGCTTCCGATGAAAATAGGAACTTGGGCGTTGATTTCGTCCGATTCCGAGAATATTTCGTTACTAGGATTTCTGAAACCAAAAACAGCA